>NC_059110.1:75134962-75437462 GCF_020740685.1 Jaculus jaculus | reverse complement strand
CATGGGTTATTGCCAATAATTATGGAAGTTGTCAATAAAAATAATTTTTAGAAAGACTAGCTACATATGTTAATAAATTATAAATGTTTGGCTCTAGGCTGGCCTTGAATTCATGGCTATCCTACCTCTGCCTGAGACCTTTTATATATATTTTTATTATATAATCATTTTATTTAGTATAAAATTATAGAGTACCAACAAGAATTTTCTTTCTTCGAAGCTGGACATGGTGGTGCACGCCTTAATCCCAGCACTCGGGAAACAGAGATAGGAGGATTGCTGTGAGTCCAAGGTCACCCTGAGACTACATAGTGAATTCCAGGTCAGCCTGGACTAGAGTGAGTCTCTACCTCAAAGCTCCCTGGACTCCCAAATTCTTTTCTTTATTTTTTTAAAAAAAGGTTTGTACCTCAGCCTTCCAAGTACTGGGATTGAAGATGTGGCCACCATGCCCAGCTCAAATAAAAACCTTTTTTCTTTTTGGTTTTTCAAGGCAAGGTCTCACTCTAGTCCAGGCTGACCTGGAATTCACTATGTAGTCTCAGGGTGGCCTCAAACTCATGGTAATCCTCCTACCTCTGCCTCCTGAGTGCTGGGATTAAAAGTGTGTGCCACCACGCCCAGCTCATAAAAAACCTTTTTTTTAAAAATTTTTTTTGTTATTTTTATTTATTTATTTGAGAGCGACAGACAGGGAGAGAGAGAGAGAGAGAGAGAGAATGGGCGTGCCAGGGCCTCCAGCCACTGCAAACAAACTCCAGACGTGTGCGCCCTCTTATGCATCTGGATAATGTGGGTCCTGGGGAACCAAGCCTTGAACCGGGGTCCTTAGGCTTCACAGGCAAGTGCTTAACCACTAAGCCATCTCTCCAGCCCATAAAAAACATTTTAATCAGACATTGTATTGATTTTTTTGTAGCCAATAGCATTTAGTATTTAAGATTCTCTTTTCTGGCTGGATGTCTTTTATTTTTTTTTTTTTTAAGGTAGGGTCACACTCTAGCCCACTTGTTATTCACTATGTAGTTTCAGGTGGGTCTTGAACTCATAGCAATCCTCCTACCTCTGCCTCCCAAGTGCTAGGATTAAAGGTGTCCTCCACTATGCCGGCCTAAGATTCTCTTTTTAATAATAATATAAAGAGGGCTGGAAAGATGACTTAGCGGTTAAGGCACTTGCCTGCAAACCCAAAGGACAAAGGTTCAATTCCCTGGGACCCACATAAGCCAGATGCACAAGGTGGCACATGTGTCTGGAGTTCATTTGTAGTGTCTGGAAGCCCTGGAGCAATGATTCTCAATCTCTCTCTCATTCTGTGTGCCTCTTGCTCTCTCTCTCTCTCTCTTCTTCTCATAAATAAATAAATAAATATTTAAAAAAATATATATATAAAGAAATAACGAGCTGGGCACGGTGGTCCATTCCTTTAATCGCAGCACTGGGGAGGAAGAGGTAGGAGGATCATGGTGACTTCCAGGCCACCCTGAGACTACATAGTTAATTCCAGGTCAGCCTGGGCCAGAGTGAGACCCTACCTCAAAAAACCAAAAGATAAAAAGAAAGAAAAAAGAAAGAATGGGCTGGAGAGACGATGGCATAGTGGTTAAGGCGCTTGCCTGCCAAGCCTAAGGACCCATGTTCTACTCTCCAGATCCCATATTCACCAGATGCACAAAGGTGAGACAAGCACAGGTTGCATATGCCCACTAGGTGGCCCAAGTGTCTAGAGTTCGATGGAAGTGTCTGCAGTCCCAGCCAGTTCTCTTTCTCTCTCTGAAATAAAATAACCAACAACAAATAACAATCTGACTTGACTTACAATGTTTATCTAATGTATACATACGGACGTTACCACCTATTAGATTTGAAATAAAAGCCGTGAAAGCAGATTCAAACAACTCATATGTAAATGAATGTAAAAACCCAGAACATAGTAAGAATTTCAAAGCTTTGTTATTGTGAACCTAGAAATTGGCATAGCATCTTAAAGAGAAAAGTTTCTGGGGGCTAAAGAGATGGCTTAGAGCTGACAGAAAGCTGGAAGAAGCCATTCTACATGTAGTTCAATGGAAGAAAGAGATATCACCAGTAAAGATACTCAACAGTGGACACTGCAAGCCTTATATTTGGCCAGCCCGCCCAAATGAGCCAATGGGTGCAATAGAGGCACGTCTATTATGGTAGAAACCAACTGCCCTCCAATTGGGCTGGAGGCCTACTCCATGGAGGGAAACACATCCCTGATACTGAAAACTTAAAACAGGGTAGTCATGAGCCCTAGGGGTGCAACATCTGCTGATGTCTGGAAAAATGTATATACTATGCTTATCAAACTGCCAAGTAAGCACTTCTC
The DNA here is from genome assembly GCF_020740685.1 of Jaculus jaculus. Lineage (NCBI taxonomy): Eukaryota > Metazoa > Chordata > Mammalia > Rodentia > Dipodidae > Jaculus > Jaculus jaculus. The sequence continues at coordinate 75,435,109 of NC_059110.1, read as the reverse complement.
TTAATATTTATACCCTTATATTAACACTACTCTCACTTTGGGTAGAGAATCTTCTCTTTTCAGATGGCAGTGACCTTGGGATGACTCAGAAGGTATCATAGTGCTGGAAAGAAGTGGCTGGAGTACTGAGTAACATCTTGATCACATCTTCCAAGGCTCAGGGTCTAATGTGGAAGAGGTGGTGGAAAGAATGTAAGAGCCAAAGGAAGGGTAGGACTCCTTACAACATGCTCCCTCCAGCCACAAAATGGCCTGGATATCCATGACCTCATAGTGCCTGACACTACCTACACAAGACCATCATAAGAGGAGGAAAAGACCATGACATCAAAATAAAAGAGAGACTGATTGAGATGGGGAGGGGATATGATGGAGAATGGAATTTCAAAGGGGAAAGTGGGGGGGAGGGTATTACCATGGAATACTTTTTATAATCATGGAAAATATTAATAAAAATTGAAAAAAAAAAGCAATGTCTTAGTGGTTAAGATGCTTGCCTACAAAGTCTAACCACCAGAGTTTGATTCCCTTGTCCCTATGTAAAGCCAGATGCAAGCCAGGCGTGGTGCATGCCTTTAATCCCAGCACTTGGAAGGAAGAGGGAGGAGGATTGCCGTGAGTTCGAGGCCACCCTGAGACTCCATAGTGAATTCCAGGTCAGCCTGGGCTAGAGGGAGACCCTACTTCAAAAAAAAAAAAAAAAGTTCAAGTTCAAGTAGCGTCTGGAGAGATGGCAGAGCAGTTAAGGTGCCTGTCTGTGAAGCCTAATGACCAAGGAAGGACCCAGGTTCTATTCCCGAGTACCCATGTAAGCCAGCCAGATGCATAAAACATTAGTCTGGAGTTTGTTTGCAGTGACTAGAGGCCCCGAGGCACCCATTCTCTCTCTCTATCTGCCTCTTTCTTTATCTCTCTCAACTAACTAACTGACTAATGAAATAAATAAATAAAATATATATATTTTTAAAGTTCAAGCAGTAGGTCTAATTACAGAACTTAAAGAAAGTACATTTGGGATTGTTTCTAAAAGCTGATCATCAAAGGAGTTTACTCTTGAGAGAGTGTGGACTTATGTTATCTAAAAGGAAGACAGAAGGAATTAGAAGAATTCTGCCTGCACTGCATGCAGAATACTGGGGAACTGAACACAGGCTGTGAGGCTTTGCAAGCAAGTGCTGTTAACCATGGAGCCATCTCCTCAGCCCTAAATCTAACAGTTGATCCATTTCATCAAGAGCAACATGGCATAGCTTAGAAAGATTCAACTGTTGCTCTGTGGATGGTCTTTGATACAACCAGGGTCCCAACCAAGATGTCAATGTCATTTTGAATATGAAAAATTTGGCTCTGATATGATGTTCTGCCATAAAACTCAATACACTGACTTTTCTAATTATATCTTTGTTTGTTTGTTTGTTTTTCAAGGTAGGGCTTTGCTCTAGCCCAGATAACCTGGAATTATATCTTTGAAGTCTTTGGCTACTTGATTTTCCAGTTCCCTCTTTGGGGCCAAAACAAGTACCTTTGATTAGTGGCTTTTCTTAACTATTTCTTGATTTCTTTGTAGCCTTTCAATCAAGGATATTGCAAAAGAGAATGTCTTTCCAGTTCCAGTCTGTGCTTGAGTAATTAAATCTTTTTCTGGGGGGAGGGGGCTGGAGAGATGGCTTAGCAGTTAAGGCACTTGCCTGTGAAGCCTAAGGACCCAGGTTTGATTCTCCAGGTCCCATGAAAGCCAGATGCACATGGTGGTGTATGCATCTGGAGTTCCTTTGCAGTGGCTAGAGGCCCTGGCATGCCCATTCTCACTCACTCTCTCTCTCTCTTTCTCTCTCTCGGTCTCTAATAAATAAAAAATAAATCAGAAAACATACACACACACACAAAGAGGCCAGGCATAGTGGTACACACCTTTAATCCCAGCAGCACTCAGGAGGCAGAGGTAGGAGGATCACCATGAGTTTGAGGCCACCCTGAGACCACATAGTGAATTCTAGGTCAGCCTAAGCTAGAGTGAGACCCTACCTTGAAAAAAAAAATCTTTTCCTTGGGCTGGAAAGATGGCTTAGCAGCTAAAGGCACTTGTTTTCAAAGACTGAAGGCCCCAGTTCAATTCCTCAATGTCCACATAAAGCCAGATGCACAAAGTGGTGCATGTGTGGAGTTCAGTTGCAGTGTCAGGAGACCCTGGTAGGCCTATATTCACTCTCTCACACACGCACACGCACACTCTGTGAGGTCATGGATAGCCAGGCCATTTTGTGCCTGGAGGACCGTGTTGTAAGGAGTCCTACTCTTCCTTTGGCCCTTAACATTCTTTTCGCTACCTCTTCTGCAATGGACCCTGAGCCTTGGAAGGTGTGATAGAGATATTTCTGTGCTGAGCACTCCTCTGTCACTTCTTAGCACCATGGTGCCTTCTAAGTCATCCTAAGGTCACTGCCATCTAAAAAGAGAAGCTTCTCTAACCAACAGTGAGGGTAGCATTAATATGTGGGTATGAACATTGAGAGGAGTGCTTACTGGGCAGTTTGGTGAGCATAGTGTATACATTTAGCCAGACACCAGCAGACGTTACACCCCTAGGGCTCATGACCAGCCCTGTTGTAGGCTTTCAACATTAGGGATGTATTCCCTCCCATGAAGTGGGCCTCCAGTCAGATTAGGGGGCAGTTGGTTTCCCCCATAGCACTATTGTACTGTTGTGCCACTATTGTACCCGTTGGCTCATTTGGCCTGCCTGGCCAAATTTTAGGCTTGCTGTGTCCACTGTTGAGTATCTCCACTAGTGATTTCTCTCCCTCCCATTGAACAGCATGTAGCATAGCTTTTTCTAGATTTCTGTCAGCTGATCTACATGGAGGAGGTTTTCAGCTCAGTTCCAGCATTTCTCAGTGACCTTGCAGCCCAAGTATGTAGAGTATTCAGCAGTAGGGTCTTACCATCTATTCCTGGTGGGAAACCAAGGACCTTGGCAATGGCCTATAATGTTTTGGGGTGTCAGGGATCTCCCTGGCCAATAGCTCACTGGAAGGTATCCCATCCCTGGCACTGAAAATTATGGCTCCTGAGTTTTCCATTATCCAAACAAGTAGGTTTCCATATGACTTATTTATATCTTCTTAGATTTTGATTAGCCCTCTCTCCACCTTTCCTTTTACTCAATCTCTTCCCCTGACCTCACTTAGGCCTTTTCACCCCATTAATCTGTTCTTCTACTCTCTCTCTCTCTCTCTCTCTCTGCCTCCCTCATTCTCTCTACCTCTCTCAAATAAATAAAACATATATTTTAAATCTCTTCCTTCATATATAGAACCAAAGGGTTAAAATTTTTTTTTTTAAATTATTTGAGAGAGAGAGAGAGGGAGGGAGGGAGAGAGAATGGGTATGCCAGAGTCTCCAGCCACTGTGAACAAACTCCAGATGTGTGTGACCCCTTGTGCATCTGGCTTCTGTAGATCCTGGGCAATCAACCTGGGTCCTTTGGCTTTGCAGGCAAGCATCTTAACTATTAAGCCATCTCTCCAGGCCAAGACCAAAGGTTTTAACCTGAATGGGAGAAATTTGTTACCCATTGACTTTTCAGAAGTTTTATAGTCTTTTAGAAATGGAGAAAGCAAGGACTGGATAAATAGCTTAGCAGTTAAGGTGCTTGCCTGTGATGCCTAAGACCCAGGATTGATTCCCCAGTACCCAAGAAGGCCAGATGCACAAAGTGGCACGTGCCTCTGGAGTTCATTTGCAGTGGCTAGAGGTCCCTGGTATGCCTTTTCTTTCTCTATCTGCCTCTCTCTCTGAAATAAATAAAATATAAATATTTGTTAATCAAGAAAGTGGGATGGGGAGATGGCTTAGCAGTTAAGGTGCTTGCCTGCAAAGGTAAGTGATCCAGGTTCAATTCCCCAGGACCCACGTAAACCAGATACACAAAGTGGCACATACATCTGGAGTTTGTTTGCAGTGGCTGAAGGTCCTGGCACCCCCATTCACTCTGTCTTCCTCTCTTTCACTCTCTCCCTATATCTACCCCTTTTTCTCTCTTTCAAATAAAGAAAAAATAAAAATTAAAAATGGAGAAGTTAGCCAGGTGTAATGGTGCTCACCTTTAATCCCATAATCCCAGAACTGGGGAGGCAGAGGTAGGAGGATCACCATGAGTTTGAGGCCAGCCTGAGATTACATAGTGAATTCTAGGTCATCCTGGCCTAGAGTGAGGCCCTTCCTCAAAAAACAAACAAATAAGAAAGGAAGGGAGGGAGGGAGGGAGAGAGAGAGAGAAAAATTAAAGACTACTTCTTTTGTTCATGTGTTAGAGTCTCCTCCAGTTTACTATCACTTGATTTGTGAGTAATGTGAATATTTTCTAAGGAGGACACTTGATTTGATTTTTTAAGAGATGTGAAGAATTCATCTGAAAGTCTATGTCCTTTTTTAGTGTCTCCATTTAATTTCCCTTTCAATTTAGCTATTGTGGGCTTGGGAGAACCTAGTCATCTGTTTTCTCTTGTTTCTGTTTTCTCATCTGATTTCTCATTGTGTAATGCTTTTGGTGTATCTTCTTTACATCTTCATAACACTCCTATAGAGGAAGTACAGGAGCATAGTGTCTTATCCAAAAGTTCAATGTCCATGAAGCTCTTGGTGACAAGTTATTTTCTCCCCTCTAGCACTATGCAGAATATTTTATTAAATGTCAGCTTGTGAATATGGCCATTTTGATCCTCCTATGTTCATTTCCTTTACTCTAGGTCAAATGTCTCCAGTAAAAATTTTACCTGTGCATTTTCTTAGGACCTTGAGATCCTCTATTTTTTCATGATTTTTTTCTCTTTTTTCTTTAGATAAGGGTTGGGGGAGAACCTCTAAGACTTTCTCTGCACGGGCTCCTTGAGAGCAGAGGCCATTTGGCTTTTTTTTTTTTTTAAATTTATTTATTTATTTTGAGAGCAACAGACACAGAGAGAAAGACAGATAGAGGGAGAGAGAGAGAATGGGCGCGCCAGGGCTTCCAGCCTCTGCAATCGAACTCCAGACGCGTGCGCCCCCTTGTGCATCTGGCTAACGTGGGACCTGGGGAACCGAGCCTCAAACCGGGGTCCTTAGGCTTCACAGGCAAGCGCTTAACCGCTAAGCCATCTCTCCAGCCCTTTTTTTTTTTTTTGAGGTAGGGTCTCTCTCTAGCCCAAGCTGACCTGGAATTCACTATGTAGTGTCAGAGTGGCCTTGAACTCACAGAGATCCTCTACCTCTGCCTCCCAAGTACTGGGATTAAAGGCGTGCACCACTATGCCTGGCTCATTTGGCATATTTTACTAGTTGAAGCTTCCTCATATTCAGCAAAGAATCTGGCACAATTTACATGTAGAAAATGAATGGCTACTCTGCATAGGATTGCTTGTAGACAAAACTTATCAGTTGTAGTATGCATATAAAAGTATTTAGCTGCATTTAATTAAAAGTACCTAATTAGAACCTAAGTGATCATGCACAAGTCGACGTTTTATCATGTCAGTTATTACTTATGTAGTCTAATATGATGGGCTTCTAAGTTGTGCTGGGCCATTGTGTCATTTTTTAGCCAGCGTGACGGATAGTAGTGCATAGTTCTCATTTCTTCTGCATAGAAAAGAACGTAACCCTCAGTCTTCTACACTAAGCTTTCAGCCATATATAATAATGAATTTAATAACATGCAATTTTATCTTTGCATCATAGTTGTGATCATTTTATATTTGCAATGCCATTTCTGGTCAGAAAGTACATGCTTTAAGTCCTCCATTCTAGATCCAAAACTTGGGGAACTATATCACTCAGTCAGTTGATTGTGATGGCCTTGTGTTCTTTTACATTGGACAAGAAGGAGAACGATTGATCCTAAGAGATTCCTTTGTCTAAACAAGGCCTGTTGTATGAGTGTAGGGCTTCTGGGGGGTGGGGGGAGGAAACTTGATCACACGTACTGATACACAGGAGGTCAAAGCCATAAGAATCAAGGTTCTACCTGGGCGTGGTGGCGCACGCCTTTAATCCCAGCACTTGGGAGGCAGAGGTAGGAGGATTGCCATGAGTTGGAGGCCACCCTGAGACTACACAGTGAATTCCATGTCAACCTGAACTAGAGTGAAACCCTACCTTAAAAAAAAAAAAAAAAAAAAAAAAGAATCAAGTTTCCTGGAAATAAATCAGTGAAAAGGCATATTTTCTTAAAATATTTATCTTTAAAATGTGTGTTTTCCACCAAAGGATAACAGCAATTCCTAACCTGTTTCTTAGTTATCGCATCATAGGAAGGTACTATCACGTTGAAGTCTAGCGTGTGTCTCATCACTGGTCTTTATAGTATAGAATAGATTGAAAGGAGAACCTCCAGTATCGTCATGTGCAAATGCCTCCATTCTCTTTGTGTTTCTGGTGCATATCTGCTAAGAAATAAATTTAAAAAAATTCACTAACAAATGTTCCCAATATTCACAAGGTAATCATCATTTGGGTGCTGCTAAAGTTACCTCGTATTAGTCAGGGTCATCAATTGGTGTAAGAGAATGCATTCAGTCGAGTATATATTAAAACCTAGAAATATAGGTAATACAATGTAGTAGTTTAATGAAGATTGTTTACAAAACTGCTATACCAGAAAGCCATGGTGGAAACCCATCTACATCCACAGGAACATACTTTGTTCTTTTGGCTGTAAATAAGTTGGATCAAACTGTCTTATTCACAATTCCAGCTAGGGGAAGGAGCTAGTATTGAAAGACATAATGGTCAATTTTGTCTATAACTGATGTTTAGGAAAAAGCACTTTTCACTGTTTTAAACGGTCAAACACTGATTTGTGAGAGACAATATTAACCTAAGCAGTCACTTAGCAAGTCATGTTGAGACTTGGGTTGAGGTGTTATATTCTGAGCACATGTTGTATTCATGAAAAACAAAAATATGGGAGAACCTTCTAAAAGAACCAGTATTTTAACTTTATAATGTTGGGGACTTTAAAGTAGCAACAAAGGATGCTGAAAATATGTTACTTTTACTTTGGTCAAAATTTTTATGATCCAATTTCTTAAAATTTTGTATTTTCAGTCTTGGAATTAGGAATATCTGTATGGATATATACATAATTAAAAATGTAATTCTGGGGCTGGAGAGATGGCTTAGCGGTTAAGCGCTTGCTTGTGAAGCCTAAGGACCCCGGTTCGAGGCTCGGTTCCCCAGGTCCCACGTTAGCCAGATGCACAAGGGGGCGCACGCGTCTGGAGTTCGATTGCAGAGGCTGGAAGCCCTGGCGCGCCCATTCTCTCTCTCCCCCTCTATCTGTCTTTCTCTCTGTGTCTGTTGCTCTCAAATAAATAAATAAAAAATTTTAAAAAATGTAATTCTGAAATATTCAATAACTAAATTTGTTTTCCGGAAAACATCTAGTTTATTTTATCTAATTTACATATTACATTAATCTGGCAAATGTTCTAAAAACAGTGTTTAAGCTATTTTAGTTCTAGAGCTTCTTTCCCTCTCCCTCAGGACATTAAAAAAAGTGATCTTATATTAACCGTATATAACCTCCTATGAATTTTGCCTTATTAAACATTGTGCCTTATTTTATTAAATTGTTTTATTGGAATAAAAAAAAAGAATCTGGCACAAATTAGGCTCTCTTCTGTCTTTGGCTCTCAGACTCTTCACGGTGCACCGGGCTCTGTCATGTCCGCAGAGCAGCTTCCCAGGCATTCCTGGCTGCCCCCACTTCCCTCCTGGCGTGGTGACGCACCACCTGCAGGCCTCAGTGTTTTTAATTAAACTTTCTATGTCATGAATAGAGAACTTACCTATCTAATTGTTAATAAAACATTTATAGATAATGATCTAATGTAAGGTTCTGAGGCAAAAACCACATTCCCCAAATCTGAACCCTATTGGCCACATTCTCCAATCTCAAAGCAATAAATCAGAAATTTACTAATATTTAGGTAACAAACATCATCTTCTACAAAAAGAATTCCCAGCCTTAAAATAATTCTTTTTTTTAAAATAAACCCTTTTTAAAAAAATTTATTTATTTATTTATTTATTTGAGAGCGACAGACACAGAGAGAAAGACAGATAGAGGGAGAGAGAGAGAATGGGCGCGCCAGGGCTTCCAGCCTCTGCAAACGAACTCCAGACACGTGCGCCCCCTTGTGCATCTGGCTAACGTGGGGCCTGGGGAACCGAGCCTCGAACCGGGGTCCTTAGGCTTCACAGGCAAGCGCTTAACTGCTAAGCCATCTCTCCAGCCCTTAAAATAATTCTTTGGTCAAAGAGAAAGTCCAAACACAGACCATTGTTAATGAAAAATATAGTGTAAAGCTTGAAGAACAGATGGGCATAAATAATGATAGATCACTGACTATTTTATTTTATTTTGAGAGAGAGAGAGACAGAATTGGCTTACTAGGGCCTCAGCCACTTCAATTGAACTCTAGACGTTTCCACCACCTAGTGGGCATGTGTGACCTTGCGCTTGCCTCACCTTTGAGCATCTGGCTTAAGTGGGATCTGGAGAGTTGAACATGGTTCCCTAGGCTTCATAGGCAAGTGTCTTTCTTAACAGCTAAACCATCTCTCCAGCCTCCATTGACTGTTTTATAATAAGCTAGGCTTGGTGATAGGGGCTTCTTTTATCTTAATTAGACAATATTTATTTATTTACAAAGAGAGAGAGAGAGAGAGAGGGAGAGAATGGATGTGGCAGGGCATCTGGCTTTATGTAGGGAATTGAACCCAGGTTGTTAGGCTTTGCAGGAAAGTGCCTTAACTGCTGAGCCATCTCTCCACCTTTAGGGGTTTTCTTATACATTATCTTTTTTTTTTTGTTTGTTTATTTTCTATTTATTTATTTGAGAGTGACAGACAGAGAGAGAGAGAGAGAGAGAGAGAGAGAGAGAGAATGGGCATGCCAGGGCCTCCAGCCACTGCAAATGAACTCCAGATGCTTGCGCCCCCTTGTGCATCTGGCTAATGTGGGTCCTGGGGAATCGAGCCTCGAACCAGGGTCCTTAGGTTTCACAGGCAAGCGCTTAACCGCTAAACTGTCTCTCCAGCCCTTATACATTATCTTATTATAACTCACCATCAACTCAGTCAGAACTTCTGACACAAAGTAGACACTCTGTAAATATTGATTGAATGAATGTATCCCTGTGGGCTCAGAGAGGTTAAATAATCTGCCCAAGACCACAAGTCTGGACGTTGCCCAGTGGACTTGCACTCAGGCCGGTTCCCAGCCTGTAACCTCTGTGCTACACATCAACACCGTTGTTGAAGCAGGCTCAAAGGAAGAGCCAGTTATTTAAACTGACACCCAAAACTAATTCTCTGAAGCCTGTTGCTTGCTTTATTATTTATTTCTCTTTTCCTTTTCTTTCTTTCATATAGCAAAAATTTGTTGAGAATTCACTTCAACATGTGGGGGTGTTGCAGTCAGGTTCGCATTGCTGGTAGAAATCACCCAACCAAGAGCAGCTTATGGGGAAAAAAGGGTTTATTTTGGCTTACAGGCTCAAGGGGGAAGATCCATGATGGCAGGGAAAAATGATGACATGAGCAGGACATCACCCCCTGGCCAACATAAGGTGGGCCATAGCAACAGAAGACTGTGCCAAACACAGGCATGGGGAAACTGGCTATAACACCCATAAGTCCACCTCCAGCAATACACTCCCTCCAGGAGACATTAATTCCCAAATCTCCATCAGCTGGGAACCTAGCGTCTAGAACACCTAAGTTTATGGGAAACACCTGAATCAAACCACCACAAGGGGATTCAGTTGGGAGAGGTAGATATTCACCAATAAATGTACCATGAGCTAAGTTACTAATAGTAGTTAAGGCTATTTCAGTTAGGGAGGTCAGAGAAGGCCTCTCTCCAGTGGGAAACAGGAAAGATTTGAGCGGAAGGTAAGGACTAACATCAGAGAGTGATGCTCTGACCTCCTCCACACTTGCGCTCCATGCCTGCACTCACACATATGAACACACACACACATGAAGATTTGAGATTCCTTAGCAGTTTAGATGTTTGCCTGTAAAGCCAAAGGACCTCCGTTCAATTCCCCAGGAGCCATGTAAGCCAGATGCACAAGGTGGCGCATGCATTTGGAGTTCATTAGCAGTGGCTAGAGGTCCTGGTGCACACATTCTCTCTCCCCCCTCCTCAAATAAATAAAAATAAAATATTTTTAAAAAGATTTGAAGAGAGTAATACTCTTGGAAGGTGTGGTGGTTTGATTCAGGTGTCCCCCATAAACTTAGGTGTTCTGAATGCTAGGTTCCCAGCTGATGGATATTTGGGAATTAACACCTCCTGGAGGGAGTGTATTGCTGGGGGTGGGCTTATGGGCTTTATAGCCAGTTTCCCCATGCCAGTGTTTGGCACACCCTCCTGTTGCTGTGGTCCACCTTACGTTGGCCAGGGGGTGATGTCCACCCTCTGCTCATGCCATCGTTTTCCCCTGCCATCATGGAGCTTCCCCTCGAGCCTGTAAGCCAAAATAAATCTCTTTTTCCCAGAAGCTGCTCTTGGTTGGGTGATTTCTACCAGCAATGCGAACCAGACTGCAACAGAAGGCAACAGCAAAGGGTCTCCAGGAATGACTTGTTTTGCTGTTGGCTCATCAAAAGTGGCTAAGTGACTGGGTGTGGTGGTGCATACCTTTAATCCCAGCACTTGGGAGGCAGAGGTAGGAGGATCACCATGAGTTTGAGGCCACCCTGTGACTACATAGTGAATTCCAGGTCAGCCTGGACTAGAGTGAGATGGGTTAGAGTGAGACCCTACCTTGAAAAAAAAAAAAAAAAGAATGAAGAAGAAAAAGAAATGAACAGAGACAGAAATGAAGGAGGTTAAGGAAGGAAGAAAAGGAAGAAAGAAAAGAAAAGAAATAAAGAAAGAAAGAGGCAAGGTGGAATCCAGTGATGAGGGTGTCATAGTAGTCCATGTGAGAGGTAGTTGTGGCCTGGACCAGGGCCGTCAAGGTAGGTAATTCTGGATATAGGTTGAAAGGAGAGAGCTGTTGTGAGAGAGAGGTTCTGGGTGTGGAATGACAGGAGACATGGAGGTCCCAGTGATTGGATAAATGGGGCTATTCGTAACCTTGATGAAAGCAAGGGGATAGGACAAGATGGGAAAAGGGATGTAGTCAGGGAGAAGATGGTAGGGGACAGTCATACTAGAGGAACAGGAGAAGCCAAATAGGAGCCTCTGGTAAGGTGAAAGGAAAACCAGAGGTCTGGATGTCCTGGAGGCCAAGACAGGGTTTCTTGCTTCAGCCTGAAGTGCTGGGATTATAGGCCCAAGATACTACACTTGACTCCTTCCTTCCTTCCTTCCTTCCTTCCTTCCTTCCTTTCTTCCTTCCTTCCTTCCTTCCTTCCTTCCTTCCTTTTTCCTTCCTTCTTTCTTTCTGAAATGGCAACCCACCAATTATTTATTTATTTACATTTATTTATTTATTCATGAGATAGAATATAGGTGTGCCAGGCCACTGAAAACGTGAGACACCAGTGCTGCACTGCGCATCTGATTTTGTGTGGGTACTGGGGAACTGAACTCGGGCCATCACACATTTGCAATCAGGTGCTTTTAACCACTGACCCATCTGCCCAGCCCTGGTGGTTCCTTTCTTTCTTTCTTTGGTTTTTGGTTTTTTTGAGGTAGGGTCTCACGCATAGCTGGAATTCACTCTGCAGTCTCAGGCTGGCCTCAAACTCACGGCGATCCTTCTACCTCTGCCTCCTGAGTGCTGGGATTCCAGTGTAAGCCACCATGCCTGGTTAAGACAGGGTTTTGAAGAGGGGAAAAACAATTTTATTAGGTGTTCCTGAGAGAGTAAAGGCCTGTTCACTAAACTTTAGTGAAATTATCAACAAGGGTGCTTTTATTGGAGTAGCCAAAATGTGAACACAGAAGAAAGGATGGTCTGACTTGCAGGACACATTCAACAAGGAATTTAAAGCATAGACTGGAAGAACCAGCAGGGAACAGACAAAACAAGAAGCTCTGGTAGACCATGAGGAAGTTCTCTTCTGGTTGCTTCTCTTTTCTCTGAAATCAGGAATTGAGACCATTAGCTGTGGACGAGGAGTTGTTGCCACTTGTGGGGAGACAATGAGATCATTTCAAAGTAGAAGAGGGAACTGAAGGGAAATTGAGTAGGATTGCTTAGTGATGCTGATTTGTCATTAAAAATTCAAAGTGTGGGCTGAGAGATGGCTTAGCAGTTAAGGTGCTTGCCTGTGAAGCCAAAGGACCCAGGTTCAACTCTCCAGGACCCTGTCAGCCAGATGCACAAGGTGGCACATGCATCTGGAGTTTGTTTGCAGCAGCTAGAAGCCCTGGTGCACCTATTCTCTCTCACTCTCTCTGCCTCTTTCTTTTTCAAATAAATAAAAATAAATAAAATATATTTTAAAGAATTTAAAATATGGAGGCTGGGTCAAAGGCACTTACTTGCAAAGTTTATGGGTCCAGGCAGTTCCCAAGCTACTCACATGAGGCAGACACAAAAAAGGTACAGGTGTCTACTGTTTGTTTGAAGGGACAAGAGGCCTTGTCAATCCCCCAGCTCCAACACCACATGAAAATAAATAAAAATTTAAGAGTTAGATATTACAGAAGATGAAACTTAATTTTAAAAACTTCACATTTTCATTTTCATTGCAAATGACTTGAAATCCAGTATTACCCAACTACAGAACTTGATACTCACTTGACAAGTTAAACTTCAAGATGAAATACTACTGAGAAATAAAAATTAAAGGAAATTTATGATGACAAAAAAATGAATGCTTTAAGAAATATAACACACCAGTCATTTAAACATCCTACCTATCAGAGTGGGTATTGATCTTTTGTACAAGTTTTTATTTTAAACATGTATTTCAAAACACTAATGATTCATAATAGTAAGTAGATAACAAAGATGTAACAATTCTTCTCTGCTTCCTTTAGGTTAACTTAAAAGTGTCCAATACCAGAAATGGTCTGGTTATATACAAATTCTACTCCAGGAAGCCTTAAGCAAAAAGTTGTTTCTTTTTTACTTTTATTAAACTTTATATTTCATCATCTGATGTGTAAATTCACTGTTTTCTACAAGTGAAGTTCAACAAGTGTAATTAAATAGAATAATGGTAAAGGGTGGCTGCTATGTTACCAATTTTACAAACATATACAGTGCTAAACTTTAGGTTTAAGAAGACTGCATTCAACGTTGTTTTAGTTTTGAAACTGCTGTCAAACTGACACATAATACATATTACTATAACTTGGAAGGCAAGTAATTTGTCAGAATGTTACCCAATTGTGGAAAACCACAAATCATTACAAACTAATTTTGCCAAGTTACCTTATAGTAATAAACAGGTACATATTTCATTTCTAAAGTTAGAAAATTAGTGAAAGCCTTTCTGATGCTTCTATTTCTTCTGGTGAAGAATTATATTTGGGTACATAAACCCCAGTCAGACAAATTAAAAAAATTATAAAATACCAATTCTCAGTATTCAAATTTGGTAGCTCAGGGGAATAAAAAGAGCTACGGTTCTTTCTCTGATGCTTACTAAATCATAACTTCTCTAGAACATCAGCTGCCTCACTTGCAAAGTTTAAACTACTTAATTAAAAGCACTCAACAAATAATTCTGGAATGTGCTGTTCCTACATCAAAGAAATGTTCTATGAATAAGAACCAGGTATGATAGTGCACACCTGTTATCCCAGAACGTGGGAGGTGGAGGAAAGAGGATTTGTTGTTCAAGTTCATCCTCAGGTACATGGAATTCAAGTTGGAGACCAGCAGAGGTTCCTTGAGATCTTGTCAAAAAAGTAATAACAAATTTCTAAGAAAAAAGGAATACTGTCAATGAATTAAAAATATTCATCAATGTAAAAATTTTTTTTTAAATTCAAAGTGAGAGCTGGAAATACTGCTTAAAGAGCATGTACCTTGCATCCTGATCCCCTCTTCCATTCATAACAGAATCTTTTTTTTCGAAGTAGGGTCTCCCTCTAGCCCAGGCTGACCTGTAATTTACTATGTAGTCTCAGGGTGGCCTCGAACTCAAGGGATCCTCCTACCTCTGCCTCCTGAGTGCTGGGATTAAAGGCGTGCGCCACCACACCCAGTCCCCATAACAGAATTTTGACAAACAAGCTTGTGCAAGTCTCAGATAAGGAGGTAAACTCCTAGAAACCCATGCCTCACCCTTAGCACAGAATTACAAACTGGAGCTATTGATAATAGCTTGTAGCTTGCTGGCAAATGCTCTGAAACCTACTAGTCATTCCTTGCTTGAGCTATTCTTTCGGGTTCTTCAGAATTGTCAGTGTCCTGTAAAGCTACTGTGTGTCCCCAAAAGTGGAACCCCCATTTGGCTACCAGATATTCTTTTAAAAAAATATTTATTGGGGGCTGGAGAGATGGTTTAGGAGTTAAGACACTTGCCAGCAAAGCTAAAGGACCCAGGTGCCATTCCCCAGTACCCACATAAAGCCAAATGCACAAGGTGGTACATGAGTCTGGAGATCCTTTGCAGTGGCTAGGAGGCCCCAGCATGCCCATTTTCTCTCTTTCTCTCTCTCAAATCAATAATAATAATAATAATACAATTTAGTCAGGTGTGGTGGCAAATGCCTTAAATCCCAGCACTTGGGAGGCAAAGGTAGGAGGATTGCTGAGAGTGAGAGGCCACCCTGAGACTACAGAGTGAATTCCAGGTTAGCCTGAGCTAGAGTGAGACCCTACCTCAAACAAAACAAAAAATAAATAAAAATTATTTATTGTGGGGGGCTGGAGAGATGGCTTAGCAGTTAAGGTACTTGCTTCCAAAGCCTAACGACCCTGGTTTGATTCCCCAGTACCCACATAATCCAGATACACAAGGCGGTGCATGCATCTGGAATTTGTTTACAGTAGCAAGAGGCCCTGGCATGCCCATTTTCTGTCTCTCTCTTTCTCTATCTGCCTCTTTCTCTCAAGCAAATAAATAAATAAAAAATTTAAAAAATTATTTATCGGGCTGGAGAGGTGGCTTAGTGATTAAGGCACTTGCCTGCAAAGCCAAAGGATCTCAGTTCCATTCCCCAGGATTCATGTAAAGCCAGATGCACAAGGTGGCGCATGAATCTGGAGTTCATTTGCAGTGGCCAGAGGCCCTGGCATGCCCATTATCTTTCTCTCTACCTGTCTCTTTCTCTCTCTCTCTCAAATAAATAAAAATGTTTAAAAGGGTCTGGAGAGATGGCTTAGTGGTTAAGTCCCTTGCCAGGTTTGATTCCCTAGGTCCCATGTAAACCAGATGCACATGGTAGCACATGCATCTGGAATTTGTTTTCAGTGGCTAGAGGCCCTGGGGTGTCTATTCTCTCCCTGTCTCTAATAAATAAAAGTTAAAATGTTAACAAAAATGCACTTATTTGCAAGCAGAGAGAGAGAGACAAAAACAGAAAGAGAGAGAATGGGTGTGCCAGGGTCTCTTGCCACTGTAAACAGACTCCATATGCATGAACCACTTTGTGCATCTAGCTTTATGTGGGTACTGGGGAATCAATCCTGGGCCAACAGGCTTTGCAAGTAAGCATCTGTAACTGCTCAGCCATCTCCCCAGCCCCAGAGGTTGTTTTTACTGGCTCTTTAGGCATCTACCTATAATTGCTTTCTTGCTGTGCTCAGACCCGAGGCCACAGGTTGGGACTTGTCCTCACTCTGATCCATGGAGCCTTCGCCAGCTCCATCCCATATGCTTACCAGTTACCTATAAAAATCTTGCTTCCGTGATAGGAAACTCCCTTGACTGCATCTCGGGATATTAAGTCCTGACTCACCATAAAGGCCCAGACTATCTTGAGTCCCAATTTGGTAGCAAGCTGTATCACTTCCTACTTCCTCTTTCACTTATAATTGAGAAAACTTAGGAAATCCCTAAATGTCCAAAGTAGGATTGGTTTTATTGTGATCCTAAACTAATGTTTAGCCACCAACAAAAAGAGACTGCCTGAGTGCTTTAATAATTGGTTGTGACATACTGTGATAGTCAAAAATAAAATTGATCTAGAGAGATTTCTCAGCCATTAAAAGTGCTTGCTTACAAAGCCTGTGGCACCAGGTTCAATTCCTGGGTACTGGGCATTTAACCTGGGTACTTTGGCTTTGCCAGCAAACATCTTAACCACTAAGCCATCTCTCCAGCCTGGATTTTTAAGATTACTAACACAAAACCATGACAAAGAGTTGAGGATTTTAAATTACCATGATCTAATCATTATACATTGCATATACATTATACATTCCATAAATGTTCATAATTATCAATTAAAAATTAAAATAATTGGCAAGGTGTGGTAGTTTGTAATATCAGTACTCAGGAGGCTGAGGCAGGAGTATTGCTGAGAGTTTGAGGCTAGTCTGGGATATGTAGTGAGTTCTAAGGCAACCAGAGGTATATAGTGAGATGCTGTCTTAGGAGAAAGAAGCTGGCTATGGTGGGTACATGCCTGTTATACTAGCAGGTAGGAGCCTGAGGCAAGAAGATTTGAATTTGAAGCCATCTTGGCCTGCATAGGGAGCTCTAGGCTATAGGCTGGAGAAACCCTACCTCATAAGTAAATAAATAAATACATATATACATACATACATACATATATAAAATAAGACATTTAATTATATATACGTTTTGGGCTCTGGAGATGGCTCAGTGGATAAAGTACTTATTGCACCAAAGTACCTGAGTTGGAATGTCCAGAATCCATGTAAAACTAGATGCTGCATCTGTAACCCCAGTGTGCCTAGGGCAAGAAGGGAAGTGGCAGCAGAATCACATGGAAGGTTGTGGGCGGCTAGCCTGGCAAATGGAGCAGTGATTGACAAGAGATCCTGCATCAAATGAAATGGAAGGCAAGTACTGACACCTACAAGTTGTCCTCTGATCTCCACACACATGCTGTGGCATGCTCTCTCCCTTATTCACATACAGAGAAAATACACACAAAATAATAAATGTAGAGGGCTGGAGAGATTGCTCAGTGGTTAAAGATGCTTGCTTGCAAAGCCTTGTGGCCTGGATTCCATTCTCCATTATCTATGTAAAGCCAGATGCACAAAGTGGCACATGTGTCTGGAGTTCTTTTGTTAATATTTTATTTTATTTTATTTATTTATTTATTTTTTTTTTGGTTTTTCGAGGCAGGGTCTCACTCTGGCTCAGGCTGACCTGGAATTCACTATGTAGTCTCAGGGTGGCCTAGAGCTCACAGCGATCCTCCTACCTCTGCCTCCCGAGTGCTGGGATTAAAGGCGTGTGCCACCACGCCCGGCTTTCTTTTGTTAATATTTTAAATTTTCATTTATTTACTTATTTATTTGAGAGAGAGAGAAAGAGGAAGAGAGAGAGAGAGAGAGGAAGAATGGGAACTCCAGGACCTCCAGCTGCTACAAATGAATTCCAGACACCTTGTGCATCTGGTTTATGGGGTCCTGGGGAATTGAACCTGGATCCTTAGGCTTTGCAGGCAAGTGCCTTAACTGCTAAGCCATCTTTCCAGCCCAACGTCTGGAATTCTTTTTATTACTGTTATTATTTGTTCTTTTTAAGTTGTTTGGTTTTTCAAGGTAGGGTCTTGCTGTAGCCCAGGCTAATCTAGAATTCACTATGTAGTCTCAGGTTGACCTCCAGCTCATGGTGATTCTTCTATCTCTGCCTCCCAAGTGCTGGGATTAAAGGTGTGTGCCACCACACCTGGCAACATCTCAAGTTCTTTTGCAGTGGCAGGAGACTCTGGTGCATCCATTCTCTCTCTCTCTCCCTCTCTCTATATATGTGTGTGTGTCTGCCTCTTTCTCTCTCTTAAATAAATAAATTATTAAGAAATAAATATGTAGAGGGAGGGAGTTGCCATGGTTTGTTGTCTATAATTATAGAAATTGTCAATTTAAAAAATAAGAAATAGAAATAAATAAACAAATGTGTGTACAACTTATTGTAGAATGTATGAAAAGTGCTAGAATAAAGGCAAAACAGGGCTGAAGAGATTGCTTAGCAGTTAAGGCACTGCAAAGCCAAAAGACCCAGGTTTGATTTCCCAGGACCCACATAGGCCAGATGCACAAGGTGGAGCTTGTGTCTGGAGTTCATTTGCAGTTAGAGGCCCTGGCGTGCCCATTCTCTCCTCCCCCCCCTTTTTGCTTCTCTCTCCAATAAATAAATAAACAAATAAATAAAGTATATTTAAAAAGATAAAACATAAGGCTGAAGTTGGAGGATCACTGTGAGTTTGTGACCAGTCTGGGCTACAGAGTGAGCTCTAGGTCAGCCTGGGCTAGAGTGACACCCTGCCTCAAGAAAAAAGCAAGGAAAACTAAAATAAATACAACACAATTTCCTGGTAGGTAGTTCATTCTATGGCTTCTGTAGAAGGATCAATGGATAGATACTGGAGGGAGGTGAAGGGCAAGGTAGGAGTTGAAATACCAGCGAAGGCTCTCCGTGCCTCTTCCCCACTTATGCATTCTCTCAAGCCGCCACCACCATGCTACCAGACGGCCTGGGTGCGTTGCCAAGAGCAGGGCGCAGGGGCACCATGCTGCCCCGCCCTTATCAGAACTAAGCGTCTACTGACACCCTTTCTGCTTGTTCCTGCTTTTCCTGCCACTCTCTTGATTTCTCCAATATCCTTCTTGCCTTCTCTTCCTCTGACGACCTCTGTATTTTGGATGCTATGTGGATTCTGTGTTTTTTATTCCAAGACCTTGACATGCTAGGCAAGCACCCTGCCAGCAAGTTCCATTCCCAACCCACGTGGAATCTGGTTTTTAAGGCCTCTTTTCATTCCCATGGGTGCTTTCCGAGATTCCCGGAGTCTTATGAGTTGATCTCAGACATCACTGACTACCTGTCTCCACCCCACAATCCCCTGAAGCAGTTCCATCAGGAGTAGTTCACTCTTCTCGCTTACCCCCTCCAGCTGCTCCTCCTCCTTTTATGGCCCCAACCTCCGTGAGCACTGGGCACTCTCCTCTGGCCTTCTTAGTTACATCAACTCTCCGCCCTTCATTTATTGATCTTGACTTGTTTCTACCTCCACCTTAGCTCTGGTCTCTCTGCTGGTCTCTATCCTCCAGTCTTCCCTCTTGTTGTGGTCTTTTATTTTTATTTACTTATTTGAGAACGACAGAGGGGGGGAGGGAGGGAGAGAGGGAGGGAGAGAATGGGCATGCCAGGGTCTCCAGCCATTGCGAACGAACTCCAGACACGTGCGCCCCCTTGTGCATCTGGCTAACGGGGGTCCTGGGGAATCGAGCCTCAACTCGGGGTCGTTAGGCTTCACAGGCAAGCGCTTAACGGCGCTAAACCATCTCTCCAGCCCTTTTTGTGGTCTTAAAAAAAGAAGAAGAAGAAGAAGAAGAAGAAGAGGGGGCTGGAGAGATGGCTTAGCGGTTAAGCGCTTGCCTGTGAAGCCTAAGAACCCCGGTTCGAGGCTCGGTTCCCCAGGTCCCACGTTAGCCAGATGCACAAGGGGGCGCACGCGTCTGGAGTTCGTTTGCAGAGGCTGGAAGCCCTGGCGCGCCCATTCTCTCTCTCTCCCTCTATCTGTCTTTCTCTCTGTGTCTGTCGCTCTCATATAAATAAATTAAAAATTAAAAAAAAATACTTTAAAAAAAAAAGAAGAAATAATCGAAAACAAGCCATTGCTGTTGATCTGAGCCATTGAGATTGGGGAGTGTTGCATCGGATGTCCCCCCCCCCCGCTTACTCATGCGTTTTGAATGCTTGGTCTCCAGCTGATGGCAATTTGGGAAGTGGAGGCTTGCTGGATGAGGTGTGTTGTTGGGGGCAGGCTTTGGGATGTTATAGCCAGTGCACCCTTGCCAGAGTTTGGCTCACTTTCTTGCCTCTGTTTTCCACCTGCTATGGGAAGGAGGTGATGTCCAGCCTCTGCTTTACTATCTTTCCCCTGCCATCATGAAGCTTCCCCTGGCGACTGTGTGCCAAAATAAAAACATTTCCTCTCAAATAATAATAATAATAGATACAGGAGCTCTAGTCCAATTGCCTTTCTTTTTAACAAATATTTTATTTAGGGCTGGGCATGGTGGCGCACGCCTTTAATTCCAGCACTCGGGAGGCAGATGTAGGAGGATAGCAGTAAGTTCAAGGCCACCCTGAGACTACATAGTGAATTCCAAGTCAGCCTGGGCTAGAGCAAAACCCTACTTTGAAAAACAAAACAAAACAAATATATATATACACACACATATATATTTTATTTACTTATTTGAGAGAGAGAGAGAGGGATATATTTTATTTACTTATTTGAGAGAGAGGGGGGGGGGAGAGCATGCCATGGCCTCTAGCCAATGCAAAGGAACTCCAGGTTTATGTTCCACCTTGTGCATCTGGCTATACGCGGATACTGGGGAATCGAACCTGGGTCCTTAGGCTTTGCAAGCAAGTTCTTAACTGCTGAGTCATCTCTCCAGCCCTCCAGTTGCCTTTCTGATCCTCCTGCCTCCACCTCTAGAGTATTGGGATTATAGGTGTGCCTGCACCACCATATTTGGTGTATGTGGTGGCATGGATCAAACCCAGGTCTTCCTCCATGCTGGCCAAGCACTCTGCCAATGGAACTGATACATGCATAGCCCATTTATTTTTGTTTTCCCCAGTAGAGAAAGGCTTATCTTTCTAATTCTGTCGTAACTGTCAAGTGGCTATGGCATTCTAGACACTGTGCTACTGCAAGATGGTCTCTTCTTTCATGGAATTTGCTTTTTAGTAAGTTTAGAAAACAATATTTTTGTGTGTGTAGTATATAGTAACTGAGCAAATTAATGAGATAATAAAATGTGGCAATGCCCAAAGAACATGAAAGTGATAGCTGGGCGTGGTGGTGCATGCCTTTAATCCCAGCACTTGGGAGGCAGAGGTTGGAAGATCACTGTGAGTTTGAAGCCGGCCAGGGACTACATAGTGAATTCCAGTTCAGCCTCAACTAGAGTGAGACCCTACGTTGAAAACAAATAACAGCAAAAAGTAATATGATAAAGAGTGTTGGAGGTAGCCTTGCACAGTGGTGTAATCCACCTGTAATCCCAGCACCTGGGAATTTGAAGCAGGAAGATCACCAGTTCAAGGTTTGAGGCTATTTAGTGAGATTGATGTGAGACATAGATAGATGTGTGTGTGTGCGTGTGTTGCAGTCAGGTTCTCATTGCTGGTAGAAATCACCCAACCAAGAGCAGCTTCTGGGAAAAAGACATTTACAAGCTCAAGGGGAAGCTCCCTGATGGAGGGGGAAACGATGGCATGAGCAGAGGGTGGACACCACCCCCTGACCAACATAAGGTGGGCAATAGCAACAGGAGAGTGTGCCAAACACTGGCATGGGGAAACTGGCTATAAAGCCCATAAGCCCACCCCCAACAATACACTCCCTCCAGGAGGCATTAATTCCCAAATCTCTACCAGCTGGGAACCTAGCATTCAGAACACCTAAATTTATGGGGGACACCTGAATCATACCACCACAGGTGTGTGTGTGTGTGTGTGTGTGTGTGTGTGTGTGTGTGTGTGAGAGAGAGAGAGAGAGAGAGAGAGAGAGAGAGAAAGAAGAAGAAGAGAGAGTGCTACATCTCATTTTGAACTCTAACCAGGCTAAACTTCTTACAGTTTCTCCCAAGTCCCCAAGGGCTTTGCTTTTCCCTTCGCCCCAAGGTCTTTGCACATGCTGTTATGTTCCTCTTCTTTTCCTGGCTAGCTTCTGTTTGTCCTCATTCTCTGCTTAAGATGCCAGTTCCTCCTGGAAGTCTTTCCTGATAGTCCAGAGCTGTCTCAGCACCAATTCTGTGTCCTGAGAATGTTAACTCTTTCATCATCACCAATCATACTGTGCTGTCGTTTTCTTTTTTTTCCCCTGATTTTTATTTATTTGAGATAGAGAGAAGGAGAGAGAAAGAGAGAGAGAATGGGGACACCAGGGCCTTTAGCCACTGCAAATGAACTCCAGATGCATGCACCCCCTTGTGCATCTGGCTTATATGGGACCTGGAGAATGGAACCTGGGTCCTTAGGCTTCTCAGCCAGGTGCCTTAACTTAACTTAATCTCTCCAGCCCTGTACTGTCATTTTCTTGCGTTTCTTCCAGGCTTCCCTACATGTCAGTGACTTTCAGATGTTCTAACAATGTTCTCCAGTAAGAAACACATTTTTACATCACAATGGAATATATATATATACCTGTATAAGCATTGTGGTGCTTTGATTCAGGTGTCCCCCATAAACTTAGGTGTTCTGAATGCTAGGTCCCCAACTGAAGGCAATTTGGAAATTAAGGCCTCCAGCAGGCAGTGTATTGTTGGGGTGGGCTTATGGGGGTTATAGTCAGCTTCCTCTTGCCAGTGTTTGGCACACTCTCCCATTGCTGTTGTCCACCTGATGTTGGCCAGGAGGTGATGTCCACCCTCTGCTCATGTCATTGTTTTCTCTGTTATCATGGAGCTTCCCGTTTAGTCTGTAAGCCAAAATAGACCCTCTTTTCCCACAAGCTGCTCTTGGTCCAGTGCATTCCACCAGCAATGTGAACCTGACTGCAACAAGCATACATTTTATTACATCTATAAGTGAACCAAACATCTCATAAAGTAGTATTTACTACCACGTATTAGTACGTATTAATACCTTTGTTCTGTTCTATTTCATCAAAAATATTTCTTGTTTGTTTTATGAGACAGGGTCTCATGTAGCCCGAGCTAGTCTCAAACTCCATGTGGCTGAGGATGACCCTGACCTGATCCTCCTGGCTCCACTCCCAAGTGCTGAGATTACAGGTGTGGGCCACCATACCCAGCTAAGAATATGTTTTTGAGACTTACTTATGACTTTATGATTCACACAGTTTGTCATAAACCTGTGTTTTCAAAATCTTGCTCTAGAATGAGTCAGCAAACTTTTTCTGCAAATGTAAATATTTTAGCTTCAGTAGTCATGGGGTTTCTATTATAAATTGTGTCAGACTTTTCACTGCTATGTGACAAAATACCTGTGAAAACCACTTAAGGGAGAGTGGATTTGTTGTGGTTCACAACTTTCTGTCCACTATCAGCTGGCTCTCGTGTTTTGGGCCTGAGTGAGGCAGAACATCATGGTGGTGATACAGGAAACTGAGGCTCACAGAACTAGCACCAGAGACTGAGTGCAGAATCAATTTACCACCATGGGCCCAGAAAAATCTCTTCCAAAGCCTGGACTCTGATTCTTGGTGGTTCAGAGATTAGATGCTTTATCTTGGGCTGTCCTCATTATTGTTAATTCTCAGAGCTCAAAACCCTGGCCTAGTGCCAGAGACCTTGAGTATATGATAGGCAAGTTTTACAGAAACAGAAGAAAATGGTTAGTTAGCAGACAGATGTCTGCAGCTGCTCTACGGAGATAAAAACAAAGCATAAGATGATTTACAATAGGAACAGCAACACAGATGATGGCCTTGAAACAATATAAAAAGTACAGTGTCAGCACAAGAGTCTATGCAGTACAGGACATAACTTTGGTGATAGGGGCTTCTAAAGTTCCTTTCTCCAATTTCTACCTCAGTGTGATAGAATCGAGCTGCTTACCTCATGGTAATCAGGAAGCAAGGCAAGAGAAGGGCCTGGAACAGGCATGCCTCCCACCATGAGCGACTTCCTCAAGTTGAGTCTTACCACCTTCCAATAATGGAGCCATATTATGAATCTGTTGAGGGATGGATCCGTTGATTAGATCAGATTGTTCATGATTGAATGACTTTCCCAAAGTCCATCTGCTGGTAACTCTGTTCCAATACAAACTGAGGAACTTCAAGTTACAATGTCCGTAAGTTTATATTGGAGTAGAGGAATGATTATTTCTTATTTATGTATTTGCTGCTACTTTTAGGATAAAACTGCAGAGTTTAGGGCTGGAGAGATGGCTTAGCAGTTAAGACACCTGCCTGCAGACCCAAGGACCCAGGTTTGATTTCCCAGTACTCACATAAGCCAGATGCACAAGGTGGCACATGTGCTTGGAGTTCGTTTGCAGTGGCTGGAGGCCCTGGCATGCCCGTTCTCTTTCTTTCTCTTTCTCTGCTTCTTCCCTCTCTCTCAAATATAAAAAAATGTTAAGATATAATATATGTTATACAATATAAAATAAAAATATAAAAATAGTTTTTATTTATTTATTTGAGAGAGACGGAGAGAGGGAGAGGCACATCAGGGCCTTCAGCCACTGTAAACAAACTCCAGATGCATGCGCCACCTTGTGCATCTGGTTTACGTCGGTCTTAGGGAATTGAACCTGGGTCCTTTGGCTTCACAGGCAGATATACACCTTAACTGCCAAGCCATCTCTCCACCTCAAAAATATATATTTTTTTAAATTTTGTTTATTTTTTATTTATTTGAGAGTGACAGAGAAAGAGGCAAATAGATAGATAGATAGATAGATAGATAGATAGATAGATAGATAGATAGAGAGAATGGGCACGCCAGGGCCTCTGGCCACTGCAAACTCCAGATGCATGTGCCACCTTGTGTATCTGGCTTACATGGGTCCTGGGAAATTGAGCTTTGAACCAAGGTTCTTAGGCTTCACAGGAAAGCGCTTAACTGCTAAGCCATCTCTCCAGCCTCAAAAAATTTTTTTTAATGCAGAGTTTAAATGCTGTATTTGTGTTACAGTTTTAATATGAAGCATGCCCCCAGAAGACTCAGTTGTTAATGGCTCAGCTACCAGAGAGAAAAGAAAAGAAGAAACAAAAAAGAAAAAAGAGGAGTTAAGAAGGTAGTTCAGTAGGTAAGAGAATTTTCTGGGCAAGGCTGAAGATCCAAATTTGATCCTCCAACACCCACATATGAAACTTAAAAGGACTAGGAAAATGACTCAGCAGTTAATGGCCCATGTTTGCAAAGCCTGCCTGCTCAAGTTCTATTTTCCAGCACCCACATAAAGCCAGGTGGAAGATGGTGCATGCATTTGTGATCCCACTACACCTATGGCAGGGGAGGAAGAGCCAGGATAACCTGAAGCTCATGGTCCAGTCTTGGACTTGGCGTTTATTCACAGCAGCAAGAGACCTTGTTTCAAAGAAGATGGGGAAGCTGGGCGTGGTGGTGCACGCCTTTAATCCCAGCACTCAGGAGGCAGAGGCAGGCGGACTGCCGTGAGTTCGAGGCCACCCTGAGACTCCATAATGAATTCCAGGTCAGCCTGGGCTAGAGTGAGACCCTAACTCCAAAAAAAAAAATAAAAAAAATAAAAAAGAAAAACAATCAAAGAAGATGGGGGAAATAGGACAGCAAACTGAAGCTTGTAGATCTGGCACCAGAGACTGAGTGGAGAATGAGTTTATTTTCATGCCAGCATGGGCCCAGGAGCATCTTTTCCAAAGCCTGGACTCGGATTTTTGGTGGTTTAGAGTTTATATGCCTTACCTTGGACTACTGTTATTACTGTTAATTCTCAGAGCTCAGCCGCCCTGCCTAGTGCCAGGGACCTTGAGTATGTGATAGGCAAGTTTTACAGAAACAGAAAAAATGGTTAGTTAGCAGACAGATGTCTGCAGCTGCTCTTTGGAGATAAAATGAAGCATAAATTGATTTACAATAGGAGCAGCAACACAGATCATGGCCTTGAAACAATACAAAAACTACAGTGTCAGCACAAAAGACTGCAGTACAGAACATAACCAACACAAAAGTCTATGCAGTACAGGACATAATCTTGGGGGTAGGAGCTTCTAAATTTCCTTTCTCCAATTTCCATCTCAGAAGAGCACAAACACTTTAAAGTTGTCCTCTGACCACATTCATGCCCTCATGCACACCCATTCACATAGGTATATATATGCATTAATTAATTAATTAGTTACTTAAGTAATTGTGTGTGCATGCCTGAGAACCCAGTGATGACAGGGGGAGAGGAAACAGGAGGATTGCTCTGGCTCACTGGTCAGCCAGTGTAAATGAGAGACAGAGACAGCCTCAGGGAAATAAAGGAGAGGAATGATAGCAGACGACTACCCAGCATCCTCCTCGGGCCTCTTCCCATGTGTGTGGGGGCGTGCAAACATCTATACACATGCACACACACAATGTACATACTATACATGCAAGGTGGGGGGCACTGAAACAAGAGAAACAACTGAGAGCCAGGCATGGTCATGCACTTCTGAAATCCAAGAAGGATCAGAAGTTCAAGGCCAGCTTTGGGTATGTGAGCTTTTGTAAAGACAAAAATAAATAAATAAATAAATAAAAATTAAAAAAAATATTAAAAGCTAGGTGTGGTGGTGCACACCTTTAATCCCAGCACTTGGGAGGCAGAAGTAGGAGGATCGTCGTGAGTTCAAGGCCAGCCTGAGACTACAGAGTGAATTCCAGGTCGGCCTGAACTAGAGTGAAAACAATTTTTTTTAAAGGAAGGAAAGAAAGAAAGAGCTTAGATCCATATTTTTAAAAAGTATACTTTTTTTTTTTTCAGGTAAGGTCTCACTGTAGCCCAGGCTGACCTGGAAATGATCCTTTAGTCCCAGTGCAGCCTCAAACTAACAGTGATCCTCCTACCTCTGCCTCCCAAGTGCTGGGATTAAAGGTGTGCGCCACCACGCCTAGCTCTAAAATGTTTTTTAAATTAACATACATGTCACATATATAATAATGGATTTCATTATGATATTTTCATATATGTATGTAATACACTTTGATTGTATGCACCCTCCATCTCTTGTCCCTCTCTAACTTCCACTGATCCTCTTTTCCCCAAATCACCCCCAACTCCTTTCATGTTTGTTTGCCTGGTGACCAGGGTGTGAGGTTATTTACAGGAGCGCAGGCATCTTCTCAGTGGCTATATCGTTGAAGAAAATTTCTCTCTCACCTACAGCAACCGTAACTACAAATCCTCCGGGAGGGGTGGGGCCTATGAGCCTCTCATCCCTGATTTTAAAAAACATTTTATTTATTTATTGAGAGAGAGAGAGAAAGACACACATACACATACACACACAGAGAGAGAGAGAGAGAGAGAGAGAGAGAGAGAATGGGCACACCAGGGCCTCTAGCCACTGGAAACAAATTCCAGATGCATATATCACCTTGTGCATCCAGCTTTACACGGTTACTGGGGAATCGAGCCTGAGTCCTTTGGCTTTGCCAGCAAGTGCTTTAACTGTTAAGCCATCTCTCCAGCCCATTTTTTTTTTTGAAACAAGCTCTCACACATACTATTTTGGGGTATGGTGTTTTCATTTTCATGCCACTGATTTGAGGGGAACATTCTACAGGACAATTATTTCCTTGGGTGTTGTTGTTATTTGGTCATTTATCTGATTTAGTTTCCATCAGTCAATAGTTGGACCTAGAGGACAATGCCGTCTTGATGTCACCACCAACCTCAAGGGGCTGATCTTGTAGGCTTATCTCCTGCCACTTCTGGCCCACCAGCCAAATGCATTTAAATAAAAACACTCATTGTGGAATTTCCCATTTTCTTGCTCAACTAATGACTACTTCACTTCCTTAGGGTGGGGAGGGAAGCATTTCCTAACCTATACTTTGAAGCTAGACACCCCACTTTAGCCCTCATAGCACCTTGTATTTCCCCTTTCTCACACTTGTAATTTCTAGTCTCCTCTTTCAGTCACAAATCTAGAAAGGTCTAGCCTGGCCTGGCACAGTGGCAGGGCCTTATTATACTGCTTATTTAATTTCCCCCAACCATGTTTTCCTTCTCCCCCCCTTATCTTTTTTCCCTAGCTTCAGTCCCTACAGCCCAAGAGGGAAGCCTGGTTTCCCGGTAGATTGAAGGGAAACAAAACTCATTACCACTCCCTTCACCAAGAAAAGAACCATTCCCTAAATTCTTGCCAGAAAAGCGTGCAAGGATATGCTTTCTCCAAGATCTAGGATGACTAAGCATTTCTTTATTCATTTTGTTTGGATTGGTTGCTCATTTTTCTTCTGTGAACCACACAGTATTTTAAAAAATATTTATTTAATTACTTATTTGCAGAAGAGAAACAATATGAATAGGCATGGCCTGAGGAGGTTGAAGAAGGAGAATCTTCAGTTCAAGGCCAATGTTGAGGCTTAATTTTAAAAAACAAAAGAAAAGAAAAACAGGAAAGAGAATTTCATGATGGTACCTGTGTGGTGGTCAGAAAACAATTTTCAGGTTGGTCTTTACCTTGAGGCAGGGTGTCTCATAGGCAGGGCCCCTCTCATAAGCAGCGTCTCTCATAGGCAGGGACATTGTTGTTCGCTGCTCATTCATGAGTGTCCTGGGAATTCTGTCTCGGCCTTCTCACTGCGGGTGCGTTGGGATTACAGAAGGCACCACAGCCTCCAGCTTTTATGTGGGGCCTGAGGCCCTAAACTCCGGAATTCAGAGCTGCGCTTTACCCATGGAGCCATCTCCCCAGGTCCCACATCTTTCCTTTTCTTGCTGACTTGAACTCACTGCTTCTGTTACCTGTGGATGAATGCTAGAGGTCTCAAACAGAGAGAGATTAACATGGGTGTGGTGGTTTATGCTTGTAATCCCAACACTTGGGGGGAGGTTGAGGCAGGAAGATTATGAGTTTGAGGCCAGTGTAGGTTACATAGAAATATCCTGTCACAACCCAGACTCAACCAACCAACCAGAGAGACTGACTGAGATCCCTACCCGGTGTTTCCAAGTCTTGTCACCAGCAAATAAAGAATTTACAGATGGAAAAAAAAAAAAAAAAGAATTTAGAGATGAGGGCTGGAGAGATGGCTTAGCAGTTAAAGTGCTTGCCTGAGAAACCTAAGGACCCAAGGTTCAATTCTCCAGGACCCATGTCAGTCAGATGCACAAGCCTGTGCATGCATTGTTTGCAGTGGCTAGAGGCTCTGGCGTGCCCATTCTCTCTCTTTATCTGCCTCTTCCTATCTCTCTCAAATAAATAAATAAAATGTTTAAGAAAAGAATTTAGAGGGCTGGAGAGATGGTTTAGCGGTTAAGCGCTTGCCTGTGAATACTAAGGACCCCGGTTCGAGGCTCGGTTCCCCAGGTCCCACGTTAGCCAGATGCACAAGGGGGCGCACGCATCTGGAGTTCGTTTGCAGAGGCTGGAAGCCCTGGCGCGCCCATTCTCTCTCTCCCTCTATCTGTCTTTCTCTCTGTGTCTGTTGCTCTCAAATAAATAAATAAATAAAAATTTTTTAAAAAAAAAAAGAAAAGAAAAGAATTTAGAGATAAATAAAGGCTAGGAAGAAACTTATTACAGGGCAAAGCTACATATTCAGGGATGAGTACAAGCTGGACTTTGTACTGCATAGCTTATCTGTTTTTGCTTGTTTTTTTATTATTATCTTATGAGAGAAAAAGACAGAGAGAGGGAGAGAGAGAGAGAGACAACTGGTGACCTTGTGCTCATGCATCACCTTGTGTGTCTGGCTTAATGGGTTCTAGAGAATTGAACCTGGGTTCTTAGGTTTCACAGGAAAGTGCCTTAACCCCTTAGCCATCTCTCCAACCCCTTTTTTTAATGTGTGTGGGGGGAGTGTTTTTTGAAGTAGGGTCTCACTCTAGTCCAGGCTGACCTGGAACCCACTCTGTAGCCCAGGTTGGCCTTGGACTTGAGGTGTTCCTCTTACCTCAGCCTTTGGAGTGCTGGGTTTATAAATGTATGAGCCCCCATGGTCCAGATGTATAGTTCAGTTTTTTTATGGGCAAACTTTATTTGTTTGTTTGTTTATGAAAGAGAGAGAGAGAGAATGGGCATGCTAGAGCCTCCAGCCACTGCAGACAAACTCCAGATGCATGTGCTTACGTGGGTCCTCGGGAATTGAACCTCGGTCCTTTGGCTTTGTAGGCAAGGGCCTTAGCCATTAAGCCATCTCTCCAGAAAAGTTTAATAGAAGGGAGGGTTAATCATGAGTCAAGGAGTGGGAGAGGGAAAAAGGGAGAAGAGGGGTTCTGAGAACTCTAGGAATAGGTAGGGATTTCCCCAGAACAGGGTTTAACTCCCTGCCTGTCCTTGAATATGGTTCCAGGGTGATGATGTCATGACATCAGATGAATGATGGGAAGCAGGTAACTTTTTCCCCCTTCCTTCCCTTTTCTTTTCTTTCTTCCTCCTCCTCCTTCTTCTTTTTTTGTTTTGTTTTGTTTTTTAGACAGGCTCATGTTCTGTAGCCCAGACTAACCTTGAACTGAAGGAAATCCTCCTGCCTCCTTCATCCAAGTTCTTCCAAGAGCCACCAGGCCTAGGTTGGGGACAGGTAATTCTTCAATGCCACTGATGTGGAGATGTCATTATAATGAAGCAAATGATAACTAGCTGCTATCTTGGTTAGTTGTAGCCAGTTTGGGGTGATTTTGCTGTAATACAGCTCCACAGCGTCAGCCTCCTACAACATACAGGTACTTCTTGTTTTCCTACCCCTGTCTAGCCTGCCTCACCTCCAATCAAGGGGTGTGTGTGTGTGTGTGTGTGTGTGTGTGTTGTGTGCGCATGCGCACACAAGCGTGCGTGGTAATGTAGTGTGTGTTCGATGTGGCTCAAAGACCAACTAGACCGGCACACACATGCAAGAGCCAAACAACAGACACGCTGCTGTGAAAAGAAGATGGAAGCAGAGCACAAACACGCAGATGTCATCTGATCTCCGCATTGGTGGGCCTGTGGGAGGCGCACACACATCATACATACCTACATGCAAACACACATAGTAGTAACAATGAAAAGGAAGTCACTGAAGGAATTTTAGCAGGAAAGCTTCGTTCAAAATGTTTATTTGTTTGTTTTGGGGCAGGGACTGGAGAGATGACTTAGGAGGTTAAGGTGCTTGCCTGTGAACAAGACCCTAATTTTTTTGTGTGTGTGGTTTTTCAAGGTAGGGTTTCACTCTAGCCCAGGCTGACCTGGAATTCACTATGGAGTCTCAGGGTGGCCTCGAACTCACTGCAAGCTTCCTACCTCTGCCTCCCGAGTGCTGAGATTAGAAGTGTACGCCACCATGCCCGGCCAAGACCCAAATATTTTTATTTATTTGAGAGCAGAGAGGGAGATACAGAGATAGAGAGAGGATGGGTGTGCTGGGGTCTCTTGCCATTGTAACAGACTCCAGATGCATGTCCCACCATGTGCATCTGACTTTACGTGGGTACTAGGGAGTTGAAGCAGGGCTGACAGGCTTTGCAAACACAGGCCTCTAACTGCTTTCAACCACTCCCCAGACTGGGCCACATGTGTTTTACATGTTACTTTCCGTCGTGTCAGGGCCTTGAATAAGCTGGGTTAGCTCTACCACTGAGCTACAGCCCCAGCGGGGCTTAGAAGGGATACTTGGGCCTTTGGCTCTGATGTGAGGGTAGTGAGATTGGTTCTAAACAGATGGATTTGGGTTATGGTAGACCAGTTCAGCAATAGATGATTGATCACTGGGCATGTGAGATATGAACAATCAAAGAAAGTAGAGTTAGGCCAGACGTGGTGCTGAGTGTCTTTAAATCCAGCACTCAAGAGGCTGAGGTAGGAGGATTGCTGTAAGTTTGAGGCCAGTTTGAGACTACATAGTGAATTCCAGGTCAGCCTGGGCTAGATAGAGTGAGACCCTACCTGAAAAACAAAACAAAATAATTTTAAAAATTAAAAAGAAAGAAAGAAAAGAAACAAGAAAGAGTTGGACAGAGGAAGCCTTTCATTTGGACCCTGAGAAGCAAACAGTCAGCTTCCTGTCCCTGGGGTGAAAAGCAACTAATGAAAATTAGAACACTTTTTGGTCTCCCCTTGCCTTGGCATGAATCCTTGATGTTACTGGGGTTGGAAAGATGACTTACTGACATAAAAACTGGGAGGGAAACTTGAGGTTATCAAGTAAAGCTATAGCTCCCGTCTCTCTCTGGACGCCAAATAAGAGGGGAGTGAAAGAAAGAGATGGGTCAAAGCCACTCCTGAGACCTTATCTCCTTTTCCAGTACAATGACCCAATCATGAGCATGGACTCAGTTACTCAATAGTTAGCCCCCAACCCAACCCAGGTAGGGTCTTTCTCTAACCCAGGCTGACCTGGGATTCAATATATAGTCTCAGGGTGGCCTCGAACTCAGGAAGATCCTCCTATTTCAGGATTAAAGGTACACCGCCACGCACAGATAACTCAGTAGTTTTGAACAAGTATTTTTATTGAACTTTCCGTGCCCTGCCAGCCAGTCCGCCCGGGGGCTCCCCAGGCTTGTTCGGGGAGGGCGGGTGGACTGCGGTCATGTCAGCCTCATCGGCGCCGGCGAGCCCCGCGCGCCGCTTTCTTCTCTGCTCGGCGCCTGCGGGCCGGGGTGGGAGTAGGGTCGGGGGGCGTGGGGGGTGGGGGCGCGGGCCCGGGCGCCGGGCGACCCCCGTTGTTGCCTTGCACGGGCTTGTAGATGAGATGGAAGATGAAGGCATTGCAGTACCTGCGGGGTGGGCGGGCGTGGTCAGGGCGGGGCCTGGCTGCCCGGAGGCGGGGCTTGTGACCAAGTGAGCGACAGTGTGCGTGGCGAGCGGCTAGGGGACTATATTTAGGGCTTGGTGCCACAGGGTCTTTTTTTTTTTTTTTTTTTTTTTGAGGTAGGGTCTCACTCTAGCCCAGGCTGACCTGTAATTCACTATGGAGTCTCAGGGTGGCCTTGAACTCACGGCGATCCTCCTACCTCTGCCTCCCGAGTGCTGGGATTAAAGGCGTGCGCCACCACGCCCGGCTCACAGGGTCTTTTAAAAATATTTTAGTTTTATTTATTTGACAGAGAAAGAGGGAGAGAGAGTGAGAGAATGGACGCACCAGCCACTGCAAACGAACTCCAGACGCGTGTGCCCCCTTGTGCATCTGGCTAACATGGGTCCTGGAGAATTGAACCTGGGTCCTTTGGCCTTGCAGGCAAACGCCTTAACCGCTAAGCCATCTCTCCAGCCCCACAGGATCTTTTTAGAGCCAGCAGGAGTTGGGAGATTTTTTTTTTTTTTAGTTAGATATCCAAAAAGTTGTGTTGTGGTTGAGATCATTCAAGGGTGGCCAAAGAAGCGAGGACAGAGAAGCCAGGTTGGAGGGTTGGGGGTAGGAAGGGTCCCAGGAGTGCAGGGTCCTTTTAGGACGCAGCGTGTGAGGAGCCATGGGTCAGAAGAGAGATCGCGGGCTGTGGGTCCTTCTTACCAGGGCATGCAGTTGTCAGCCGCTCTGAGGCGAAACGGGGAGCGGAAAGGATTGGGCTGTGGAGAGCTGGTGCCTCCTCCCGTGGCCACCGCCATAGTCTGATCGTCCATCACACAACCATACTCGCTGCTCTCGGTGAAGAAAGCTGGCACTCGGAGAGACTGGGAGGCAGGGTTCAGGGCTTCAGGGGCTCCCTGGAAGGCTCCTTTTCCTAGTCACCTCCCAAGCCCCACCCCGCAGACAGGATTGAGAGCTAAGGCCCCGGGACTGAGCATGATGGCAGAGAGGCACTACAAGGCTCAGGTGCGGGGGCTGGGGGACTCATGGGTGCTCCTCAAGTCGATGGAGCGCTTGATGGGGGACAGGAGAGTCCAAAGGCTGGGCTAGTGAGATTACCCACCTGTAATCGGGGCAGGGAGCTCAGCCATGTGTCCTTAAGACCAAAACCAGAGTTAAAGCCTGCCCAGAGAGAACAGAGATGTTGGTGTCCATAGTCTCCTTCTCTTATTTTCCCCAAACTCTTGCCTATGAGACGCAGGGTCTTACCAATAACCAGGTCAGGCTTGGGTCCCTGGAGCAGGTGGTAGGGCCTGGCGGACACCCTGATCTGCAGATCCCTGCGGCCCCCCTTTTCCTTAGTCCCAGAGCTGAGCCGGGCTGATACCCCAGAACCAGGACGCACAGACAACTCAGGACCATCCTGTGGGGCCAGGAGTGGGATGGGGGAAGCGATTGGAAGTCAGCGTACTAGAGAAAGCTCCACTTGAGATGGAGCAGCTGGGAGAAAAAGGGCAGGGTTCCAACCAGCCGGCCACCACAATCAGGGCTGAAGGGCAAGCCAGCTCTCACCCTCTGCATGGTAAAGTGTTGCTGGTCACTCTCAGGAGGTAGGTTGTCACCCACAAACTGCAGTTCCAGGGCCACATGGGGAAGCAGGACCAAAAGTTCCTAAAGGACAGAGAGAAGGTCAGGTCTGGGTCCCCCTCTGTGTCCACCCTTACACTCAGGGCTCACCACCTAGGCTGAGAGAGATTTACCCAAAACACCATGACAAGGTCAAACTCCTTCCCGGCCTCCACCACGTGGATCTTCAGTGACTGCTTGTTTTGAATGTTGAGCTCAGGGACTGGTGAGAAGCCAGCTTGTTAAGGACATGGTCTCCCTCACTATCCCACCTGCACCTGCAGCCCCCCCCCCATCTCCCGGTAGTCCTTACAGGACTGAGGCACCAGGTGGGTGATGACATAGTATACAGTCAACGGGTAGGTGAGAAGCACAGCCATGGGGGAGTCCAGGCTGAGGCCCCGCCACAGGTAGTAATCCTGCCACGAACCTAGGGAGAGTGGGTTACTGGGGGACCTGATCCCAGTCCTGGGCCCAACCTCTAATAGCTCCCTTTTCCTTAGCCACCCAGGCTTCTAAAGGCCCTGTGATCCCTGTTCTAACCCCTAGGTCCTTCAGGACCCATCCAGCTCACCAAAGAGGCTCCTTGGTGGATCTAGGGGCACTGGAGGCATCAGAGCAGATCCATCCCCCTGAAGAAACTGGTAGGGATCCCCTAAGAGTATGAAAAGAAGCAGGGGTTGGGGTCAGGAAATCCCTACATGTTCCACTTCCCTATTTCTCCTAGAAAAGGCTCCGTTCCTTGAGAGAGGGCATGGAGCTGGAGCAGGAGTGAGATTCGACCAGAAACAGAGATACCGGATGGGTCAGACAAGGGTGACTCCATAGAGAGCTGAGAGGAGGCAGGTTTGAAACAGTCCTGACAGTGTTGGTAGAGGGTTAATGTACATAGGGAGGGGTTATCTGGGATCGGGTCCACCCCCCCCATTCTTTCAGGCTGAGGCCTCAACACACCACTGAGAAGAAGGTTGTCCCAGGGATGCCTGGGGGTGCCAGTGCCAGGCCCTGGAATCAGCATGCTGAGTTGGGTCCAGTAGCCACGAGTAAGGCCCCGAGAGGCCAAGAATGCTTCCTTGTTAAAGGTTTCACTGGTCACCTCTGTAGAAGGAAAGGAGAGTTTGAGGGCCTGGTAGGTAACCCCAAATACTTTAGTTCTCCTTTTCTGCCCTCAAAGACCCTGTGTCTTATTGTAGATATGGAGAAAATCCATTCATTAGCAGAGTGTGTACGGAAAACAGGCTCCAAGGAGCAATTTTCTTATTTGTTTTGAGACAGGGTTTCATGTAGGCCAGGCTGGCCTGAAACCTGCTATGCTGCTGAGGATGACTTTGAACTCCTGATCTTCCTGTCTGCCCCTTGTAAGTGTTGAAATTATAGGCCAGCATCACTGGGCCTGGCTTTTCTGTTTTGTTTTTGCTTTGAGACAGGATCTCATGGAAATTCTTGCCTCTGCCTCTCAAGTTTACTAGGATTTATAAGTATGCACCAGCATACTGGGCTTAAAGTGACCTGTTTGAGGTCAGGCTGCCTGTTAGTGCTGGGGGTGGGAAGCAAGCATTTGAATTCCCTGTCCTCAAATTCTCTAAGCTTTCTCAGGGATACAGGCACTGAGTCTTCTGCTTTAAATACCCTATTCCTAGCTTGGGAGTCTAGTCCCTTAGCCCAAATACATAGCACGCAGGGATATAGATTTCAGCCAAACTTATTTAGCCTTTGTGGTACTTTGAATGGATGTCCCCAGTAAATTCAGTTTTGTTAAAGCTTCTTGGATTTCCAGCTGCCTGGCTGGGAGAGGTGTCACTATGGGCAGATCCTAGGGTCCAGCCCTAAGGCGTGTTTGGGGGCAGATCTGGAATTTCAGCCTAAAGATTTGCAGAGTGCTTGAGCTCTGCCTGGGGTTCCTAGAGTGTGTTTGCTTGTAGTTTTGATGGTGTTTTATTTCTTCTCTGTGTTGACCTGTAAAAGGGGTCTAGGTTCTTCTGCCATTATGGAACTTCCCCTGGACCTGTAAGCTTCAAATAAACTCCCTTCCTCCCATAACTGTGTCTGGTCTGGAGGTTCATCCCAGCAGTGTGAAGCTGACTATGACAGCCTTCAACCTCAGGTTCATGTTCCCTGGCACCCAGACCCCTCTCAAAGACCTGGTCTCAGCATCCTTTCCTGCTACTTTGACGTCCTATGGTACCTTTGGTATAGGTGAAAGGGAGAGTTGCCAGTTCCCCTGACCGCTCCATGAAAGCTGCAAGCCTTGGGCACCAAAACCGGTGGCTCACATCATCTGGGCATCGATGCAAATCAGTCTGGAGACAGGCCTCTCCACAGTACAAGACAGCACTGCACTGGGGGCTAGGAGACACCAGATGACAGGTACATACATACTGTTACTCTCAGAAGTTCCTCATCTGCCCTGTAGCTGACCACATGCCATTGAACCTGCTTGTCTTATGCCCTTGAACTAACTGCTACCAGTAGCTTGTTTCCATCTCCTTCTACCTTCCTTGCCCTCCCTCTGTTTGTCTGCTGCAACTTCCAC
Source organism: Jaculus jaculus (assembly GCF_020740685.1). NCBI lineage: Eukaryota > Metazoa > Chordata > Mammalia > Rodentia > Dipodidae > Jaculus > Jaculus jaculus. The sequence goes on along the minus strand of NC_059110.1, from coordinate 75,398,467 downwards.
TGGCCTAGATTGCCTTTTTCTTGGTTCGCCTGACTGTTAGAGGTCTTCCTCAAACTCCATCCTCGTGGGTTTCTCACCAGGGTGTCAACTTCACTTCAAAGCTGTGCTTGTGACAAACATGGCAGGTTCGAGCTCGAAGGGAGGCAAAAGTGAAGCCTGGCCGAGGACCCCATGCCCGCATGGGGCTCTTTGCTAACTTCACGCCCAACCTTCGGACTAGGTTCTCCAGCTCTCTGAATGGGGATGAAGATGGCATCAGGCTGAGAGGGTTCAGGAGTGCAGACCTCACACCTCCCCACCCTCTAGTAGCAGATTTCCTTACCCATGCAGCTGGGCGTCTCCCACAGTAAGCTGCCGGGGCTTTCGGGGGTCCCCAGAGCCCATGGGGCAGATCATGCTGTGGCAGAGAAGAGCATAGGCTCGAGGAGCCAGAGTCTCAGTCCCTGAGCCCTGACCCACACTCCCCTGGACTCCATTCATTAGCAGATCGATGCCCAAGATGGTGCCATGCTCATCTGTCACCAGTAAGAGGCAGGAAAGATGCAGGGGGGCAGCCTCTGCAGAAAGAGGAAAGTTGGGGAAACAGTAAGTGACAGTGATGGTCAGAGTCAGGGAGACCAAACTCCAAAGTACAAAAGGGCTAGGTGTGTAACATCAGTGAGTACAGGGGACTGGGCAGAGGGCCATCACCATCTAAAGGACACGGCTGCTATACAGTAGCAGAATTAGGGCCACACAGAATACAGGCATTCTTGCAAAACTTAAGGTATTTTTCTTGAGAAAGTGCATATCCAGGCTCGAGGTTTTTGTTACTTTCGATGTTCAAATGTTGATTAAAACAAAACAAAAATAACCACTTTGATTGATGACTACAACTTCTTGGAGTACATCTGCATGAAAGCCATCAGTTTGTGACTCCTAGCTGGGGTCTGGGTGGCAGGAGAGGAATTCGGAAAGGGAAGATGGCTGGAAGAAGGGCAGAGCCAGCCTGTGTTCTTACCGGTCCTCCGTTCCTTCCTCTTCTCAGCTCCTCTCTCAGCCTCCCCTCTGTCCTCTCCGCAGCCATCTTCACCACCTGCCTTCTTCTTGCTTGCCTCTGGCTCCTTCGTCCGGAGCTTTGCTTTCTGGGGAGATTCCTTGCTGGGGGCTGCTGGTTCCCCTCCCTCTTGTGGTTTCACCTTTTTTGTGCCAGCATTCTCCTCTCCAGTCTCTTCTTCATCTTCTTCATCCTCCTCCCCTTCTTCCCCATCCTCTAGGCTGACAAAGCTGACATAGGGGCTCAGGTCTCGCAGATGGAGAGGGGGCTCATCTCCCAGGAGCCGGGCAGCCCCCAGACCTGCTCCAGGGCCTGGCTCTGCACCTTGTCCCAAGCTGATGCCCACACTACGGTTGGGCAAGACATGGAGCACCCAAAGGGCAGGGTCCTGGGGCAACCTCCTTATCTGAGCTTCCAGCTGTCGCCATCGGCCCTCGTGGCTATTCCCCACGGTCCCCCTCTCTGCCACAAACTTGCGGAACCAGCCAAAAAGGAGAGCAGCGAAATCAAGGAACTCATCACGGTATCCAGATACAAACTCCATGTTTTCAGATGCACCGGGCCTGGACCCACACTGAGCAGAGGACGGGATATAGCCAGAGTCGTGGTGACAGTTTGGGGCTGGGTCACAAAAGGAGAGGATGTGTGGGTTTGGAGGCTCACTTAGGGTGGGATCTATGGATGAGTCTTAGGAGCTGAGATTCAAATTTACAAGGATGAGAATGAGGGCATACATGTGGACATGGTGGGCTAAAAGTGAGTCGTACTCGGGGATGGGATGATTTCGGACTCAAGTGTTGAGGACTCAAACCCTGTAACGTGAGGTTTCAATGACGGGACTAATCTTATAGGGAAAGGCTTGCTGAGGAAGGTATCATTTTGGATGTGTTGGTGGATGGGATATGGGAAGAGCTGGGACATCTCTTGGGCTTGGATCAGTTTGGTGTGAGCCCCAGTAGACCCATCCCTTTCTGGCCGCCCCGCTCCTCCGGTACCTGCAGCCGCCACCACTTTTCAAAGGTAAATACCTCGTGAGGAAAGACCGTCGTGACGTCAGGGCCGCCCGAGCCCACGGCCACCCTTGGGGGTGGGGGTGGCACGCTTTGGCGCTGGGCTGCGCCGGGGCCCGTGCGTGCGCCCCGCACCCGAGCACGGACAGGCCTGGTGGCTCAGTGGACGGCTTTGACTAGATCCAGGCCAGAGAAGTGAAAGCATCCTGAGCCGGTGGGAGGATCTCGGGGCCATCCGCTTCGCAAGTCCTCTTACTGACCTCCGATGGTCAGGGTAGGCGTAACATCCTTGAACCGATCTGGGTCCTCCTTCTGGGCCACGGCCCGCCACCCCCCGCCCCGACTCGTCTCGCTCAGCTGCCCAGGTTTTCTTTCGGTTTTCATATTCTTGGCTGTCCCTTACACCGATGGACCGTGGGTTTGACGCGGGGTGAAGGGACTCCGCCTCCCGGGGGTTTTCCCGTCGTGGGCGGCGGACAGGCGGGCGGGCGGGCGCCGCGGTACTGACCGGAGGTCGGTTCGGGGTTCGCGAGCGCGCGGGGACGGAGGGGGCTGCCACCTCGCGGCCCTCCTCGGCCGGCCAAGACTGGGCACCTGCGGCGGCCCGACGCCGGGCAGCGGGGGTACGAAGCGTAAGCGATAGGGAAAGTCAGCTGGACGTCAGGGCGAGCGGCCTGCTCCCCGAGTCCCCATGAGGCGAGGCTGGGGACCTCTGCGCCGCGCGCTCCTGCTGCTCTGGCTGGCGCGGCTCACGCTGCCGGGTAGGTGCGGAGACCAGGTCGGGAAGGGAAGGGGAGCCCGAGCACTGGGACGTGCGCGGTGCCAGGGGCTGCCACCCCGTCCCTGGCCGTGGGACACGGGCGTGGGGGACGACACCTAGGCCCAGGTGAGCTATAGTGTGTGTGTGCGGAGGGGTGGGGGGTGTGTCTAAGGGGAAAGGACCTGCAATGGTCCGGTTGAGTTGGAGACTAGGTGGACTCACAACAGCGGGGACAGATCCTCGGAAGAGAACCTGTGCTGACACTCTATCCCCGTCCAGGTGACGGCAACGAAGGCAGTGTCACTGGAAGTTGTCTCTGTCGTAAGATAGTTTCTTCTAGTTCCCCACCCCCGGCTAAAGTCTTGGATCATCTCCGGAAAGAACTGAGAACCTACAGTCACTGCCTGTTCTACATCAGGTACCCCCATCTCCCTCCTTTGAGAGGCGGGCCGCCCGGCCCCCCCCAGGCCCGCTGGGGCCAACCTAACCAACTCCTTCCGGGAAATCTAGGCCCTTTCTTGGTTTCAGTTATGCAGGGATTTCCAATCCCTACGGAAAACCACGTTTTCTCGGGGTGACTACACACCTTTGGAATGAGGAAAAGTGGGGAAGAGAAAGAGGCGAGCAGCTGAGACCAATCTTCCTCTTGCAGGTTCCACCTGCAGCACAGCACCGTGTGTGGAGGGAGCCAGGACCCCTGGGTTCTTGAACTGGTGAGCTGCTTCGATGGCGGAGGTGAGTCTTTCCTCTTCCCAGATCAGCCTCCAGGGCGCCTTACAATTCCTTCGGTCCTTTCACACCTGACACTCTCCTGTCCCTTCTAATGCTGGCCGAAGTACTTTCATTAAGTACCTGTCTTCCAAACACATCTATCATCACCTTCATGATTTTTCCCTCTAATTTATTTTACTGCATATGCTATTACTTAATATTTTTAAAATATCTTCTTGAGCTCACTGTGTGTGTTTCTTTTATTTATTTTTGGTTTTTCCAAGTAGAGTCCAGCTCTAGCCAAGGCTGACCTGGAATTCACTATGTAGAGTCAGGGTGGCTCATAGTGATCCTCCTACCTCAGCCTCCCCAATTCTGATATTAAAGGTGCGTGAAAAATATATTTTATTTATTTGAGAGGAGAGAGAGAGAGAGAGATAGAAACAGACAATGTGTGTGCCAGGGTCTCAAGCCACAGCAAATGAACTCCTGATGTGTGACACCTTGTGCATCTGGCCTTACATGGGTACTGGGGAATCGAACCTGAGCCCTTTGGTTTTGCTTAGCCTTAATGGCTAAGCCATCTCTCCAGTCTGTATATATAATTCTTTTTTTGAAAATTCACTTCCTAAATTTTTTGTTTATTTTTATTTATTTATCTGAGAGAGAAAGAGAGGGAGAGGGAGAGAATGGGTGCGCCAGGGCTTCCAGCCACTGCAAATGAACTCCAGATGCGTGTGCCCCCTTGTGCATCTGGCTAATGTGGGTCTTGAGGAATCGAGCCTTGAACTGGGGTCCTTAGGCTTCACAAGCAAGCGCTTAATTGCTAAACCATCTCTCCAGCCCAATAATTCTTTTTTTTATCTTATTTTTTCTCAATTTTTAAAACATTTACAATGATAAAAAATATCCCATGGTAATACCCTCGCTCCCCCCCACCCCCTTGAAATTCCATTCTCCATCATATCCCCTCCCCATCTCAATTATATATACTGCACATGCCATATATATATATATATATATATGCATATCTTTTATTTTGATGTCATGATATTTCCCTCCTCTTATGGTGGTCTTGTGTAGGTAGTGTCAGGCACTATGAGGTCATGGATATTGAAGCCATTTTGTGTCTGGAGGAGCACATTGTAAGGAGTCCTACCCTTCCTTTGGCTCTTACATTCTTTCCACCACCTCTTCCGCATTAGACCCTGAGCCTTGGAAGGTGTGATTGAGACGTTACTTGGTACTCTAGTCACTTCTTTCCAGCACCATGATACCTTGAGTCGTCCCAAGTTCACTGCCATCTGAAAAGAGAAGATTCTCTACCCAAAGTGAGAGTAGCATTAATATAAGGGTATGAATATTAAGAGAAGTGCTTACTGGGCAGTTTGATAAACATACTATATACACTTATCCAGACATCAGCAGATGTTACACCGCTAGGGCTCATGACAACCCCTGTTTTAAGATTTCAGTATCAGGGATGTATTCCCTCCCTTGGAGCGGGCCTCCAGTCCAATTGGAGGGCAGGTTTCCACCATGACAGACATGCCACTACGGCACCAGTTGGCTCATTTGGCCTGGCTGGCCAATTATAAGGCTTGCAGTGTCCACTGTTGAATATCTTCACTGGTGGTTTCTCTTTCTCCCATTGAACCGCATGTAGAATGGCTTCTTCCAGCTTTCTGTCAGCTGGTCTACATGGAGGTGGTTCAGCCCAATAATTCTTTTTTTTTGTTTTGTTTTTTTGGTTTTTCGAGGTAGGGTCTCACTCTGGTCCAGGCTGACCTGGAATTAACTCTGTAGTGTCAGGGTGGCCTTGAACTCATGGCGATCCTCCTACCTCTGCCTCCCGAGTGCTGGGATTAAAGGCGTGCGCCACCACGCCCGGCAGCCCAATAATTCTTGAACTGACTATATCTAATTCAATTTTGGTACTGGTGATTGAACATGCTTGGCAAGTGCTTTCCTTGGAGCTCTATCCCTAGCCTTTTTTTTTTTTTTTTTTGTATTTTTTTATTTTGAGACAGCGTCTTGCTAAATTGACCAAGGTAAAAAAATTTTAAAATTATTATTAACTTTCATGATTATAAAAACTGTCCCATGGTAACGCTCTCCCTCCAACTTTCTCCTTTGAAACTGCATTCTCCATCATATCCCCTCCCCTCTCAATCAGTCTCTCTCTTTTTATTTTGATGTCATGATCTTTTCCTCCTATTATGATGGTCTTGTGTAGGTACTGTGAGGTCATGGATATCCAGGCCATTTTGTGTCTGGGGGGAGCACGTTGTAAGGAGTCCTACCCTTCCTTTGGCTCTTACATTCTTTCTGCCACCTCTTCCACAATAGACCCTGAGCCTTGGAAGGTGTGATAAGAGATATTGCAGTGCTGAGCACTCCTGTCACTTCTTTCCAGCACCATGATGCCTTCTGAGTCATCCCAAGGTCACTGCCATCTGAAAAGAGAAGATTCTCTACCAAAAGTGAGAGTAGCATTAATATAAGGGTATGAACATTAAGAGAAGTGCTTACTGGTTTGTTTGATAAGCATAGTATATACATTTAGCCAGACAGCAGCAGACATTACACCCCTAGGGCTCATGACTTCCCGTTTTAAGTTTTCAGTCTCAGGGATGTATTCCCTCCCATGGAGTAGGCCTCCAGTACAATGAGAGGGCAGTTGTGACCTGGAATTTTCTATGTAGTCTCAGGCTGGTCTTGAAGTCATGGTGATCCTCCTGCCTCTGCCTCCTAAGTGCTGGGAATAAAGGCATGCACTACCATGCCTGGCCTTTTTTTTTTTTTTTTTTCACTTACTAATGTTCAATGATGAAAATAGACATGGAAAAGTTGAAAGAATTGTGCAGTGAATAACCCTATACCTATCACTTGGATTCTGCAATATTTGATTTACATATTTTTTATTTACTTATTTATATAATATGTAGTATTTGCAATATTTATTCTACAGCATTTTAAAATGTTTGCCTTATTATACAATCATTTATATACTTCTCTTTCATCATCAACCCACCTTATTTTTTTTTTTTAATTTTTATTTGACAGAGAGAGAAAGAGGCAGATAGAGAGAATGGGCGCATCAGGGCCTCCAGCCACTGCAAACAAACTCCAGACACATACTCCCACTTGTGCATCTGACTAACATGGGTCCTGGGGAATCAAGCCTCGAACTGGGGTCCTTAGGCTTCACAGGCGAGCACTTAGCCACTAAGCCATTTCTTCAGTCCAACTTACCTTATTTTTAAAATGTATTTAAACATGTCACAGATAATCATATTTTATCCTCAGATTTTTCAGCATCTACATTATTGAGTTCAAAATTTTATTATTCTTTTTTGTTTTGATTTTTTTTTTTTTTTTTTTGAGGTAGGGTCTCATTCTAGCCCAGGCTGACCTGGAATTCATTATATAGTCTCAGGGTGGCCTTGAATTCATGGTGATCCTCCTACCTCTGTCTCTCAAGTGCTGGGATTAAAGGCATGCATCACAACACCAGGATTCTTCTTTTAAAATAAATTTTACTTATTTATTTGAGAGAGAGAAAAAGAGAGGGAGGGAGGGAGAAAATGGGGCACCAGGGCCTCCAGCCACTGCAAACGAATTCCAGATGCATGTGCCACCTTGTGCATCTGGCTTACGTGGGTCCTGGAGATTCAAACAGGGATCCTTTGGCTTTGCAGGCTAATGCCTTAACTACTAAGCCATCTCTTCAGCTCTCTTTTTTATTTTGAGATAAAAATATGCACGCAATGAAATGAGTAAATCTCAAGCATTCATGGGTGTTTTTTAAAAATACTTTACAAATTGCCCTAAGCAGTAACATTTGTTTGATGTGTTGGCTGTATTTTTCCTTTTCAACAAATTTCTTTATATTTATTTGAGAGAGAGAGACAGAGAAGAAAAGAACAGGTGCCAGGGTCTCTAGCCACTGCAAATAACTCCCGATGCATGTTTCACCATGTGCATCAAGCTTACATAGATCCTGGGGAATTGAACTTTGGTCCTTCGGCTTTGCAGGCAAGTGCCTCAACCACTAAGCCATTTCTCCAGTCATGGCTGTCTTTTTCTCCTGAAATATACAGCTGTTAAAATACAAAATGTGGCTGGGCGTGGTGGTACATGCCTTTCACTCCAGCACTCGGGAGGTAGATGTAGGATTGCCCATGAGTTCAAGGCCATCCTGAGACTACATAGTGAATTCCAGGTCAGCCTGGACCAGAGTGAGACCCTACCTCGAAAAACCAAAACCAACCAACCAAACAAAACCCAAAAATACAAAATGTGGGCTGGAGAGGCGGCTTAGCAGTTAAGCACTTGCCTGTAAAGCCTAAGGACCCCAGTTAGAGGCTCAATTCACCAGGACCCATGTTCGCTAGATGCACAAGGGGGTGCACACATCTGGAGTTCATTTGCAGTGGCAGAAGGCCCTGGTGCACCCATTCTCTCTCTCTCTCTCTCTGTCTGCCTCTTTCTCTGTCAATCTCAAATAAATACATAAAAATAAACAACAAAAAAAATGCAAAATGTTAGCCAGGCATGGTGGTGTGTGCCTTTAATCCCAGCACTTGGGAGGCAGAGGTAGGAGGATTGCAGTGAGTTTGAGGCCACCCTGAGACTACATAATCAATTTCAGGTCAGCCTGAGCTAGAGCAAGACTAGAGTGAGACCCTACCTCAATAAATAAATAAATAAGGGCTAGAGAGATGGCTCAGCAATTAAAGCCAAGCCTAAGGACCCAAGTTCAATTCCTCAGTACCTACATAAGCCATACACAGAGCAGCACATGCGTCTGGAGTTTATTTGCACTGGCTGGAGGCCCTGGTGCATGAGTGTTCTCTCTGGTTGCAAATTTAAAAAAAAATTTTTTTTAATGGGCTGGAAAGATGGCTTAGCAGTTAAGATGCCTGCCTGCTAAGCTAAAGAACCCAGATTCAATTCCCCAAGATGCATGTAGGCCAGGTACACAAGGTGGTACATGTGCCTGGAGTTCTTTTGTAGTGGTTAAAGGTCCTGGTATGCCCATTCTCTTTCTGTAATTGTTTTGTTGTTGCTGTTTGTTTTTTGTTTTTTCCAGGTAGGGTCTCACTCTAGCTCAGGCTGACCTGGAATTCACTCTGCATTCTCAGGGTGGCCTCAAACTTATGGCAATCCTCCTACCTCTGCCTCCGAGTGCTGGGATTAAAGGCGTGCACCACCACGGCTGGCCCATTCTCTTTCTGCCTATCTCTCTCTCTCTCTCTCAAATAAATAAAAATATTTATAAAGCATTTTTTTAAAAAATCACAAAGTGTCCTTCAATGCACTAAAGTTGTCTTGCATAGTGTCAATGGCACTCGTATTGCCCCCCAGGATACACAGCCCACATCTTTCTTTCCTTCAGTCCCCCCAGCTACCCTGTCCTTAGTTTCAGAGTGGTTAGCTGAGAGTCAAGGCCACGAAGCTGTTTGTAGCATAGCCAGAGTCAAATGTACCTCAGAGCTCCAGCTTGCCTGTGGTGGCCTCTCATGGTTTACTCCCTTCCTTGTTCCTTGCCTGTGCTTTCTGCTGCTGCCTTCCTGTCCTGGCCTTCCACTGTTTCTCCCACCCCGTTTTGTACAGTACTGGGAATGGAATCCAGGGCCTTTCCTTAAAAATGGTAAGCCAGGGACTGGAGACATGACTTAGCAGTTAAGGTACTTGCCTGTGAAGCCTAAGGACCCATGTTACAATCTCTGGATCCCATATAGACCACACATACAAAGGTGAGACAAGCACAAGGATGCACATGCCCACTAGGTGGCACAAGCATCTGCAGTTCAATTGCAGTGCCAATTCTCTCTCTAAAACAACAGCAACAACAAACATTCAAGGTAGGGTCTTGCTCTAGCCCAGGCTCACCTGGAATTCACTATGTGGTTTCAGGGTGCCCTTGAACTCACAGTGATCCTCCCATGTCTACCTCCCAGCATTCAGGAGTCAGAGGTAGGAGGATCACCATGAGTTCATGGCCAGCTTGAGAATACATAGTGAATTCCAGGTCAGCCTGAGCTAGAGTGAGACCCTACCTAGAAACAAAACAAAACAAACAAACAAAGGTCAGGGCTGGAGAATGGCTTAGCAGTTAAGGTATTTACCTGCAAAGCCAAAGGACCCAAGTTTGATTCCCCACGTAAGCCAGATGCACAATGTGGTACATCATTCTGGAGTTTGTTTGTAGTTGCTGGAAGTCCTGGCATGCCCCTCTCTCTCTCTCAAATAAATGTCTGTTTGTTTGTTTTAAAAAAAGGTAAGCCAGCACTCTGCCACTGAGCTGCAACCCCAGCTCTTCGGCTCTCCCCTTGATGTTCTTCCCAGCACCCTTCCTCATAACATGACACACCAATATGGGACTTTAGCAACTGAGAAAACCACTGAGCCAAGGTCATTCTGACACCCCATCTCCACCACCTTTTTCTGTAATGGTTGACCACAAAGGAATATTACAACCTACCTCGCTTAAAAGTGGCATAATATCTTCATGCCACAGGGAGCCTGCTCTTTGTAATTAAAAAAAAAAAGTCTTATGACTATTTTTTTAAATATTTAATTTTTTTATTTATTTAAGAGAAAGGAGAGAGTGAGAGAATGGGTTGCCAGGGTCTCCAGCCACTGCAAACTCCAGAAGCATGTGCCACCTTGTGCCTCTGGCTTATGTGGGTCCTGGGTCCTTTGGCTTTGCAGGCAAATGCCTTAATCATCAAGCCATCTCTCTGGCCCAAGCTTGCTTTCTAAAGGATCCTGTGTCCCATTAAACTTTGATTAAATAAATGTTATGCTTTTTTCTTGTTAATCTTTTTCGTTCTAGGGGTGTCAAGTACACCCTGGAGATAGGTTGGCAAGTCACCACTTTTTCTCACCTTCATCTGTTGGCTTCTTATTCATTTCCTCTCCAGAATGTGGACATGATCACTGGAAGAGTTCCATTCACCAAAGACATCCACTTCCGCCCAGTACCGTGATCCCTGAGCCCACGGAAGGAGTGCGTCCAGATGTGAGCAGCCTGGCACAGACTCAGAGTCCCCAGCAGCCCATCCTTCCATCAGGAGCACTGCCCTTGGACACAGAGCTCACTCATCTTAGTGAAACCACCACTCACACTTCTGACTACAGTCTGGGAGCTGGGCCTGAGGCTGGAGAAAATAAGAAACAGCAGGATGAAAAGCCAGGTGCTGTGTCTACGACATCAGCCATGGTGCCAGTGCTGTCCCTCCTGGCCATCGTCTTCTTCCTCATAGCAGCACTCCTCTATGTACTGTGCACCAGGAGGAGGAAACAATCACAGCAGTATTGTCCAGGTAAACAACACCTGTGAACGAACCTTCCCCAGGGACCCAGAGCTTCCTCACAGGGATGCTGCCCTGGTGGGAGGAAACCTAACCCAGGCCAACAAACAGTAAGGCTCTCTGCACTGCAGTCTGTGAGGGAAGGGTCAGGAGAACTACAGAGTGGAAAGGGAGCAAAGCTACCAGAGTCTCAGGGCCCAATGCTTGGAGCAACATGAAGACGGCAGCCAGGCCAGGCTAGTGGGAGATGGAGCTGTGGAGGAAGGCGAGGACCATTCTTTCAAGTCTCAGATCTGCAGAGTACTTAATGTACCAGGTCCTAAGCTCCATGTCTTAGAATCTGACTCCAGTTCAAGCTATCATGTCACCCCACAACTCTCCTGACTTAGGAGCTCATTTCTTAATTTCTTTATCCTTCCCATATTTGCAGCTCCATTATATATCCATGACACAAGACTCAGATGCCTGATTCAAGAGTGGAAGTTGATGCCAGTTGACTTTTGGGGGTTGGAGGGTGGGTGCTGGGCAAACTAGGTATGTTCATTTACCATCCGCCACATGCCCAGAACAGACTGATTTTTTTTTCTTTTTGTCGTTTTCAAGATAGTGTCTCACACTAGACCTGGAACTCACTCTGTAATTCCAGGCTGGCCTTGAACTCACAGCAATCCTCCTACCTCTGCCTCCCAAGTGCTGGGATTAAAGGCGTGTGCCACCACACCCAGTTCTGGGCCCTTTTAACAAGATGTATCAATTTAAAAATCTGTTGTCTTTGCTGGAGAGATGGCTCAGCAGTTAAAGGCACTTCCTTGCAAGCCTGATAGCCTAGGTTTGATTCTCCAGCAACCATATAAAGCCAGATGCACAAAGTGGCATACTCATCTAGAGTTTGTTACAGTGGCAGGTGGCGGCCCTGGTGAGACCATACTCTGACTTTCTCTATCTGTCAAATAAAAATATTTAAAATCTGTGGTCTGAAGGTATAGCTCTGTAGTAGAGTGCTTGCCCAGCATGTATATGAAGTTCTAGGTTCAATATCAGCACTGTCAAATAAGTAAATAAAAATAGTATCTGGGGCTGGAGAGATGGCTTAACGCCTACAAAGCCTAAGGACCCAGGTTCAATTTTCCAGGTCCCTCATAAGCCAGATGCATATGGTGGCACATGGGTCTGGAATTCCTTTGCAGTGGCTAATGGCTCTGGCATGTCCATTCTCTCTCTAATAAATAAATAAAAATAAATCTTAAAAAAAAAAACAGTATCTGCCTATTACACTGCATGAGAACTTGGACAAATTTTATATGTATTTGACTACTAAAAACTATCTTTAGAAGCCTGGCATGGTGGCACACACCTTTAATTCCAGCACTTGGGAGGCAGAAGTAGGAGGATTGCCATGAGTTCAAGGACACCCTGAGACTACATAGTGAATTCCAGGTCAGTCTGAGCTACAGTGAGACTCTACCTTGAAAAACAAAAAAAAATAAATTATCTTTAGAATTACACTTCCTTCATTACATAAGCTTTGGGCCCTTGTCTCCTTATAACTGCTGATATTCTCCCCTAGCCACAAGTCTCCCTTTGTACCACATCAGCTCTTTTCTAGCCACACCGAAAGCTTGGGCTTTCTCATCCTCCCTCCTCAGTGGCTGTGCTAATTTACTTCCTCAACCTCTTGTATCACTCATGTATACTTCTGTGAGTCTGACCTCCTTTAAAAGAAAACTGTTACTGGGCTGGAGGGACTGGGCTGGAGGGATGGCTTAGTGGTTAAGGTGCTTGCCTACAAAGCCAAAGAATCCAGGTTCAATTCTCCAGGTACCACATAAGCCAGATGCACAAGGTAGCACATACATCTGGAGTTCGTTTACAGAGGCTGGAAGCCCTGATGCACCCATTCTCCACACCCCCCCTGCCAAATAAATAAATCAATATTTTTTTTTAAAAGAAAGCTGTTACTGCTTTTACTATTAAAACTCTTACTTTGCCGGGTTGGTGGCACACACCTTTAATCCCAACGCTTGGGAGGCAGAGGCTGGAGGATCGTCATGACTTTGAGGCCAGCCTGAGACTACATAGTGAATTCCAGGTCAGCCTGGGCTAGAGCGAGACCCTACCTTGAAAAACCAAAAATAAAACCTTAGTTCTTTTTTTCAATTTTTATATTTATTTGCTTATTGGAGGGAGGGAGGGAAGGGGGTAGAGAATGGGTGCTCCAGGGCTTCTAGCGACTGTGAATGAACTCCAGATGCATGCACCACCTTGTGTGTCTGGTTTACAAGTGCCTTAACTGCTAGTCTCTAGTCCTTAGTTTTTATTTCGTCTCTTCCAATAAGAACACATACTTTTTTCTTTAAATTTTTAATTCATTTATTTGTACATGTGTATGTGATGTCTGTATGGGCATGCCAAAGCATGGATGCAACAAATGAACATGGAATACTTGTGCCTCTTTTTGCCCCTGGTTTACATGGGAGGCTTGGGGACTGAACCCAGAGCTGGCAGGCTTTGCAAGCACGCACCTTTAGCTGCTGATCCATCTTCTGAGTCCTTCATTTTCTTCTTTATTTATTTTTATTTTTCAAGGTGGGGTCTCACTCTAGCCTAGACCAACCTGGAATTCACTAGGTAGTCTCAGGTCAGCCTCAAACTCACTGTGATCCTCCTACCTCTGCTTCCTGAGCGCTAGGATTAAAGAAGTGTGCCATCATGCCTGGCTTCCTTTTTTTTTTTTTTTTTTTGACAGTGTCTTACTGTGTACTCCAGAATGACCTGGACTTCACTGTATAGACCAGGGTGGTTTCAAACTCACAGGGATCCTACTGCCTCATCCTCCCGAGTGATGGGATAATAGGGAGCCATCATGTTCAGCTTATTAGAAAAACATTATGTTGGGCCTGAGGAGATAGTTCAGTGAATAAAGTGTTTGCCTCTCAAGTTGGGAGTTCCCAAGCTTGACCTCCAGACCCCACTTAAGAAGCTGGAAGCCACGGAAGGTTTCTGTAATGCCAGCAGGCTAACAGGGATATGGAAGGCAGAAAAGAATTTCCCAGAAGCTTGTGGGCAGTGCAGCAAAGAACAGCAGTGCAAGATCCAGAGAGACAGACCCTGCCTCACATGAGGTAGAAGGCAAGGTTCGACCTGAAATGTTGTGCTCTGATCTCCACATGTCCACAGCACTTGTATGCCTGCACTCTTACTCCACACACAAAAATGAAATTAAAATTAAAACTAAAAATCATAAAAGAAGAATATTATCTTCATTGGGCTAAGGACTCTGGGGGCAGAGGTTTGCATGAGGAGGTGGGTTGGGCAGCCCAATGTCTTGAGCTTAAGTAACGGAAAGCAGAAACACGGTACTGAAGGGGCCAGGGCAGAACTAGGCGCAGGCGTGGACTTTAGTTTCTCCATTGCTACCTTCTGCTCCTTGGTCCTGCATGACTCAAACCAGCAGGACAGGTGTCACTCTGTGCTCCCCATCCCACAGGTCTCCAGGTTGTGTCCCAAGGTACGAGTAGGTCATCTCTGGATCCATGTTCTTGGTTTAGCTTTCTAACATCTGCTCACAGGTTCGTGCAACATCGCTGAGCTTGAGGCGGGCATACTCTACACGCTTCAGAGCCATTTGGCAGTCCTTCCTTGATGAGTAGCTGGAGCCCTCATGGGGTTGCCCCGTGGCCACCTACAAGGCAATTCAATTAATCCATGGAGCAAGGGCTTCCCTTATCCATCCCCAACCAGGCATCAGAGTCCTTTTCTTCCCTGAGTTCGATCTACTCAGCTGACTGGCAGCTTGGTGATCTAAGGCAAATGACTCTTCTGTTAACCTCACCTGTGAAATGAGAGACAACAGTAGAGTTGTTGTAAGGTAATGTAGATTGCCTGGTTGGGGGTATGCGGTAGCTGTAGTAAGGACTTTGGAATCCTCTCAGTACAGTCCCTTTTCTTGCAACGACGTATTTCACAGGTGAAGTCTCTAAGGTACAAAGCTCTGTGACTTTACACGCCATCCTGCCAGCTTCCAGTACAGGGGACTGAACCATGCTAGGCAAGAACTTTTACCATTGAACTACAGTTCTTAGCCCTCTTTTTTCACTTAAGTGACTGAGACTGGCTAAATTGCCCAAGCAGTCCTTGAACTTGTGACTCTTTTGCGTCAGCTTCCTGAGGAGCTGAGATAACAGGCCTCTGCCACCCGGTCTGACTAGGCACTGTTTATATACACCCTCTCCCAGGAACTTCCCTATCCGAGGGCAAGGGTGATGATACCCAGGTAGGCACGGCCACTTCTAAACTTTCCTTTCAGAAGAATAAACAGCCCACAGCCCGGTAAGGAGCGGGCCTACCCTGGTCGGGTTGAGGCCAGCATGAAGAGGCCCAATCCTGCCCAGCGAATGCTCGGCCACGGGCTCCCCAGGGCTAAGGCGGGGAGCAGCAACACCCACCTGGGTGAGGTAGCGAATCTGAGCCGACAGCTCCGCCTCCACGTGCTGCACGGAGGCGGTGAAGGCCGCCGCCTGCCGGTCCAGGAGCCGGTCGTTGGTCTTCTCCTTGGACAGTTCTAGGATCACGGTCCCTGCCAGGCCGGGGAGAGGGCGGAGATAGAAAAGGGGTTGGCCCCTTAGCCCCACTCCGGGGCGGAGTGCCCGGCTCCACCCCCGCCAGTCTCGCCGCGCATGCGCGTGCGGTCCCGCCCGAGTACGCGCGGAGTCCAGTCGGCGCATGCGGGCGCCCCGGGCTCTTCCCGAACCTGCGTTCTGAAGGATGGCGCCGATTTCCCTTTCGATGTCCTCCAGGGCGCGCAGTCGTTCATTTGCCAGACTGTAGGTAGCCATTGCTCCTCCCGGAAACCTCCGCGGCGCTTCTTCTTTGGGGAAATGTGGCGCCTGCTCCCGGAAGTGCCTCTTTTGCGCTTGCGCCTGCGCAGAGTGGGCTCTAGAGAACACTACAGTTCCCAGGATGCCCAGCGCGCTCTCGTTCTTTTGCATCTACCTGCGGGAAATACGATTCTGGGACGTTGTGTACCTGGCCAGGGCCGCTCCTCCACCACGAGACTATCTGTAGTATGTGGCGGCATTAACATAAGCCCTATCCTTAGGACGTTCAGCCTTGTCTACCTAATATATCGTCTAATGCACTATGTTGAGTTCATTCTGTAATAGTTTTTCGATCCTGGCCGGGTGCTAGGTGATCATGATACACAGCAATTCGAGTATATGGGGCTTTTCTTGGCCGACCACATTCAAGGGAAGTCTGGCTTGGTGAATGTTACATTACTGTTGGTGACTAGGAACCCACGCTGTAACACACACTATCAGCCTGGTATTAGATGCTAGCTCCTTCCAGCTTCCCTCCCACCTCTTTTCTTTCTCTGATTACTTTTTATGTACTAGGCTCTGGAGATATACATATGAACGAGGTGGTCTCTTACATGACACTGAGATCGATGTTTGTTAGCGACATGCTGAGGGTGCTAGGAGCATGGGAAAAAGGATTCGCTTAGGAAGCGCTGCTTGACCTGCATCCTGAAGGACTCGGGAGGTGGATGACAGGGTGGAGTGAAAAAGGGAAACAGAATGGTCGCGAGATGGCGCTGTGAAGAGGCCTTCGGCATTTGGGATCCTGGGGCTGGCTCAGTGAAAGTGCAGTGAATGAAGTGCTGGTGCTTGTTAGTTGGGGAGCTGCATCAGAAATAGGCTTACAAGCAACGCAATTTGCACTTTATTCTGAAGGGATTTGGGGGCATTGAAGAATTTTTAGGAAGTTCGTTGTGAAGTTTATTGGAAAGATCACACTTGAGAATTTACAGAGATTGAGAATGAGGAGGCTGGAGAGATGGCTCAGTGGTTAAGGCACTTGATTGCAAAGCTTAACCACCAGGGTTCAATTCTCCAGGACCCACGTAAAGGCCACGTGGATAAAGCACCGTGGCTCATGCATCTGGAGTTCATTTGCGGGAGCTGGAGGTCTTGGCGCCCCATTCTCTCTCTCTCTTTCTCTCTCTCCCCCCTCCTACATCAAATATATCTATATCTATCTATCTATCTATCTATCTATCTATCTATCTATATATATATATATTTTTTTTTTTTTTTGGTTTTTCGAGGTAGGGTCTCACTGTAGCCCAGGCTTACGTGGAATTCACTATGGAGTCTCAGGGTGGCCTCGAACTCACAGGAATCCTCCTACCTCTACCTTCTGCGTGCTGGGATTAAAGGCATGCGCCACCACGCCGGCTAAATAAATATTCTTAAAAGAATGAAACTAGGACTACTGAATGTGTAGCTCAGTGGTAGAGGTTTACCTGCATGCTTGTAGTTGCAGCAACTAGTAGGTGAATCCCAAAGGATCAAAAGTTTAAGATTATCCATGGCCACATGTAGAGTTAGAGACCAGTCTGAGCTACATAAAACCCTGTCTTCTGGGGTGGGGGGGCTACTTCTGAGTGCTTAGCCCTAAGTGAGACATCTACATCACACTCTCAAGGTTCAGGGAAAAGGAGGTGGAAAGAATGTAATAGCCACAGGATAGGAAGGAGTGCTTTGGAAGACTGTCTTGCAGACATGAAATGTACATTATAGTCATGACCTCAGAGGACATGTCATTTCCTGCACAAGACCTGCCTAATATTGGGATCATCAGCATTTTCATGTATAACAGAGGGCCAAAGAAAAAAAAAAGTCAAAATAGAAGGGCTAGCTGAAAGAAGAAGGGGTCCAGTGGAATGCAGAAGGGAAACAAAAGGCGATGGGAGGGGATTGTCATAAAATACATTATGAAGTTACATGAAAGTTGTCAATAAAAACTTTTTAAAGGTGGACGTGGTGGTGCACGCCTTTAATCCCAGCCCTTTGGGAGGCAGAGGTAGGAGGATCACTGTGAGTTCGAGGCTACCCTGAGAATAGAGTGAATTCTAAGTCAGCCTGGGCTAGAGTGAGACCCTACCTCAAAAAAAAAAAAAAAAAGGTTAAAGAGAAAGGGACAGCAGGAATTAATAGCAAAACTTTAGACAGAAGCTGGAAAATAGAGGCTAAGTGGTAACTGATTTAGCAGAAAAGTCTGGTAACTAAACCAATAATGAAGAAAATTTAGGGGGCTGGAGAGATGGCTTAGTGGTTAAGGTGCTTGCCTGTGAAACCTAAGGACCCAGGTTTGATTCCCCAGTACCCAAGTAAGCCAGATGTACAAGGGAACACAAACATCTGGAGTTTGTTTGCAGTGGCCAGAGGCCCTGGTGCTCCCATTCTCTCTGCCAAATAAATAAAGTAAAATACCTTTTTTAAAAAAGAAAGTTTAGGAGGCAAACTCACCCTTAAATTAGTGGCATTGCATACAATTTGGATAAAGTTGGAACTAAAATTAGGAAGCTTATTTGAGGCACTTAAACCACCCAATTTCCCTGACTTTTTGGTAACTACTCATCCCTTCAACCCATTAGCATGCTGGTTTTCTACCCTCTACCCCTGCCTTTTAAAATATACTTTATTTATTTATTTATCTGAGAGCAAGAAGGGAGAGAGAATGGACCCCTGCCTTTTTAAAACCAGTCTTGCGATGTGCCTCTGGCTGACCTGGAACTGTCATGTAGACCAGGCTGTTGTAGGTAGAAAACAGGGTTTTTAGCTTGGAGGATACTTGGGTAAAATGGAGGGCAACAGCCCTGCTCTGAAAATATATTAAACAAAAGTTTATTTACAGAGTTGTGGTTTCTACAACTGACAACCAAACTTAAACCTTTTCAGGTTAGACACAGAAAGACTTCTCTAAGGGGAATTTGAATAGTCAGGGAAAAGATTTAATTATCAAGGAGTTCTCTAACAAAGCAATTAACCAGATCACACCACAGCGCAATTCACTGGTGTTCCAGCTATTCACAGGATTATGTTGTCAATTTAGCACCTCAGGCTGGCCTGGAACTTGTGATTTTCCTGCCTCAGCCTCCTAAGTGCTGTGATTACAGCGGATTTCCACTGCCACATTCAGCTACTGCTTCAATTCATTTTTTTTTTTTCAAGGTAGGGTCTCCCTCTATCCCAGGCTGACCTGGAATTCACTATGTAGTCTCAGAGTGGCCTTGAATGCATGGTGATCCTACCTCTGCCTCCAGAATGCTGGGATCAAAGGCGTGCACCACCACGCCCAGCACTGCTTAATTGTTAAATGAGTAGAACAAAGGATTTCTAGATTTTAAAAATTATTGGGTAGAATAGATTTTTATATATTCATTTGTAAGCTGAGAAAGATAGAACAGAACCAGTCAGAGAGAATGGGCATGCCAGGGCTCCAGCTGCTGCAAACAAACTCCAGATACATGTGCTACTTTGTGCATACGGCTTTATGTGGGTACTGGGAAATTGAACCCCGATTGTTAGGCTTTGCAGGCAAGCACCTTAACCACTGAACCATCTGTCCAGTCCGTTATTTTATTTTTATTTTTTTAAAAGGAAGTATTATTTATTTATTTGAGAGCAACAGACACAGAGAGAAAGACAGATAGAGGGAGAGAGAGAGAATGGGCGCGCCAGGGCTTCCAGCCACTGCAAACGAACTCCAGACGCGTGCACCCCCTTGTGCATCTGGCTAACGTGGGACCTGGGGAACCGAGCCTGAACCGGGGTCCATAGGCTTCACAGGCGAGTGCTTAACCGCTAAGCCATCTCTCCAGCCCATATTTTTTTATATTATTATTATTATTGGTTTTTTGAGGTAGGGTCTCACTCTAGTCCAGGCTGACCTGGAATTCACTATGTAGTCTCAAAGTTGCCTTGAATTCATGGTGATCCTCCTACCTCTGCTTCCGGAGTGCTGGGATTAAAGGCATGCTTATTTATTGATTTATTTATTTGAGAGAGAGAGAGAGAGAGAAAGAGGTAGAGAGAGAGAGAGAGAGAGAGACTGAGAATGGGTGCGCCAGGGCTTCCAGCCACTGCAAAGGAACTCCAGATGCATGCGCCCCCTTGTGTGTCTGGCTTACATGGGTCCTGGAGAATTGAACAGGGATCCTTTGGCTTTGCAGGCAAATGTCTTAACCGCTAAGCCATCCCTCCAGCCCTATTTGTTTTTTGAAGTAAGATCTCACTGTAGCCCAGGGTGACCTGGAAGTCACTCTGTACTACCAGGATGTCCTCAAACTCACAGCCATCCTCCTACCTTTGCCTATCATGCCTGAAAATTTCTAGATAATTTGAAGAAATTTTCCAGATATAAACACAGGGGAAAAACAATATTTTGGGGTTCTTAGGTAAGATAATGTATGACTAGAGCTGGGCGTGGTGCCTCATACCTATAATTCCAGCACATAGGAGGCTTAGGTGGGAAGACTGAGGTGAGTTTGAGGTCAGCCAGGGATACAGAATGAGTTCCAGGTCAGCCTGGCTAGAGTGAGACCCTGCCTTAAAATAAAACAAGCCAAAGGGCTGGAGGAATGGCTCAGCAGTTTAGGCACTTGCCTGAGAAGCCTAACAACCCAGGTTCAGTTCACTAGAATTCACATAAACCAGATCCACATGGAGTTCATTTTAATAATAATTTTTACCTAGATGTCCCTCAACTGATGAGTGGATAATGAAGATGTGGCACATTTATACAATGGAGTTCTACTCAGCGGTAAAGAAAAATGAAGTTATGAAATTTGCAGAAAAATGGATTGACTGGAAAGGATTATACTGAGGTAACCCAGGCCCAGAAAGCCAAGCGCCACATGTTCTCTCTCATATGTGGATCCTAGCTACAGATGATTGGGCTTCTGCTGAGAATGAAAATACTTAGTAGCAGAGGCCAGTAAGTTAAAAAGGAGACATAAAGGGAAGAGAAAGGAAGGGAGGAGGGTACTTAATAGGTTGATATTGTATATATGTAAGTACAATGATTGAGATGGGGAGGTAATATGATGGAGAATGGAATTTCAAAGGGGAAAGTGTTGGGGTGGGGAGGGAGGGAATTAAATGGGATTTTTTTTAATAATCATGGAACATGTTAATAAAAATTTTTAAAAAAGAAATGAAAAAAATTTTTTTTAAAAAGCCAAAACAAAAAGTAAAGAAGGATTGGGGAGATGATACAGTGGTTAAAGCCATTTGCTTACAAAGCCTGGAGCCCATTGTTCAGTTCCCAAGCCTCCCATGTTCATTTGCAGTAGCAAGAGGCCCTGGAATGCATGCGTGGGCGCACACACACATATATACAAATAAATAAATAAATACTTAAAAACACACATGAGACTATATGATTAGGTGGGTGTCTGTGGTACATACCTGAAGTTATAGTTACCCAGAAGGCTGAGGCAGTAAGATCACTTGAGGCCAGGTGTTTGGGGCCAGCTTGGACAACAAGGCAAGACCTGGACCCTCCCCTTTTCTTAGACAGAGAGGGGGAGGGATGACAGAGAATTAAGGAGAGGAATTTGAGTGTGGGGAGATAACAGTGACCAACCATATCCTGTCCTTGTCTTTGTCCCAGAAGCCCCCAGGGTAGGAAAAGCCCCAAGAGGAAAAATGCTATCCCTTTAAACCTGCAGCCAAAGCTTGTGGCCCAAGTCAGAGGATCCAGCCAGAAGCCCACTTCCATGCTTATGGTTAGTTGCATGAGAATGCATGGGCAGGTGTTATGATGGTCAGACACATCAGCAGCCATCCTGCTCAGGGGCCCCTCCCATCCAGAAGGGAGTTTTCTTTTAGTTTTTGCTCAATAGAGTCTGCTTGCTTTACTATACTTCCTGCTAATTCTTCTTCTGTTTTATTTTCTTTATTTCCTTTTCTTTCTTTCTTTTCTTTTCTTTCTTTTTTTCTATCTTTTGGTTTGTCGGCATAGGGTCTTTAGCCCAGGCTGACCTGGAACTCACTCTAGTTCTAGGCTGGCCTCAAACTCCCAGCAATCCTACTATGTCTGCCTTCCCATTGCTGGGATTAAAGGTATGTGGCACCATGCCTGCCCAACTTCTGCTCTCTAATTCTTTTTATTTATTTTGAGAAAAAGAGAGGCAGACAGAGAGAGAATGGTACACCAGAGCCTCTAGCCACTGCAAACAAACTCCAGATACGTGTGCCACCTTGTGCATCTGGCTTACATGGATACTGGGGAATTGAACCTGGGTCCTTAGGCTTCATATCTCTCCAGCCTGGTTTTCTTTTAATATTTATTTATTTATTTGAGAGAGAGAGAGCGAGGAAGGGAGAATGGGCACACCAGGGCTTCTAGTCACTGCAAAGGAACTCCAGATGCATGTGCCTCCTTGTGCATTTGGCTTTATGTAAGTACTGGGGGACTGAACCTGCATCCTTTGGCTTTGCAGGGAAGAGTCTTAAGTTCTAAGCCATCTCTCTAATTCCCCATGCTCTCTAATTCTTTTTTGGATTGAGAAGAACCTGAAAAGTCCATTTTACAGTGTTGCCTAGGCTCCCTGTGTTTTACTAAATAAATAAAAGATTGAACCCAAGAAAGTGCACTTGAAAAATCAAACCATAAGGGAAGAAATGAAAAATTCACTGAGGGATGGAAGAGAAATTGATCAACTCTTTGAGAAAATAAAACAAATGGGAAGAGGTGATATATATGAAAAGGCAATTAAGAATCAGTCCAGGAGGGGCTGAAGAGATGGATGGATTAGTGGTTAAGAGGTTAAGACATTTGCCTGCAGAGCCGAAGGATCCTGGTTTGACTCTCCAGGACCCACATAAGCCAGATGCACAAGGGGGTGCATGCGTCTGGAGTTCGTTTGTAGTGGCAGGAGGCCCTGGCATGCCCATTCTCTCTCCCTCTCCTTCTTTCTCTCTCTAAAATAAATAAATAAGTAAATAAATAAAATAAAAATTTAAAAAAAAGAATCAGTCCAGGAGGCTTAAGTTCTAGAAAAGATCACAGAAAATGAAAAAGAAAAATAAACTTTCATTTCTAGATTCAGAGAGCCCACCAAGTGTCCAGTGTAATGGAGAAAAATAGAACTATGCATATCAGAACACCAGGCTCAATGAGAAAGGACTTCTAAAAGTTTCCAGACCAGTTGGGCATGGTGGCACACCTTTATTCCCAGCACTCAAGAGGCAGAGGTAGGTTTGCTGTGAGTTTGGGGCCAGCCTGGGATTGCAGAGTGAATTCCAGGTCAGCCTGGGCTAGAGTGAGACCCTACCTCAAAAAACCAAAAAAAACCAAACAAACCAAAAGCTTCCAGGAAAGAAGCTAAGGATCAGTGATTAGAATGATAAAGGTAATGGTGCACCCAGAGCCATAGCTTATTAGTAGAAAAACTTCAGTGGGATGGGTACCTTCCAGTGAGTTGTTGGCCAGGGAGGTTCCTGAAGCCCCCAAAACAATACAGGCCATTGCCAAGGTCCAGACCTAGATGGTAAGATCCAATTGCTGAAAACTCCACATGCTTTGGCTCAGGTCTAGGACTGAAAACAGTCAAAAGCCTATGGTGGGCGAGGTCACGAGCCCTAGGGGTATAAAGCCTACTGTTGTCTGGCTAAATGCATATGTTATGCTCACCAAACAGCCCTGTAAGCACTTCTCTTAAACTTAGTTCATACCCATATATTAATGCTGTTCTCACTTTGGATTAGAAAAGCTTCTCTTTTCAGATGGCAGTTACTACTGGGATGACTCAAAAGGCACCGTAGTGCTAAGAAGTGACAGAGGATACTCAGCATTGAAACACCTCTATCACACCTTCCAAGGCTCAGGGTCCATTGCAGAAGAGGTGGCAGAAAGAATGTAAGAGTGAAAAGAAGGGTAGGACACCTTATAATGCACTCTTCCAGATTCAAAATGGCCTGGATATCCATGACCTCACAGTGCCTCACACTATCTACACAAGACCAGTATAGTAGGAGAAAAAGATGATGACATCAAAATAAATGAGAGAAGCCAGGTGTGGTGGTACACACCTTTAATCCCAGCACTCGGGAGGCAGAGGTAGGAGGATCACTGTGAGTTTGAGACCACTGAGATGACCCAGTGAATTCCAGGTCAACCTAGAATAGAGTGAGACGTTACCTCAAAAAAATATAAATAAATAAATAAAAATAAAAGAGAGTGATTGAGAGTAGAAGGGGATATGATGGAGAGTGGTGTTGTGAAGGGAAAAGTGGGAGAGGAGAGGGAATTATCATGTATTGTCTATAATTATGGAAGTTGTCAATAATTTTTTTAAAAAGAGACTAATTGTGAGGGGGAGAGGATATGATGGAGAATGGATTTGTGAAGGGGAAGAAGCCATTATGGTTTATTGTCTATACTTATGGAAGTTGTCAATAAAAAAGTTTTTTAAAAAGAATGATAAAGGTCCTCTTAATAGGAACATTCCATTCTTAGTTTTTGAAGGAGCTGTATTTGGGTGAAGGCTAAAAATATGATTCCATTTTTCTTGGTGACTCAGTGAACTTAATTTTTTTTCTCTCACAAGACAGTTCAGTGTGGGCAGTTCAATGTGCCCCACAAATCACACAAGGACCAACGTTTGCAGTGTCGCCTGTGAGTATAGTCTGCAGTCTAGGGCATGGGAAGTACTTAGAGACCTGTGAGGGATGGAGAGTCTCTGCGTCTGACCTCAGACCTACAGAGTCAGAGTCTGTGCTTACAGATCCGCAGGGGGTTTGCATGCGCAATGAAAGTTGAGAAACACTGCTCTCGGGCTTCTTGCTTGCATGGTCAGAGCTGAGTTCCTGTTCCTGGGTTGCAGCAGGTGGGAAGGGGGAAGAGAAAATGTGGAGGAGGCAGATCTGTCTGAGGGGTCTGGATCACAAGTGGCCCACATTTCTACTCACATTCTACTGAAGAAAATTAAGTCATTGGTTTCACCTACCTGAGAGGTTCTAGAAGGTGCAGTTCTTCCTGAGGTGACCATTTATGTGCCATCACCATGGAAGAATAGATTTTAGGGGGTATTTAGAGACCCAGAGCTAAACTCTCAATTATGAAGGTACAATTTAAGACATTTTAGTATGTCTCAGGTTTTCTCAGGAAGTCATTGAAGTTAGACCAAATGAGGAAGCTATGGGATTAGAAACTGAGGCGCAAGTCACTCATGAAAGGTGACTGGGAACCACAATCTAATCATTAGCAGGACTCTGGACTCAGGGCTCTTCAAGGAGATGAATGAGATAGACATCTATTCTGTTTTGAATATAGGCTTTAGAAGAGAATAGGGCTCAATTAGTGATAAATTCAGAGAATAAGCAATTTTGAAAATGAGCATTGTTCAGTCAGGAAAAATGCAAGGTTGAATAGGAAGAGAAAAGTAACTGTGTTGGGAAGTGGCTCAGTGGTTAAAGGAACTTGCTTGCAAAGTCCTGATGGCCTGGTTTCTATTCCTCAGTACCGACATAAAGTCATATGCACAAAGTGGCACATGCATCTAGAGTTCATTTAGGGTGGCATGAAGCCCTGGCCTGTTACCCATTCTCTCTCTCCGCTTGCAAATAAATAAAAACAAATTTTCTTAAAAAAGAAAAGGAAGGTAAGCCAGCCATGGTGGCGCACACCTTTAATCCCAGCACTGGGGAGGCAGATGTAGGAGGATTGCCATGAGTTCAAGGCCACCCTGAGACTACATAGTGAATTCCAGGTCAGAATGGGCTAGAGTAAGACCCTACCTCCAAAAACAAACAAACAAAAAAAAAAAAAAAAAAAAAAAAGAAAGAAAGAAAGAAAGAAAAAAAGAGAGAGAGAGGAAGGTAATCATAAAATGTCACAAGAGTCAACTATAAATCTTTGCATAGGCATAATTAAATACTGAATATTGATCTAACTCCAGTTGACTCAATACTCTTGGGAGAACAGGGGTGTGGGCAGCATGGATAGCATTTCATGGTGATCAGGAGACAAAGAGAGCTCAGTCTTTGCTCTGTAGCAGGATCTCCAGCCTGAGTCTAATGGGCTACATGCACCTCATGATAGTTATCAGTGAAGCCTAGCAATTGTAAACTTAAACATTATGAGGGAAGCTGGGCATGGTGGCACATGCCTTTAATTTTAGCACTTAGAAGGCGGAGGTAGGTGGATCAATATGAGTTCAAAGCCACCCTGAGACTACATAGTGAATTCCAGGTCAGCCTGAGCTAGAGTGAGATGCTACCTCGAAAACCAAAAATAAAAATAAAAATAAATTAAAAAAAAAAAACAATTAAAAATCCCCAACATTACGAGGGGCTGGAGAGATGGTTTAGCAGTTGCCTGTGAAGCCTAAGGACCCATGTTCAATCTCTCTCCATATCCCATGTAAGCCAGATGCACAAAGGTAATGAAAGTGCACTAGGTGGCACAAGCATCTGGCGTTCAATTTCAGAGGCCCTGGCACACCAATTCTCTCACTCTGTCTAAAAATAAAAAAGAAAACATTTTGAGTTAGTTCTTTTTGTAACTTGATTGCACAGCTCTAGAGTGTTAACTTTATAGTTGATGCAATATCAAAATATTGGACATACCTGTTAGATGATGTTGAAAACAAACATCAAAAATATGCTAGGGGGCTGGAGAGATGGCTTAGCGGTTAAATGCTTGCCTGTGAAGCCTAAGGACCCTGGTTCGAGGCTCGGTTCCCCAGGTCCCACGTTAGCCAGATGCACAAGGGGGCGCACGCGTCTGGAGTTCGTTTGCAGAGGCTGGAAGCCCTGGCGCGCCCATTCTCTCTCTCTCCCTCTATCTGTCCTTCTCTCTGTGTCTGTCACTCTCAAATAAATAAATAAATAAAAATTTTTTAAAAAAATGCTAGGGCTGAGTGTGGTGGTGCACATCTTTAATCCCAGCACTCGGGAGGCAGAGGTAGGAGGATCCCCATAAATTCGAGGCCACCCTGAGAATACAGAGTGAATTCCAGGTCAGTCTGGGCTACAGCAAGACTCTACCTCGAAAAGAAAAATGCTGAGGAGATGGTTCAGTTGCGTGCACTTGCAGCAATCAAGAAGGAGCAAATAGGACTGGGAAGATGGTTCAGTCGCTAGAGGGGCTTGTTTGCAAAGTCTTCCAGGTAGAGTTCAATTCCCCAATGCCCATGTAAGCCAGATGCAAAAAAGTGGCACAAGTGACTGGTGTTTGCAGTTGCAAGAGGCTTTGGCGTGCCTTCTCCCAACACACAAGTAAATAAAATAATAATAAAAAAGAGCAAAACAAGTATGTTGAGAAATGTGAAGGTAAATGTTGAAGAAACATAAATGAAATGAAAGAAATTACTTCTGAGGAGAAATTGGGAAATTTGCTTTTTATTATATTTTTTATTTATTGTTATCTGGGTGTTACAGCACTACCTAGCATCTCCCTTTATTTTTGCAGTCCTGGGGATTAATCCAGGGTCTAATACATTTGCTTAAAATGCTCAAGATTCACACCCTAATCCTTACCTGACTCTTTCTCACTTTAGCCCAGGCTGACATGGAATTCACTATGTGGTCTCAGGGTGGCCTCAAACTCACAGTGATCCTCCTACCTATGCTTCCCAAATGCTGACTCCCCCATGCCTGACTTTATCTGACTTCTTAAACTATACATTTATTACTTTTTCTTTGTTTGTTTTTTTGAGGTGGGGTCTCACTTGAGCCCAGGTTGACCTGGAACCCACTCTTTAGTCCCAGGCTGGCCTCAAACTCACAGAGATCCTCCTACCTCTGCCTCCCAAGTACTGATATTAAAGGCGAGCATTACCATGCCTGAAACCTTTATTACTTTGAAAATGAAAAATGGGCTGGAGAGATGGCTCAGTTGTTAAAGGCCCTTGCTTGCAAAGACTGTTGACCCAGGTTTGATTCCCCAGTACCCATGTAAAGCCAGATACACAAAGTGGAACATGCATCTGGAGTTCATTTGCAGTGTCAAGAGGATTTGGTATACCCATTCTCAATTGCTCTCTCTCCCTTTCACTCAAATGAATAAGTAAAAATATTTTTTAAAAGAAGAAAATAGCCAGGTGTGATGGTGCACACCTTTAATCCCAGCCCTCAGGAGGCAGAGAGAGGTGGATCGTCATGAGTTTGAGGCTACCCTGAGACTACTACATAGTGAATTCCAGGTCAGCCTGGACTAGAGCAATACCCTATCCCCCAGAAAAAGAATAAGAAGAAAAAGAAGGTGGAGGAGGAGAAATGAAAAATAAATAAAGAGCTGGGCATGGTGGCACATGTCTTTAATCACAGCATTCGGGAGGCAGAGTGGGAGGATCACTGAGAGTTCGAGGCCACCCTGAGACTCCAGAGTGAATTCCAGGTCAGCCTGAGCTAGAGTGAGACCCTACCTTGAAAAACCAGAAATAAATAAATAAAGAGCTAAATGTGGTACACATTTACAACTCTGTAATCCCAGAGTCGAGAGGTTTAGGTTAGAGGATCAGGAGTTCAAGGTTAGCCTCAACTACATGTCTCAATAAAGCAAACCAAGAAGAGTGAGGAGATTGAGACGTTTGTTAGCATGAAAGAGACTCAAGACTGAAGTTTTTCCTTTGATGTCTTCCTTCTTTCATTTTTCTTTCTTTCTTCTTCTTACTATTTTGTTTTGCTTTTTTGAGGTAGGGTCTCACTCTAGGCCAGGCTGACCTGGAACTCACTATGTAGTCTCAGAGTGGCCTCAGACTTGCAGTGATCCTCCTACTTTTGCCTCCTGAGTGCTGGGATTAAAGGCCTGCACCACCACACCCGGCTTCGTTTTTCTTTCTTTTTCCCTGCTTCCTTCAATGAAAGAGACTTGTGTGGGCTTATTTACTGTGGAGGAAAAGCCAGTAGAGACAGACAGAATTCAGAAGGGGCAGGTTTGATGCGTCAAGGTCTAGAGGTGGGAGGGGAGGTGTGAGTACAGGTGGAGGAACTGGCTTGAGCTGGAGAAGGACCTTAACCTCTGAGGTGTAGGAGAAGCGGTGTACATACCAACGTGCGGGGTTTGGAAGTGGGAAGCTGAAATCACTCATCGCATTGCCTGATCTGTGAAAAGTGTGATAAGTCACTGAGCTGGAGGAAGGTGGAAAGTTAGGATGGGAGCATGACAGGGAGTTGACCAGGGACATGAAAGTATATGAAGAGTTAATAAGTACAGACAGTCCAGTCTAGCTTAGAGACCATCAAATTTTCAGTCACCTGAAATGCATATTCAGGTCCCAGCAAAGGGACTATATCTAGGATGTATTTAAAAATATTTTTTGGGCCAGGCGTGGTGGCGCATGCCTTTAATCCCAGCACTCGGGAGGCAGAGGTAGGAGGATTGCCATGAGTTCAAGGCCACCCTGAGATGACAGAGTTAATTCCAGGTCAGCCTGGACCAGAGTGAGACTCTACCTCGAAAAAATAAAAAATAAAAAAAATTTTTTTGGGGGCTGGAGAGATGGCTTGGCAGTTAAGGCGCTTGCCTGCAAAGCCAAAGGACCCAGGTTTGATTCCCCAGGACCCACATAAGCCAGATGCACAAGGGCGCACGTGCATCTGGAGTTTGTCTACAGTGGCTGGAAGCCCTGGCACGCCCATTCTCTCTCTCTCTCTCTCTCTCTCCTTCTTTCCCTCTATCAAGTAAATAAATAAAAATAAGACATTAAAAATTTGTTGAATGAAAAAATAATCTTGGTCATATGATTTCTCTCTTTAGCAGTGCTGAAGGGGTTTTATGACAAAACAACAATTAAGAAGATATTTTGGGCTAGTATGGGGGCACACACCTTTAATCCCTGTACTCTGAAGGCAGAGGTAGGAGGATCGCTGTGAGTTTGAGGCCAGTCTGAGACTACATAGTGAATTTCAGGTCAGCCTGGGATAGAGCAAAGCCCTACCTTGAAAAACCAAAAATAAGTAAATAAAATAAATTTTAAAATAAAGACAGTTTAAAAGGATTATAACTGATTACCTTAAAATAGAAAAAAAAATGTATGTATTAGTCAGCTCAGCACTCTGAAGCTCGACACAGGAGACCAGCCTGGACTACAGAATGAAGACCCTGCCTCAAAATAAATACAGCAAAAATACCTTGGAACTAGATCGAGATGATGGTTGTGAACACTGTAAAAGTACTAAATACTACTGACTTTTGTACTTGAAGATAAAATAGGAAACTAAATTAAAATGCAAGAGATATTGACAAACTAGAAAAAAATACTTAAATTATACTACAAAGGGCAAATTTCTTTCTTTCCTTCTTTCTCTTTCCTTCCTTTTCTTTCTTGTCTTGGGGTATTGGGTATGCTAGAATAGCAATCTACCAATGAGCTATAAAACCAGTCCTTTTTTTTGTTTAATATATTTTTCATTCACTAATGTATACCAATTGTGCAAAATAATGAATTTCATTGTGCCATGTCTCATGCACTCTGATCATATTCATTGCTCCACTTCCCTCATATCCCGCCTTTCCTTACCTGTGAAGCTTTTCTTTGCTAATAGTCCTCTTCCTGCCCCTGTAGATTCCACATATGACAGAAAACATGTGATACTTGCTTTCTGCATCTGGCTTAGTTTACTTAACATTATGCCCTTTGGTTCCATTCATTTTCCTGCAAAAATGTGATTAGAGTGTACTTTTTTGCATGTGAGTATGTGGCATGCTACATATGTGTGTGTGTTCACATGCACATGTATGTATGCATGTGGAGGCCAGAGGTAGTGTGTGTGTGTATATACACATACATACATACATACATACATACATACATACATACACACACATATAAATATTCCCCATGGAGTTGTGGGCTATGAATTGTGAAAGCAGCAGTCAGTCATTGTGTGTGTGTGTGTGTGTGTGTGTATTGTTATTTTATTTTAGTTTTTTCAAGGTAAGGTCTTATGCTTGGTCAGACTAACCTGGATCTCATTCTGTACTGTCAAGCTGGAGTCCAACTCACAGCGATTCTCTTACCTCTGCCTCCCAGGTGCTGGAATTAAAGGTGTGCACCACCATCCCCAGCTGTTTTCCACTACATTTTTCGAGACAGGTCTCTCACTAACCCAGAATTCACTGACTTAGCTAGCAAACCTTAGGCATTCTCCTGCCTCTTCTTCCCAAGCACTGGGATTTAAAGTGTGTGTATCTCTGTCTGACGCTTATGTGGGTGCTGGGAATCTGCACTCAGGTGCTCATGGCTGTACAGTAAGCACTTACCTGACTGAGTCATCTCCCTCCTCTCTTGTACTTTTCAACTTTGAATTTACTTATTTATAATTTATTATTATTTATGTGTGTGTGTGTGTGTGTGTTGGTGTGCCAGGGTCTCTTGCCACTGCAAATGAACCAGATATTTACACCACTTTAAAAAAATATTTTTATTTATCTATTTGCAAGGAGAGAGAGAGGAGGGAAAGAGAAGAGAGAGACACAAAGAGAAGATGAGAATGGGCACACCAGGGCCTCTTGCCATTGCAAATTAACTCCAGGTACATATACTACTTTGTACATGTGGCTTTACATAAATACTAGGGTACTGAACCCACACCATCAGGCTTAGCAGGCAAGTGCCTTAGCTGTTGGGCCATCTCTCCAGCCCCTTATACCACTTTTGAATCTGGTTTCACATGGGTACCAGGGAACTAAACCTGGGTTGGTAGGGTTTGCAAGCAAGCACTTTCAAACACTGAGAACCTAAGAGTTCTTCATGTGCTAAGGAAGTTAGCTGTGCCTGTAGCTCAGCAATAAAGTGCTTGCGTGCTTAGCATGCTCAAGGTCCTGGGTGTGATCCCCAGCACTGTCCCACCCACCAATCTTCTCCCCTGAAAAAGAAGAACAAACATCAGTTCAATAAGTTGGATTCATCTTCACTCATTATCAAAGAAGTGCACATTAAAGTAGATAACAGTTCTGAGAAGAGAGTTCAGCAGTTAAAGACACTTGCTTGTAAAGCCTCCTGACCTGGGTTTGATTTCCAGGACTCATGAATCTGGAATTCTTCGAAATAGCAAGAGGCTCTGACTCACCCATTGTCTTTCTGCAAATAATAAAATTTTAACAATAATATTTAACCTAGATTGATGTGGTTAAAAAAAAAGGTGTTGGGCTGGAGATATGGCATAGCGGTTAAGTGCTTGCCTGTGAAGCCTATGGACCCCGGTTCGAGGCTCGGTTCCCCAGGTCCCACATTAGCCAGATGCACAAGGGGGCGCTCGCGTCTGGAGTTCGTTTGCAGTGGCTGGAAGCCCTGGCGTGCCCATTCTCTCTCTCACTCTCTATCTGCCTCTTTCTCTCTCTGTCACTTTCAAATAAATAAATAAATAAAAATCTTAAAAAAAAAGGTGTTTATGCTCTGTAATCCAGAAACTTTCCTTCTAAGAATGTATCCAAAAAGGGGCTGGGGAGATGGCTCAGTTGGTAAACACGAGGACCTGAGTTCATATTACCAGAAGCTGGCAGGGGAGTGCATTCCTACAGTCCCAGTGCTGGGGAAGCAGAGGCAGGAGAATCCCTAGGGCTTGCTGACCAGCTAGTTTAGAAAAATTGGAGAGATACAGATTCAGTGAGAGATCCTGTTTAAAAAAATAAGGTGGACTGGCTGGAGAGATGGCTCAGCGGTTAAGGTGGTTGCTTGCAAAGTTTGATGACCTGAGTTCAATTCCCCGGTACCCACATAAAGCCAGATGCATTGTGCCACACACATCTGGAATTTGTTTGCAGTGGCTGGAAGCCCTGGTGTGCATTTTCTCGCTACCTCTTTGATTCTCTTCAATTTCTCCCTTCTTGCAAATAAATAAGTAAAAATTTTTTAAAAAAATAAGGTGCAGAGTGATTGAGGAAGACACCCGATGTCAACCTCTGGCCTCCATATGTACACACACACACACACACACACACACACACACACACTTACAAAGTACACTTCACACATGCAAGAAGATATCTTTAAAGGATAATTATAACACCCTTTGAATTATCAAAATAATAGACACTCAACAAGTTCATCAGTAGGACACTGGGAACCCTAAATAACATTTAGTTAATAGGAAGTTGTTCTTTAAAAAGGAGGACATAACGGTGTATGCACTGCTTAAGGAATGCTCTTCTAAATTAGCACTGTGTAGAAGTTGTTGGTTTGCTATCCTCGGTTATTAAGATAAGACAGTGAATACTTCATAATGATTGCCTCCAGGAAAGGGAAATGAAAAGGTGGGGAACAGGCAGAAGAGAGCTTGCTTTTTATGGTTTACTATTTTTTACTGTTAGGCATTTTTTTTTTTCAAGGTAGGTTCTCACTCTAGCCCAGACTGAACTGGAATTCACTATGTAGTCTCAGGGCATGTATTGCCTGCTAAAACATGTCCCCAAATAGAGATTTCAAAAAATTATGGGGTTGGCCATGGTAGCATATAGGTCTTTAATCCCAGCACTAGGGCAGTAGAGGCGGGAAGATCACCATCGAGTTTGAGGTCACCCTGAGACTGAATGGAAGCATAGGTAGGAGGACAGCAATGAGTTCAAGGCCACCCTGAGACTATAGAATAAATTCCAGGTCAGCCTGGGCTAGAGCAAGACCCACCTCGAAAAACAAAAGGCAAAAAACAAAAAAAAAGGAAGCATGCTTGGAGGGAGAAAAGAGAAAGTATGTATACATAATAAACTTTAAAAAAAGAATTGTGAGTTATTATAAAAATGCATTGTTCTCAAAAGTGTGTGTTAATTAAATGCCCATAGGCATGGGGTCTTCTTGGGATTTTGTCTTCAAATCTAGGATTCTGAGCCCAATTGTGGATCTTTCTTGTCTCCCAGAGGGTTCTGATTGGTCCAGGGAAGTGTGAGGTCCATAGACTTAGAGATGCAGATGCAGCAGGGTCTCAGGAACCAGAGATGCTACAGGTGAGGGAGAGGAACTAGCTTCTCTTTGTGGCATCACATGTGGGCAGAGTAGGCTGCTTCTGTGTGGGGTAATCAAGGTCACTGGCAAATTGGCGGCACTTAAAGCCTGTGGGTAAATAACTTAATTACATTTCATGAGCTTTTAAAAAAATCACTTAAAATACTTCTGTATATGGCACACGTGCACCATGTTGTGCATGTAGAGCTCAGAGGACAACTTCAAGGTGTCTGTGCCCTTCTTTCTTTGAGATAGGGTAAGGCCAATGAATTCCTAACTACGTGGCCCACAGGATCTAGCATTACATGGGTGCTAGGGAATCAAACTCAGGTTAGCAGGCTTTGCAACAGATACATTTAACCACTGAGTCATCTCCTCAGCCCATTTCGTGAGCTACAACATAGATCAAGGGCCCCTGCCAGTTATCCCTCTACCTTACCAGGACCTGCCTGACTTCCGGACTGCTGTCCCAGTCCCTGATCTGAGTCCTTGGAACATGCTGCTCCTCCTTTCTGTGGGTTGCCATGGTGGGGAGCTCATCCTGCCCGTCTCCTAACTCATCACTCAGCTCTCTGCTTAAAGGTCACTTTCTCCAGGGAAATCATCACCAACCCCCAGCTTAAGTCATGCTCCCTTGCACATTCCCATGCTTCTGCTCTTGGGACACAGGGAGTGTAATTAACTAGGGAATGACTGATTTAATGTTTGTTCTGGTTTTACTGCTATGTTCCCTATACCATACCTGACACACAGTAGGGACTCAAATCAAGATTGTTCATAGGAGTGGAGCCTCAAGGAGCTGCAGTGGGAGGCGTGACAGAGGTGAGAAATGTCTGTGCTCTGTCCCATCCAAACCTCAGGGATTCACCAACTCACGTCACAAGAGCCAGATCCTCGTGACTTGTCTTCTGCTTGTGCGACATCTGTCTAGTTAAGCATGCAGATGTGGTTCCACTGAGTCTCAGGAATGGACTGCTTGAGCAGCCCTAAGGAACAGTGGAAAGAAATCCAACTAGGTCGCAATGTGGTCATGAGCTGTCAGCCACCACAGGGGAGAACCCTATTCTACCAGCCCAGCCCCAGGGAGCAGCCAGTCTGCAGGAAGTTAGTTATTATTTCTTCCCTACATGACTAAGTTTACTGTGTGGCTTTACCAAGCTATACCCTTGAGGGTGCATGACCAAATCAAGTTCCAGTGTCTACCTTGGAACATAGGCATAGTAGCCAGTCAGTAAACATTTATTGATAGATAGCCTGTGTCAGGTGCCCTATGGATACAGAAAAGCATCATGGTGGGCACACTGCACTCTTTCTTTTTGTAAGCAAGTGCCTTTTTAAAATTTTTTATTTATTTGAGGGAGAGAGAGGAAGATAAGAGAATGGGTGAACTAGAGCCTTCAGCCGTTGCAAATGAACCCCAGACACATGCACCACCTTGTGCATCTGGCTTACGTGGATCCTGGAGAATTGAACCTGGGTCTTTTGGCTTTGCAGGTAAGTGCCTTAATTGCTACGCCATCACTCCAGCCCACATTGCACACTTTTTTGCATTCTGTTGAGAACACACACACAGACTCGTGCCTATTAAAAGGTTTATTTCTTCTTTATGCTCAGAAACAAAAGAAAAGGCCTTGCCCCACAAGGTCTCATCTTTTAAGGAATGGAGGCAGAGTGTGACTGAGGGTTGAGCTGGTGAGGCAGAATGTAGTTTTCCTTACTGCCCCCCCCCCCCCATTTTCAGTGTTCCCTTCTCAAAAAATTAGATGTGAACACAGCTTGCCACCCAGGGGAGGGGGGCCTGGGGAAGCAGAGCTGTAGTCAAAAGATTAATGCCCACTTTCAACAAGCAATGGGTCCAGTGCGTTACTTTGGGGAGTGGGTGGGTGGGTGGGTGGAAGGGAGCATAGGATTTGGTTAAAGGAAGCTGCCCAATGGAGGGGAAGAAGAAGAGGCTGGGACATCCCCACCCCCAACTACAGCGGGGTCTTGGTCCTGCCCCTACCTCTCCCAGCACCATCCACTCCCTTCTTCCAGCCCCCCTTCCTAGCAGAACTGGTCATCACAGTCATCGTCCTTCATCCCCTTCAGCCGGAGCCGGGCGAAGTCCTCAAAGACAATGTCGTCGTCTGTGGCATAGCTTGGTGGTAAGACAGGAGGGTAAGGGAAAAGAAGGTAAGGATTTCTGACTCTTCTTTGGGCTTCCCACTCTGCCCCCAAGCCCACAGATGGGTTTTAGTAGTAAATGAACTAGAGCAATTAGCAAGAGACAAGAACAGTGGTGATAAGCAGTCTCACTAGGTCACCTGACCTGATATGTCAACCACTCTTCTCCTACCAAAAGAAAGTCAACACAAAGCCCTCCACAAGGTATAAAGGTGGATCTACTGAGGATCAAAGAAGCAAGGTAGGAGATGGGTTTCTTTCTTACTTGGTATCGAATTCAATGAGGTTGGTATCCACAGGGACGTCTGTTTCCCGGGTGACTGAGGGTAGAAAGGGGGAGGGGGCACAAGAAGGATCAATGTTTCTCCACTAGCTTTGCTTCAGTCCCTCCCTGCAGGGGGCTTCAGGTTGGGTGAAGTGCTCACCTGACTGGGGTCTGGGGAGGGTGATGTGGTCATGGGGCTTGGGATGCATAAGAACAAAAGGCAGCTCCACCGAGGCATCCCTGGGAGGGGGAGAGGCCACATGAAGAGGACAATGACCACACCCCCATGGATCCACAAAGAACCACTGACCAGGCTCCCCTACCATACTCACCCGCCTCGAGACACCACCAGCTTCACCTTGACTCTGTAGGATACTAGGATTCCCAGCACCTCCTTGTTGGCTCCCTCTCTCACGCTGCCAATTTTGGGGGAGTTGAGTTGGCGGGGGGTCAAGGCCCATTGCCTTGTCACCTAGCCCACTATTGGGGCTCCAGCAGCATCCACCTTTACAGACATGGTGGCCACCGTACCACAGCACTCCCCTGCTCACCACCCTCCGAGGGCTTCCTGTGTGCTGGTTATAGCCAAACTCTCTGACTCCTCCCCCACCCGTGCTGCTCCCCTCACCTCCCACTTCTCCCCTGCTGTGGGGCTTTGCAGTTACCCAGTGCTCTGGGTCTTGGGCTGCTCCTGCCCAAAGGCACAGTGGCCCTTATAGTTCTTACACATGCTGAGACAGTCCTCTTTGAGTTTGCAGTTAATGCCTGGAACTCACTCGGCCAGCATATCCACACCACCTCCTTCCTCCGGGTCCTTCATCGTTCACCTTTCTTGGCCAGTTTAAAATCAATACCCTTTCTGTAGTTTGTATCTCCTAGCTCTGCTTGCTTTTCCTATTTAACACTTGTCCCTCAACACGCTATATAGTTTACCACTTATCTGATTGTCTGCCTTCCCTCCTCTACGCTGTAAGAGGTTTTTGTCTCTTCTGTTCACTGATACCTCTCTGGCACCTAAGCAGGATCTGGTACACAGCCGGCACTGAACGGAAGCTCGTCCCCTGGTCCTTAGCCATGCCCTTACATGGTGCTGGAAGCCAGGTTGGTGTCTTCATGCTTGAGCTTCCCATCCAGGGCAAGGCCACGCTTCTCCCGGTTGTCACTGAGCAGCGGGGTTATGGTGTACACCTTACAGAATGTGGAACTGGGAGATACCTGGTCACTGGCAGACAGGGACAAAGGGATAAAACTCTTGGAGGGGCTAAGTGGGGTGGGCATCCTATCATTCATAGGTAGCATCTCTTCCCTGTTCTTTTAAAAACATATCTATTTATTTATTTGCAAACAGAAAAAGATTGAGAGGGAGAGAGACAAAGAGAGAATGGGTGTGCCACAGCCTGTTGCCATTGCAAATGAACTCTAGATGCATGTGCAACTGGCTTTACATGGGTACTGGGGAATTGAACCCTGGCCTTTAGGCTCTGTAAGAAAGTGCCTAAGCTACTGAGCCATCTCTTCAGCCCCTCCCGGTCCTTTTGGGCAAGTTATGAGGGGGTAGGTTTTGGCTCATTCTGCTCTAGAAAGATAACAGCTTGGAGCCACCTGGATGTAGAGGGACATCCTTAAAGAAAACCTGCCCACTTCCTCATTTTCCCCCTAAGTTTGGGTCCCATGCCTGTTCCGTACTCACTCTTGTTCAAGCTGAGCCACAGGACACTTATACTGCGCGGTACTGAAGAGGCAGATGTCCGCATACTGTCTCACTGTGGGGCAGGGGAACAGAGCAGCTCTGGTTGGATCACAAACTACCCTTGTGGCACAACTCCAGACCACATGAGGCGAGTCTCCCAGCCCACCTGCTACCCCTGACCAACATTCCCTTCTCACAATAAACAGCAGGGCTGCATAGCACTCTAGAACAACTGCAATTCTCTGTACCCGGGTGCATCTCCCACATTGGGTTATGGCACCAGCTAAGATGGCAACAGAGGCCACTTATTGAGGGACTCCCTCCCGCATGCCTGTGCCCACCCCCACCCCACCCCACCCCCTACCAGAGACTCTGATCTTCTTGACGGTCTTGGTGGAGTTGTTGGTGACGTGGACGTTGACACTGAGGGGCTCCCCGTGGTAGTAGAGCTTTTGAAGGGAGGGCATTACATGAACTGCACCTGTCTTGTCCTGTGCCAGTCTCGGTGTGCTACCTGACAAAACCTGCTCGGGCCCTCCCCCAGTTCCACACCCAGCAAGGCACGACTTTAAAAAAAAAAAACCTCCCTCCATACTTCCTGTGGCTCCCCTCCCTCCCCCCAGGATCCGGCTTGTCGGTGGCATCTGTGTCACCCTCTCACACCCCACCTCTTTGTCCAGGGAAGCCTCAAGGTGCAGGGACCGGTCAGACATGAGGAAGTGGCGTGTGGTTTCGGCTGAAGGCTGGGGGCCGGGCGTCTCTGGGGCAAACTGCACCTTTCGGATCACAAGCCGCACAGAGTTCCTGGGGAAGGGGGCACAGAAGAGGAGGTGTCAGGTTTGGATAAACCCTGATTCTTTCTCCCACAGGGGGGGAAGCAGGGAGGGAGTAGTTAAGCCACTGAGAAGGTTGCTTCCCTCACCTTTTGTGGCTTTTCTCTTCTAGTGATTTGGCACAGAAGGCTCGAATCTCAAAGTCTACCCCGCAGGCCTTGGGAAAGGGAAGAGAGGCCACATCTCACCCAGGGCTCCCGCCACCACTCCCTTCCTCCTTGCTTCCCGCCTCGGGGCATGGCCTCTTGCCCTGTCATGGTGTGAGGAGTGCGGGAACGATTCAGTCTGGCACTGGGCAGAGCCTAACTCATTGCAGTGTGGGGAGCACACCTATACCCCAGTGCCCGCAGGTCAGAAGAGCAGGAGGTGGTGTTGCAGGTACATGACCACACCACACCCCCCCACATCCGCGGGGGCCTCTCCCTGTCCTCGGCCCCCCTGCCGGTCCCCCTCCAGCTCAGCTGTAGGTCAGACTCCTGCGGAACCCTGTGCTGCTCACGTGCCCTCAGAGCTGCTCCTTCTATACCTTCCCTGTGTCCTCTGGTCCTGGTTGCAGTGTAACAGAGCAGGGCAGATTCTGGGGTATCTGTGACAAAGAAAAGTAAAGGAGAGGCTTCAGTCCCCTCCACAGACAAGGTACTCGGGGACAAAAAAGGAAAAGGCCCAGGAAGGAGGCCGGGTCTAGGACTTCTTGAACACAGGGTGACCTTGAAGGGAGATGAATCCAGGGTCCCCATCTTATTTTCTCTCAGATCAGCTGGTAACAAGTGTCTCACCCCATGTCAAACCCATGTCATCCCAGACTCCATGCCCTGCAGTGTGGAGGGGGAAGGTGGGGCATCCTCACTGTGAAAAAAAAGGGGTGGGCGTGCTGGCCCAGCTTCCTCAGCAACCGGTCCTGTAGGCGAGTGGGGGGCCGGGGTGGATTAGGCATTGGGGGGAAGGCCTGGTAGGTGGCAATGAACAGGTCTTTGCGGAAGGATAAGCCCAGCACATCCAGATCTTCACGGCCATAGCGAAAGGCGCAGGTGAGGGTCACAAACA
This sequence comes from Jaculus jaculus, assembly GCF_020740685.1. Lineage (NCBI taxonomy): Eukaryota > Metazoa > Chordata > Mammalia > Rodentia > Dipodidae > Jaculus > Jaculus jaculus. The sequence continues at coordinate 75,358,898 of NC_059110.1, read as the reverse complement.
CTGGCAAAGGAGGGTAAGGTGAGGTAATCAGGAGTATTATTTTTTCTTCACATCCCCCTGCTCCCCAATACCTAGTCAGCCAGCCCCTTCCTCAGCAGTACAGACTTCCCTGAATCCTGTTTCCACCTCTCTGGGACACCCTACCAATGCCAGCCCATCACATTCCCCCCCCGCCTGTTTCTCCTTGGACTTGGGGCCTGTACCTTTGCGGTCCTTCAAGTAGTCAGGATCTACGAGCACCACACCATCTAGAAAAGAGACACAGGGCCTCACTTCCTGAAGAAGTATTTCCCCAGTTCCTGGTCCCAGGGAACTTCTCCTTTGGGAGGCGGACCAAGCTGTCCCTTTCAGGCAAACTTACCCACAGGATCCACTTTGTCTAGGTGGTCTACAAAGTCCCGCTTGCCCAAGTACACGGTGAGCTGAGGAGATCAAGGGCCACAGGGAAGATTGGGGAGGACCATGACAAGCCATCAGACTCCTCAAGGGTGGTTGCCCTGCCCTGGGATCCCCAGGCCGGCCTATCAGGAAGGAGTTTCTCCCAGTCATGATGGAAGATGAGGTTGGCGGGCTTTCCTAAGACTACCCAACCAAGCTTTAGGCTTTTTAGCTGTTCCTTTATCACTTTTCATGCTTCTGTGCACCAGTTCAGGTGTGTGTGCATGTGTGTGTGTATGCTTGTATGTGTGTTTAGCTCCTCAGGCAGGACTCATACAGACTAGCCAGTTAGCAGGTGGCCCCTGGAGACCTGGAACAAACAAGCCATAGCTTGAAGAGCTGTTAGTTTTTCCTAGCCACAGGCTCTCTGGGTTGACTCTCAAGAGCATTATGTGCTTGCCTACCTAGCCCTGCCGCTGGCTCAGGCTGAGCAACATTTGCGGCTAGGGGCTTCAGGAGGGAAGGAAGTCAGCTTTCAGCTGTCACAGGAAGTGGGGAGCTAGGGGTTGGGGATCGTCTAGGCTTTGACAGGGCCCCATGAGGATCAAAAGGGTAAGTACTGTGGGTGACTCACCTTGCAGTTAGGGCTTGACTTCTTGAAGACCCTAACAAAACAGAAAGGGAGACCCCACTGCTTCCCTCAGACTCAGCAGGGGACCTACCCCCCCACATACCAGCAGCTTATCCCTCCCAAGTCTGAGAAGCAGAACTCACCCTGGCCCCCTGGATGGAGCCTTTGGGGCTTTGCCCAGCTCTCCCCCACCCCCTACTTCTTCCACAAGGTTCACGTGGCAGCCCCTGAAGCCTGTAGTCAGATCAAGTGCTTCCCTCATCCTTGCTTCATCCTAACTAGCCTCCCTCCTTCTACAGTAATGGCCACTGGTTGTTTCCGGAATGACCCAGGATCTTCCCAGGAGACCTCCTGGAGAAGGGACCTGAACTGGGTTGCTGCCAGATGTGTGGATTAGATTTAACAGTTCCCACTGGCCTCTAGCTCCAGTGACATCTGGGGTGACTTCTGAACAATGGTATTGAATTTTTTCCCTCAAATGGTTTCTACTGACTATCCAACTATCCAACTCTGACCCTATCATGAACCTCCCCATTTTGAACATTGGCAGCTTAATAAAGAAAGTCCATTTGTCTTTTAAGGCTTAGTTCAAACATCATCTCCTTTAGAATGCAGGTAGGTCCAGACCTCAATCACTCCTTTTATGGGGTCCCTGCCACATTTTTATTTTTTTTGAGGTAGGGTTTCATTCTAGCCCAAGCTGACCTTGGAATTTACTATGTAGTATCAGGCTGACCTCAAACTCATGGCGATCCTTCTACCTCAGCCTTCTGCTGGGATTAAAGGTGTGCACTATCACATCAGGCTTATTTAATATTCGACCGAAGGACTGAAGTCCTAATAGCTTAATAGAAACAGAAGTCAAGAATTTTATGTAATTCACAGAGAATGTAGATGGTGGAACTCAGATCCAAACTATGGCAGTCTGGCTCCTACTCTTAATCACTAAACTGTCAGACTATCCCCCGTATTGAACATTCACAGTTCAAGTTGAAGGGTTTTTTTTTTTTTTACTCAGGCATTGAGACAATCTAAGCCTGGCTTCTACCCACTGCTGGGCGGGTAGGGACTGTCTGGTGACCCCAGTGCTCTGGCCATTCATAGGCCAGTCCTTCCAATCCATTCTGCCTTCGCTTCAACTCCTGGAAAAGCTCCCCAGATACCAGAAAACAAACTGAAATCCCATCAACTCTTCCATCCCTCCTCCAACCCTGCCACCTTAGTTACTGCTATGAGTTCATTGCCCCTTCTTTCTCAAAGGGCAAGCAATCCAAATGTCTATGGCAAAAGGTATGGAGGCCCCTGGGGTAACCCTAAATAATAAATATAAATATGGACATGGTGGTAGCTAGAGTAAGTATCATTCCTCTGTTCCAACTTGAGACTGACTTCTAGGGCACCATCCAGTTTCTCCCTCCCCTCTGGTTCTGTTTTTCCTCTTTGTCTTGGTGTATCCTCCCATTAGGAACCCTGGCAAAAGGCTGTGACAGCCACAATCAGCCAGATGGAGTGAAGCTCTAAGTCAGTTGCTCTGGAGCAACTAGAGGACACCTACCCACCTGCCCTTTGCATTCTAACGCAGCTAACTCTTGCCAGGCTATGACATGTACACACTGACGCTGGACAAGAGGTAGAGTATGGGAATGATCAGTGAGGTGTCCAGGGTGGGGGTAGGCAGCTGAAGTAGATGTCCCTTTGCATTTCCGGCTATTCTCTCCATTTCCTGTGGCCGAGAATCTGATGGTAGGGGATTATACCAAGTCAGCAGTCTCTTCGGCCTATCTATTCCCCTTCCTGAACCACAAAACGGAAATTGGGGGGCCACCCTCAAGTCAGTGACTTCCCCTTTCTCTGGGATGTTTAACCCCAAATCTAAGAGGTCAATTTTGCGTCTGATCATCTTGCTCAAAGCTTGTTCTCTTGACCAGAAACCCGAGATCTCTTACTCTAAGGGTCTTGAGAGTGGTGGGGTTGATCTGACGTTTTGCAGAACAAGGAATAGTTCAGGACCAGGTCCTGTTCTAGAACCTCTCTACCTTGGGGCATACAACCCCAACGTTTTCTCTTGTTCCTACTCCCCTGGGACTCAGGCATTCACCCCTTACCCCCTTGGGGATGTTGGGTCACAACAGGAAGTAGATTTTGCTAGAGACCAAAAAAAAAAAAAAAAAAAAAAAAGACAGAGAGAGAACTCGCATCAGTGGAAGGAGCCTCAATTGCACAGAAAACATCTGGGGAGTGGAAGCATGTCCAGGGCAGATACTACCTCTGTATCTTGAGTTTCATAGAGGGTCCCTATGCACACTGAAGATGAAGCTGTTGCTTCTAGCAACCTAGGGGAAGACAGAAGTTTGGAAGCAGAGCTACCTGGCCCTCGGGACAGGTAGGGGCAATCAGCCTGTCGCTGGAGTACTGGACAGGAGGCTTTTCATTGGTTGGGCATGAGTCGGGGCGGGGGTTCCCTCTCTCAGCATCCAGTCTCCCCGTACCCTCAGGCCGTCCACCTGCTCCTCCTTCCTTTACCCTTGCATCGCAGCCTGTATGGAGAACCCAGTCCGTCCGACTGCTACATCTCTGCGAAATCCCCGACGTGTGCTTCCCGATGCCTAGCAGCTCTTGCTTCCTGCAGGGACTAGGGCACTCAGCACCCCCCCCCCCGCCCCTCCATTATCCTTAAGAACCCAGGCTGGCGGCCCCATGGTTACCCCTAGGGACCCAGCAGTCCGGCCCCTGGATCTTCACCCTAGTGTCCTAGTCTACAGACCGCTCTGGCACCCCCGTGAACCGCAGCTGCCGCCGCCCCAACCCCACCTCCCTTACCTGGTCCCGGGTTTCTCCCCCATGGTGCACGCGCCCGCCGCCCGCCCGCCGGGTTCGCGGCTAGCTCGCAGCCTTTGCGCCCGCTGCCAGGTCCCAGCTCCTCCCCGTGCCAGTGCGCACGCGCGCCCTCGCTCCTTCGGCGCTGCCCCTCCCCTCGGGTCCCCGGGAACCAGGACCAGATGCGTCAGCCGGATCCCGCGCGCCGCCGCGCTGCCCGCCCTCTCCCCATAGGCGCGGTGATCGGCTCCACCCCTCCGCCTCCGCCTCCGCCCTCCGTCTCCCCGGGGGAGCCCACCCGTGCGGTCCCTACTCCTGCTCGTTCCTCCCATCTCCCCGCCCCGCTGCAGACCCTTGGCAGCCCATTGGGCCGCTTGAAACGGAGGCGTCTGCATTCCCGCAGATCACAGTCCTCTGATTGGCTCTGACTATCCAGCCTTACAGGGGTCCCGCCCCTTTGTTTGCTTTCGGAGCGGCGGTGGAGGCGAGGAGGGTGGTGGGGGCGGTGGGATGAGCTCAAACACAGTCTGGGATGGAGGACGCGGGGTTGCGCACGTGGGTGAGTGGTATCTGCGCGCTGCTCAACCCCGAGCTTGCAGCCTTGTTTAGGCTGCCTTCCTGCTTTATTGTGGTGTGTCAGCTCCCCCTGGTGTGCATCTTCGATTTTTCTCAGGGTCACTTAAATTTTTTTTTTTCTCAGATTTTCCGTCTTCTGTATCCAATCCATCTCAGCTGTTGTCCACCCACTCATCCATCCATCCCTCCATCCCTATTTTATGCTAGTCACTATGCCAAATACTGGGAACACACGTTAATTACCATAGCCAAGCCTTCTTGGGTCACTTGAGATGTATTGAACAGTACTATGAGCCCAGGAATGCTATAATAGAGGTATGACTCAGAACGCAAAACTGAAAGCGCTTGGCCAGCGCAGTGAGAGGAGAGTGCAGGCAGTCCAGAGGAAAGGAAATTTGAGGACAATTGTTCTGAAGGATGAGCAGAAGTGGGGAAAGAGTCTCCCAAAGAGGGAGACAGGCAGGGCACATCCTGGGCTGGGGTGCATGCAGGTTAGCTAGCAGGAGAGAGGACCAAGGACAGGAACAGATCAAGGAGGAGCTTGTAGAGAGGGTGAAGAGCCTCAGGAATAGGGTGGTTTTTAATTTTTTTTACATCCATCATCTTTATATTCTCTGTCTCTCTCTCTGCATGCGTAAGTAGTGTGAGTGTGGAGGTCAGAGGACAACTGCAGGTGTTCGTCCCCAGTCTTCACCTTTCACCTTGGGTGAGAGAGCACCTCTCTTGTCTGCAGCTAGAATGCCAAGACACAGCTAGCCTAGAAGCAGCAAGATTCCCCTCCTTTTGCCTCAGGCACCTGTATGCTGCTGCCTCAGGTTTTCTGTGGGAAAGCGCTTTTAGCCACTGAGCCATCACCCCAGCCCTGTTTGATTTTTGTTTCATTTTCTGCCCTGGGGATTGAACCTTGGGCCTCAAACATGCCGGGTAAGCACTCTCCAAAGCAAGCCCAGGCATGATTTTATTGTATCATATTGTATTTTTAGCAGAGCACTGGTCTAATGAGAGTTTTGGATGGTGAAAACTGTGTAGCAAGATTGCTATAGATAAACTAGCCAAGGGGAAAATGACGAATTTGATAATGGAATAGAAAAGTGAGAGTCATTTCTGGGGTGAAATTGATTGGATGGGGGGAGGATGGATGTTGATGGACATTTCTGGTCTTACAGAGATAAGGGCCTTCTCCTTTCATTTCCTTACTATACTCTCCCCTATGTTCTCCAAATGAAATAAATTCACAATTCTCCCTCCACTTTGCCGTGCAATAGAAAACACATCGGGTCGTGGTGGCGCACGCCTTTAATCCCAGCACTGGGGAGGCAGAGGTAGAAGGATCTCCAGAAGTTCCAGGCCACCTTGAGACTACATAGTTAATTCTAGGTCAGCCTAGATCAGAGTTAGGCCCTACCTCGAAAAACAAAAACAAAAACAACCCCCCCAAAAAACAAAACAAAACAACAACAAAAAGAAAAACACACCACAGCTCCTCAGATAATTTTTGTTTCAAACATAGGCATTGCCTATCATCTGATCCCTCCCCACCCCTGTTTTATCACCACCTCACAAGTTTACTCTTTTTATTTATTTATTTTTATTTTTGGTTTTTCGAGGTAGGGCCTCCCTCTAGCCTGAGCTGACCTGGAATCCACTGCAGTCTTAGAGTGGCCTTGAACTCAAGGGAGCCTCCTACCTTTGCCTCCCAAATGCTGGGATTAAAGTCGTGTGCCAGCCACCATACCAGGCTACTCTTAAAAAAAAAATTTTATTTGTTAGAGAGAGAGAGAGAGAGAGAGAGAGAGAGAGAGAGAGAATGAATGGGTATGCCATGACCTCTAGCTACTACAAACGGAACTAGACTCGTGCTTTACTGGAGTACTTAGGTTTTGCGGGCAAGCACCTTTGCTGATGAGTCATCTCTCTAGCCTCCTAAGATTACTCTATTATTTATGAGCGAGAGAAAGAGGCAGATGAGAGAGGGGAAAGTGGAAAGACTGGGTGCTCCAGGGCCTTCAGCCACTACATAAGAACTTCAGATGCATGTGCCACTTTGTGCATCTGACGTATGTGGGTCCTGGAGAATTGAACCTGGATCCTTTGGCTTTGCTAAGAATACTTTTAACATGCATTAATAGCTTTTATTCAATTTTTCCAAAGGTCAAAGGTCATGATGAAAAGTATTGAAATCTCTAGCTAAAATACTGGTGGGGCTGAAAGATAATGAAATGAAAGAAAAAGATAGTGGTATGCATAAAAGCTAGTAGTGCTATGCATGACATGGAGCCTATTGGAAATAGTCACCTTTGGAGAAAGACCTTCTTTTACAGGTGTGGTAGCACACGCCTTTAATCCCGGCACTTGGGAGGCAGAGGTAGAAGGATCATTGTGAGTTCAAGGTCAGCTGGACACTACATAGTAAATTCCAGGTTAGCTTGGGCTAGAGCAACACCCTACCCAAAAAAAAACCAAACCAGCCGGGCGTGGTGGCTCACGCCTTTAATCCTAGCACTCGGGAGGCAGAGGTAGGAGGATCACCGTGAGTTCAAGGCCACCCTGAGATGACAGAGTTAATTCCAGGTCAGCCTGGATCAGAGTGAGACCCTACTTCGAACTCCCCCCCCCAAAAAAAAAACCCAAACCAAACAAAAAGCAGCATCTCCCCCTTGTATCTGAAGCAGTAAAAAGTGAGGTAAGAGGGTTGAGGATGCTAATAAAGTAAGTTGAGTGCTATATTTGTTTCTTATTTTATATAACTCTTTAGTCCTTATAAAAATCGTTATGGTAGGTCCTTTCCTGACACTGATTGATTTGGGTTGATATTTTCTTTCACCAGTGAGAAGGTAATTTATACAATATGAGTTATGATTTTAACCAATTTCATCTATAAATTTAGTTGAATTCCAATCAAAATTCAAGGAAGTTATTTTGAGAATAATGACAACCTGATCCTAACATTTATCTTATAGAAACATTTATCTTGTATCAAAACTAGAGTGGAAGAATATAAACTGGTGGGAAACAAAGTGGACAGATTTAATAGGGAAGTAGTGGTGAGCAAAAGTGGGTAGCATCAAAAATTTCAACATAACTGGTATTCACAAGGAAGAAAGAATAGATTGTCTAATCTAAATATATAGTTGAGAGAGAATTTCCCAATTGTCTCTTGTTTCTTGTTTTGTTGCATACTATCATATTAAAGATGCTGATTTGGAGATGGGTCAGAGCATTATTTCAGGACAGAGGACACATATGATGATCACTAGGAAAACAAGGTTAATATATTTTTCCTGACACTGGACTTGGACAAGGTTGCTACTCATCCTCTTCGAACAGGAGTGAGGATTTCCTAATAATGGGGGTACTCAATTGACAAAATTCCACTCAGCATTCTCTTGGATTGTTCACCATCACACCCATAGGACTTGTGGCAGAATGGAAGGCATACAAACCTGAACATCCTTTGTAAATAATGAAATACCATATACCTGCAAAAAATGGTTATGGTTATGTTCCAGAAAAATATAACCCATGACATTTGAAAACAATGATTTGTAGCTACTTAAAAATTGTAGCTTTTGCCGGGTGTGGTGGTGCACGCCTTTAATGCCAGCACTTGGGAGGCAGAAGTAGGATGATCACCATGAGTGCGAGGCCACCCTGAGACTACATAGTGAATTCCAGGTCAGCCTGAGCTAGAGTGAGATCCTACTTAGAAAAACCAAAAAATAAAATTGTAGCTTTAAAAATTGTAATACAAAAAAATTATAATACAAAATAAAAAATGCTTTGTTTTAGATCCAGAGATGGATCAGTGGTTAAGGTGCTTGCTTGCAAAGCCTGATGGTCTGGGTCCAATTCCCCAGTGCCTACGTAAAGCCAGGTGCACAAAGTGGCTCATGCATCTGGAGTTTGTGGTGGCAAGATGCCTTGGCATACCCATTTTCTTTTTCTCTCTCTCTGCAAATAACAAAAAAAATTTTTTAAAGCACATAGCTGGGTAACATTATTAGTCTTCCACTACCTTTGATTATATTTTTATTAAAAAATTTAGGAGCTGAGCATGGTGGCACCCACTTTTAATCCTAGCACTTGAGAGGCAGAGCTAGGCAGATCACCATGAGTTTGAGGCCACCCTGAGACTACACAGTGAATTCTAGGTCAGCCTAAGCTAGAATGAGAGTTTACCCGAAAACCCAAAAAACAAACAAACAAAAAAAATTAGGAGGCTTGAGAGATAGCTTAGTGGTTAAGGTGCTTGTCTATGAAGCTTAAGGACCCAGTTTGATTCCCCACTAGCCATGTAAGATGGATGCATAAGGTGGTACATTTATTTGGAGTTCATTTGCAGTGGTTAGATGCCCTAGTATGCCCATCCTATTTCTCTCTATCTGCCTTTTTCTCTCTCAAATAAATAAAATATTTTTAAAAATTAGGGGACTTGGGGAGATTTCTTAGCAGTTAAAGACACTTGCTTGCAAAGTCTGCATGTCTGAGTTTGATGCTGCAGTATCTACATAAAGCCAGATGCACAAAGTGGCGCGTGCATCTGGATGGCAACAAGCCCTGGCACATCCATAGTCTCCCTCCCTCTCTCCTCAAAAGTACATAAATAAAAAATATTTTGAAGTTTTGTGTAGATATGTGTGGGTACATGCTCATGTATGTGGGAACAGGCTTATATGTGGAGGTTGGAAGATAAATTTTGAGTCCTCTCCCTCCATCTCCTTGAAATAGGCTGATGTTTGCATCACTCCACTTGCCAGGCTAGCTGGATTACAAACTTCTGGGAATTTCTTCTGTTTTCCATGGTAATATGAGATTATAGGAGCCTACCACAGCTTATAACTTTTCATGTGTGTTCTTGGGAATTTTTTAAAGATATTTTTATTGACAACTCCATAATTCTAAACAATATTTCATGGTAATTCCCTTCCTCCTCCAAATTTCCCCTTTGAAACTCCACTCTCCATCATATCCCCTCCTCCTCTCAATCATTCTGCCTTTTATTTTGATGTCATGATCTTTTCTTCCTATTATGATGGTTTTGTACAGGTTATGTCAGGCACTGTAAGGTCATGGATATCCAGGCCATTTTGTGTCTGGAGGAGCACATTGTAAGGAGTCCTACCTTTCCTTTGGCTCTTACATTCTTCTGCCACCTCTTACAATGGACCCTGAACCTTGGAAGGTGTGATTGAGATATTTCAGTGCTGAGCACTCCTCTGTCACTTCTCAGCACCATGGTGCCTCCTGAGTCATGCCAAGGTCACTGCCATTTGAAAAGAGAAGGTTCTCAAGCCAAAAGTGACAGTAGCATTAATATATGGGTATGAACATTAAGAGAAGTGCTTACTGGGCAGTTTGGTGAGTATAGTATATACTTTTAGCCAGATAGCAGCATGTTACATTCCTAGGGCTCATGACTACCTCTGTTGTAGGTTTTCAGTATGAGGGATGTATTCGCTCCCATGGAGTGGTCCTCCAGTCAAATTAGAGGGTGATTGATTTCCCCCATAACAGACATGCCACTATTGCACCCACTGGCTCATTTGGCTTGACTGGCCAAATATAAGGCTTGCAGTGTCCACTGTTGGGTATCTTCACTGGTGAATTCTCTCTCTCCTATTGAACTGCATGCAGCATGGCTTTTTCAAGCTTTCTGTCTGCTGGTCTACATGAAGGAGGTTTCCAGCTCAGCTCCAGCAGGGTTTCTCAGTGACCTTGCAGCCCAAGTATGTGGAATCTTCAGCAATAGGGTCTTACCATATATTCCTAGTGGGAAACCAAGGGCCTTGGCAATGGCCTATAATGTTTGGGGGCTGTCAGGGACCTCCCTGCCAACAACCCACTGGAAGGTATCCCATGCCTGGCACTGAAAATTTTCTAGTAACAATTTATGGCTCTTCTGTGTTCCATTGTCCAAAACTGTAGGTTTCCATATGACTTATTATTCTCTTAGATTATGATTAGCCCTCCCTCCAACTTTTCTTAATCAGTCTCTTCCCCTGACCTCACTTAGACCTTTTAGATATATCCTTTTAAAATTTTTATTTATTTATTTGACAGCAACAGACACAGAGAGAAAGAGGCAGAGAGAGAGAGAATGGGTGTGCCAGGGCCTCCAGCCACTGCAAACGAACTCCAGACGCGTGTGCCCCCTTGTGCATTTGGCTAATGTGGGTCCTGGGAAATGGAGCCTTGAACCAGGGTCCTCAGGCTTCACAGGCAAGCGCTTAACCACAAAGCCATCACTCCAGCACTCACTTAGACCTTTACACCCCCATTAATCTGTTCTACTTACATATATATAATACCATCCTAGTAGGTCTCCCTTTATGTTCCTTTTATATCTCCTTTCTAGCTTACTGGCCTATGCTACTGAGTTTTCTTCCTACTTATACAAAAGTCCAGTTATTTGTAGCTAAGATCCACATATGATAGAGAACATGTGACATTAGGTGTTCTGGGCCTGGGTTACCTCACTTAATATAATCCTTTCCAGATATATCCATTTTCCTACAAATTTCATAACTTCATTTTTCTTTACCACTGAGTAAAACTCCATTATATAAATGTACCACATCTTCATTACCATTCATCAGTTGAGGGCCATCTAGGCTAGTTCCATTTCCTAGCTATTGTGAATAGAGTGGCAATAAACATGGTTGAGCAAGTATCTCTAAAGTAGTGAGACAAGTCATTAGGATATATACCTAGGAGTGCTATTGTTGGGTCATATGGTAGATCTATTTTTTGCTTTCTCAGGAACCTCCACACTGATTTCCACAATGGCTGGACCAGCTAGATGCTTTTTCTGCATCTAATCATGTGATTTTTGTCCTTCAGTCCATTTATATAATGTATTACATTTATCAATTTGCATATGTTGAACCATCCCTGCATCTCTGGGATAAAGCCTACTTGGTCGGAATGAATGAACTTTCTGATATATTCTTGTATTCTGTTTGCCAATATTTTGTTGAGATTTTTTGCATCTATGTTCACGAGGGAGATTGGTCTGTAATTTTCTCTTTTTGTTCTATCTTTGCCTGGTTTTGGTATCAGAATAATGCTGGCTTCATAGGAGGAGCTTGGTAGGATTCTTTCTTTTTCTATTTTATGGAAAAGTTTAAGAAACATTGGTGTTAGTTCTTCCATGTAGGCCTGGTAAAATTCACCGGTGAATCCATCTGTGCCTGGACTTTTTTTAGTTGGGAGAATTTTTTTTTTTCAAGGTAGGGTTTCCTAGCCCAGGCTGACCTGAAATTTACTATGGAGTCTCAGGGTGGCCTCGAACTCATGGCTATCCTCCTACCTCTGCCTCCCGAGTGCTGTAATTAAAGGCGTGCACCACCATGCCTGGAAGTTGGAAGATTTTTGATAACTGTTAGGATCTCCATACTTAATATAGGTCTATTTAAGTGGTTAATCTCATGTTGCTTTAATTTAGGTAGGTCATATAAATCAAGGAGATAATCCATTTCTCTCAGAATTTGAAACTTAGTGGAGTATATGTTCTTATAGTATGTCCCTATGATTTTTTAAATTTCTCTGGTATCTGTTGTGATAGTGCCTTTTTCTTCTTTAATTTTATTAATATGTGTCTCTTCTCTCTTTCTTTCTTTCTTTTTTTTTTTTTTTTTTGCTTTTTTGAGGTAGGGTCTCACTCTAGCCCAGGCTGACCTGGAATTCACTATGGTGTCTCAGGGTGGCCTCGAACTCACAGCGATCCTCCCACCTCTGCCTCCCAAGTGCTGGGAAAAGGTATGTGCCACCATGCCTGGCACTTCTGTCTTTCTTTTGGTCAGATTTACTAAAGATTTATCAATCTTATCCTTTCAAAGAATGAACTCTTTGTTTCATTAATTCTTTGCTTTTTTTTTTTGTTTTTATTTCATTAATTTCTGCCCTAATCTTTTTTTTGTTTTGTTTTTCAAGGTAGGGTCTCACTGTATCCCAGGCTGACCTGGAATTCACTATGGAGTCTCAGGGTGGCCTTGAACGCATGGTGATCCTCCTACCTCTGCCTCCTGACTGCTGGGATTAAAGGCATGCGCCACCACACCTGGCTTCCTGCCCTAATCTTTATTATTTCTTCCCATCTCCTAATTTTCAGTTTGCTTTGTTCTTCTTTTTCCAAGGCTTTAATGTGAGGCAATAAATTGTTTACTTGTGACCTTTCTAATATTTTTTTAAATTAATGAAATAAAATATTTTTATTTATTTATAAAACAGAGATTGAGATGAAAGAAAGAACAGGAGTGCCAATGTAAGGGTTCAAGAATCACTGAAGACAGACCTCAGACTCAAATAGTATGTAAAAGCAAAGAGTGTTTATTCTGCAGAATCAGCCAGCATGCGGGGGTCAACCATTCATACAAAATGGTGACCCTGGGAGGAGCATGCAGGCCTCTTTTAAAAAGCACAGTTAGGGGACTCTTAAGATGGTTAGGTCATCTTCTAATGTGATTGGCTAAGCAAGCAGCAGTTACATTTGTTCATCTTTGATTGGGTGTGGCCCAGATTTTACCATCCTTGGACATGTTTAGACATGTTTTAGAGACTTTGCAGGAACTGACTAAGCCCTGAAACCCACTATCTCAGGCAAGTCCTTTTTGGTCCTAATCCAGAGGTATTACAGGAACTGACTCAGGCCCCTGGGCGGCTATCTGCCCTCACCACATGTCAGGGTCACTGTTGATTAACAGCCCTTTGTTCATGGTTTTCCCCAGAAATCTTGCCTGCCTCCCAAGGAAACTGAAACTTAGGTCTAGCTGTAAACTGGAACAAATTTGATCCCCTCATTTCCCCCTGAGATAGGTTTCATCTCAAATCCTTGAGAGGGGTCTAGGGGTTGATATTGGGACTTTAATACCACAAGCTGAATGGTAGATACACATTCTTTGACAAACCTTATAAGCGTGTTAAGGATATAGGACTGCAAATGAGGGTGAGTAGCAACAGCATAAGGGGCCCTGCCACCTCTGGCAGGAGGGCAGTGAGCCAAGGGGACTAATTAAAAAAGGATTCATACCAGCTTTTGGATTTTTGCCTCTCTTTTTCTCTATCTTGGAATCTTTTCCATATTAGAGACATTGATTCTTTAGTGATTCCAGAATGGTTAGCATGAACACAGCATTGTTCTCCTAGGGCTAGACATAGTCCACCTGATTGGAGGAATAGGAGGTCTAGTCCACGCCTGTTCTGAAGGGCAACATCGACTAGTGCAGATATGGAAGTCTCAAGATGTGGGGTGGACTTTTCTAGCTCAGATAGATCAGTATGAGAATATATCACTAGATTTAGAGCCTTGTAATTTTTGTCTTGGAGAACTAGGGCCAAGGTGCCCACTCCAGTGGCCCCAGCAATGCTGAGTCCTAGCAGGGTGGGAACTAGGACTGCAGCGACTGACACCTGTTTTGATCTTCCAGTCGGGAGAGGGGAGAGTCGAGTCTCCATGTCTTCACCTGAATAATAAAGGATCTTAGGAGTTAGCTGGACCAGCACACAGAATCCATCAGTGTGGTTGAGAGTATGAATATAAGAAGTCAAGCCAGTAGAGCAGGCCCACGAGGCATCATCTGGAGGGATAAGGTACATCTGATTTGGGGCTTTTTGGGTGATGTGGCATAGGTGGATATGAGTATGGGGAATAGGTTTATGTCCCCCTATAATGCAGAGTCCATTCCCTTTAACCAGTTCCAAAGTTAACCTCCTAATGCCCAGGAGATGCCAGCAGCAGGCCGCATTATCCTCAGAGGAGGTGTAAGTCCCAAGGATGGCCAATCCCTTATAATAGGGGGTCCTTGCATCTTCTAATTTTTAAAAATTTAATTCTATTTTATTTTTTATCTTTTCACAATTTTTATTAACATTTTCCATGATCATAAAAAATATCCCATGGTAATACCCTACCCCCTCCGCACTTTACACTTTGAAATTCCATTCACCATCATATTACCTCCCCATCTCAATCATTCTACTTACATATATACAATACCAACCTATTAAGGACCCTCCTCCCTTCCGTTCTCTTCCCTTTATCTCTCCTTTTTAACTTACTGGCCTCTGATACTATGTATTTTCCTTCTCATGCAGAAGCCCCATCATCAGTACCTAGGATCCACATATGAGGGAGAACATGTGGCGCTTGGCTTTCTGGGCCTGGGTTATCTCACTTAGTATAATCCTTTCCAGATCCATCCATTTTTCTGAAAATTTCATGACTTCATTTTTCTTTACTGCTAAGTAGAACTCCATTGTATGAATGTGCCACATTTTCATTATCCAGTCATCAGTTGGGGACATCTAGGCTGGTTCCATTTCCCAGCTATTATAAATTGAGCAGCAATAAACATGGTTGAGCACATACTTCTAAGAAAATGAGATGAGTCCTTAGGATATATGCCTAGGAGTGCTATAGCTGGGTCATATGGTAGATCAATCTTTAGCTGTTTTAGGAACCTCCACACTGATTTCCACAATGCCTGAACCAGATTGCATTCCCACCAGCAGTGTAGAAGGGTTCCTCTTTTTCCACATCCCCGCCAACATTTATGATCATTTGTTTTCATGATGGTGGCCAATCTGACAGGAGTGAGATGGAATCTCAATGTAGTTTTAATCTGCATTTCCCTGATGACTAGTGATGTAGAACATTTTTTTAGATGCTTATATGCCATTCGTATTTCTTCCTCTGACAATGCTCTATTTAGCTGCATAGCCCATTTTTTGATTGGCTTATTTGATTCCTTATTATTTAACTTTTTAAAAAAATTATTTATTTATTTAAAAATATGGAACACTTCACGAATTTGCGTGTTATCCTTG
Organism: Jaculus jaculus; assembly: GCF_020740685.1. NCBI lineage: Eukaryota > Metazoa > Chordata > Mammalia > Rodentia > Dipodidae > Jaculus > Jaculus jaculus. The sequence goes on along the minus strand of NC_059110.1, from coordinate 75,343,672 downwards.
CGCAGGGGCCATGCTCTGTATCGTTCCAATTTTAGTATATGTGCTGCCGAAGCAAGCACATCCTTATTATTTAACTTTTTGAGTTCTTTGTATATCCTAGGTATTAATCCTCTATCAGATGGTGAAGATTTTTTCCCATTCTGTAGGTTGCCTCTTTGCTTTATTCACTGTGTCCTTTGCAGTGCAAAATCTTTGTAATTTCATGAGGTCCCAGTGATTAATCTGTGGTTTTATTGCCTGAGCAATTGGGGTTGTATTCAGAAAGTCTTTGCCAAGACAAATATGTTGAAGGGTTTCCCCTACTTTTTCCTCTAGCAGTTTCAGAGTTTCTGGTCTGATGTTAAGGTCTTTAATCCATTTGCACTGAATTCTTGTGCATGGAGAGAGAGAAGAATCTATTTTCATCCTTCTGCAGATATATATCCAGTTTTCCCAACACCACTTGCTGAAGAGGCTGTCTTTTCTCCAATGAGTATTTTTGGCATTTTTATAGAATATCAGGTGGCTATAGCTACCTGGACTTACATCTGGGTCCTGTATTCTGTTCCACTGATCAACATGTCTGTTTTTGTGCCAGTACCACGCTGTTTTTGTTACTATGGCTCTGTAGTATAGGTTAAAATCAGGTATGGTGATACCACCAGCCTTATTTTTGTTGCTCAGTATTATTTTAGATATTCAAGGTGTTTTTGTGATTCCAAATGAATTTTTGAGTTGTTTTTTCTATTTCCATGAAGAATGCCCTTGGAATTTTGATAGGGATTGCATTAAATGTGTAGATTGCTTTAGGTAAGATTGCCATTTTCACAATATTGATTCTTCCAATCCAGGAACAGGGGATGTTTCTCCACTTTCTAGTGTCTTCTGCAATTTCTCGCTTGAGTGTTTTAAAGTTCTCATTGTAGAGATTCTTTACTTCCTTAGTTAGGTTTATTCCAAGGTACTTTTTTTTTTTGATGCAATTGTGAATGGGAGTGATTCTCTGATTTCATCCTCTGTGTGTTTGTTGTTAGCATATATGAAGGCTACTGATTTCTGTGTATTTATTTTGGTATCCTGCCACATGGCTGTAGGTTTTGATCAGCTCTAACAGTTTGCTAGTAGAGTCTTTAGGGTCCTTTATGTATAGAATCATGTCATCTGTAAATAATGATAATTTCATTTGTTCCTTTCCAATTTGTATCCCTTTTATGTATGTCTCTTGCCTTATTGCTATGGCTAAGACTTCCAGAACTATTTTAAATTATTTATTTATTTATTTGAGAGTGACAGACACAGAGAGAAAGGCAGATAGAGGGAGAGAGAGAGAATGGGTGCGCCAGGGCTTCCAGCCTCTGCAAACGAACTCCAGACGCGTGCGCCCCCTTGTGCATCTGGCTAACGTGGGACCTGGGGAATCGAGCCTTGAACCGGGGTCCTTAGGCTTCACAGGCAAGCGCTTAACCGCTAAGCCATCTCTCCAGCCCTCCAGAACTATTTTAAATAAAAGTGGGGACAGTGGACACCCTTGTCTTGTTCCTGATTTTAGTGGAAAAGCTTCCAGTTTTTCCCTAGTTAGTAATATGTTTGCTGTAGGCTTGTCATAAATAGCTTTTATTATATTGAGATATGTTCCTTCTATTCCCAGTCTCTGTAGGACTTTTATCATGAAGGGATGTTGGATTTTGTCAAATGCTTTCTCTGCGTCTAATGAGATGATCATGTGATTTTTGTCCTTCAATCCATTTATATAATGTATTATATTTATAGATTTGTGTATATTGAACCATCCCTGCATCTCTGGGATAAATCCTACTTGGTCAGGGTGAATGATCTTTCTGATATATTCTTGTATTCTGTTTGCCAATATTTTGTTGAGAATTTTTGCATCTATGTTCATGAGGGAGATTGATCTGTAATTTTCTTTTTTTATTCTATCTTTCCCTGGTTTTGGTATCAAGGTGATGCTGGCTTCATAGAAGGAATTGGTAGAATTCCTTCTTTTTCTATTTCCTGGAAAAGCTTAAGAAGAATTAGTGTTAGCTCTTCCTTGAAGTTCTGGTAAAATTCATCAGTGAATCCATCTGGGCCTGGGCTTTTTTTAGTTGGCAGATTATTGATAACTGTTCGGATCTCTATGGTTGTTATAGGTCTATTTAAGTGATTTATCTCATTTTGGTTTAATTTAGGTAGGTCATATAAATCAAGGAAATCATCCATTTCTTTCAGATTTTCATACTTTGTGGAATAAATGCTTTTATAGTATGTCCCTTTGATTTTTTGAATTTCTCTGAAATCTGTTGTGATGTTTCCTTTTTCATCTCCAATTTTATTAATTTGTGTCCCTTTCTCTTTCTTTTGGTCAGGATTGCTAAGTTTTTATCAATCTTGTTTATCCTTTCAAAGAACAAACTCTTTTTTTCATTAATTCTTTGGATTTTTTTTTTGTTTTTATTTCATTAATTTCTGCCCTAATCTTTATTATTTCTTCCTGTCTACTGATTTTTGGTTTGCCTTGTTCTTCTTTTTCCAAGGCTTTAAGGTGAAGCATTAGGTCGTTTACTTGCGACCTTTCTAATTTCTTAATATAGGCACTTAAAGCTATAAATTTACCTCTTAGAACTGCCTTCATTGTGTCCCAGAGAGTTTGGTATGTTGTGTTCTCATTATTGTTTGAGTCTATGAATTTTTTGATTTCCTTCTTGATTTCGTCATTGACTCATTCATCATTTAGTAGTGTATTGTTTAGTTTCCATGATTTTGTGTATGCTCTATAGCTTTTCTTTCTTTAAAAATTTTTTTTCTAGGGCTGGAGAGATGGCTTAGCGGTTAAGCACTCGCCTGTGAAGCCTAAGGACCCCTGTTTGAGGCTCGGTTCCCCAGGTCCCACGTTAGCCAGATGCACAAGGGGGCGCACGCGTCTGGAGTTCATTTGCAGAGGCTGGAAGCCCTGGCGCGCCCATTCTCTCTCTCTCTCCCTCTATCTAGCTTTCTCTCTGTTTCTGTCGCTCTCAAATAAAAAAATAAAATATTAAAAAAAAATTTTTTTTCTAAATATTTATTTATTTACTTGAGAGAGAGAGGGAGAAAGAGAAAGAGAGAAAGAGAGAAAGAGAGAATGGGCACGCCAGGGCTTCCAGCCACAGCAAATGAACTCCAGACGCATGCGCTTCCTAGTGCATCTAGCTTATATGGGTCCTAGGGAATTGAACTGAGGTCCTTTGGCTTTGTAGGAAAGTGCCTTAACCACTAAGCCATCTCTACAGCCCTGTACAGCTTTTCTTGCTGTTGATTTGTAGTTTGATCCCATTGTGATCAAGGAAATATTTCACTTTTCCTGTATTTGTAAGATTTGTTTTGTGTCCTAATATTTTATTTTATTTATTTTTAAAAATATTTTTTGTTCATTTTAATTTATTTATTTGAGCGTGACAGAGAGAGAGAAAGAGAGGTAGATAGAGAGAGCGAATGGGCACACCAGGGCTTCCAGCCACTGCAAACAAACTCCAGATATGTGTGCCCCCTTGTGCATCTGGCTAACGTGGGTCCTGGGGAATCGAGCCTCGAACCAGGGTCCTTAGGCTTCACAGGCAAGTGCTTAACCACTAAGCCATCCCCCCAGCACTATATGGTCTATTTTAGAGAATGTGTATTCTGCAGCATTTGGATGAAATGTCCTGTAGATATCTGTTAGGTCCATTTGTTCTATGACCTCATTTAATCCCAACGCATCTCTATTTATTTATTTATTTATTTATTTGGTTTTTTGATTTTTTTGAGGTAGGGTCTCACTTTAGCCCAGGATGACCTGGAATTCACTATGTAGTCTCATGGTAGCCTTGAACTCATGGTGATCCTCCCACCTTTGCCTCCTGAGTGCTGAGATTAAAGGTGTGTGCCACTACACCCAGCTCTCTATTTATTGCTGTGATAATCTGTCAAGTGATGAGAGTGGGGTGTTGAAATCACCCACTACAACTGTGTTTGGTGTTATCTATGACCTTAGTTCTAATAGCGTTTGTTTCATAAAGTTAGGAGCCCTTGTATTTGGTGCATATATGTTTAGGATTGTAACGTCCTCTTGTTGGAGTGTGCCTTTAATCAATATAAAGTGACCTTCCTTATTTTTCTGAACTAATGTTGGACTGACCTTGTCAGATATTAGGATAGCAACCCCTGCTTGTTTTCTAGGCCCCTTTGCTTGAAACACTGTTTTCCAACCTTTCACCCTAAGATAGTGTGCATCCTTTGTAGAAAGGTGGGTTTCTTAGAGGCAACAAATTGAAGGATCCTCCTGTTTACCCCAGTCTGCAAACTTATGTCTTTTGGTTGGGGCATTGAGGCCATAGATATTAAGAGTTATCATTGAAAGGTGTGTATTTATTTTTGCCATTTTTCTTGTTTTGTAGTTCTTCTGGTTTTACCATTGCCTTCTTGTATTAACTAGTATTTGAATATGGTTTGCTTTTCTCTCTCTTCATCATGGAGGATTCTTTCAAGACCTGGAATTAACTCTGTCATCTCAGGGTGGCCTTGAACTCATGGCAATCCTCCTACCTCTGCCTCCCGAGTGCTGGGATTAAAGGTGTGTGCCACCACACCCGGCTTAGAGCTGTTTTTGGCTTCAAATATTCCTTTAGCCTGCTTTTGTTGTTTAATGTCCTTATTTCTCCATCTATCTGAATGGATAATTTTGCTGGACAAAGTAATTTTGGTTGACAGTTGTTATCTTTCAGAACTTGGAATACCTTATTCCAAGCCCTTCTTGCTTTGAAGGTTTCTGTTGAGTAATCTGCTGTGATGCTGATGGGCTTGCCTTTGTATGTGACTTGATTTTTCTGTCTAATTGCTTTCAATATATATTCTTTGGTAGTTTAATTATAATATGGCGAGGAGAGGTTCTTTCCAGGTTTTGTCTTTTTGGTGTCCTAATGGCTTCCTGTATCTACACTGGCATCTCTTTCCCAATTTGGGGGAAGTTTTCTTCTATCATTTTGTTGAAAATGCCTACTATGCCTTTGGAGTGAAATTCTTCTCCTTCTTCTATACCCTGACTTCTTATGTTTGATCTTTTCATAGTGTCTTGAGTATCTTGAAATTCCCATTCATACTTTCCTATTAGTTTATCTTTCTCTATGTTGGACTGTATTAATCTGCCACCTGGTCTTCCAGTTTAGATATTCTGTCCTCTCCTTCATCCACTCTACTGGTGAGATTTTCTAGAGTTTATTATTTCATCGACTGTGCTCTTCGTTGCTAGTATTTTTGACAGGTTTTTCTTTATTATTTCCATTTCCTTATTTATGTCTTGTATTGACCCTCTCATTTCATTAAATTGGTTTCCTATGTCTTCTTTGATTCCTTTGATTTCCTCTTTTATTCCTTTGATTTCCTCCCTGATTTCTTTGAACACATTTAAAATTATTCTTTTGAAACCTTTCTCAGGAATTTCCTCTAAATCAGTCTCACAGGAGGTTATTTCTGATGCATTAATACTTTTTGGTGGAGTTATATTGTCTTGATTTTTTTGTGTTTCTTGTGTCATAATGTACATATTTTTGTATCTTGGATTCATTTAATGCTTTGATTTTCTAATTAGTTGCAGTATTGTTAAATATATCAATCAATCTGATGTTATATATCTTGAGAGTAGGAGCTAAAGTGCTAGGTGTGGCTCTCAACACTCTCAGAGTAACTACAAAAGTCACCCTAGATGTTGGGTTTGCCTGCTATGAGAGTATTCAAGAAGGCTGAGTGGGACAAAATACAGGCAGATTCTAAAATTTAACTAAACAATGTACACATTCAATGAAAAAGAAATCACAGAGTATTTATGCAAAAGTAGGTATTATGACTATCAGATCCTCAAAGTCCCTTAGTATGTCTGTTGCCCCACCCCCTTAATCCTGTCAACTAGGAGTTTAAGATTTCTGGTCTGTTGAGGGTTGCAAGTCAGCTTGTGACCATGTGAGACCCTTCCTTGGTGTACTCCCAGTTACCTTTTGGGATGATTTTGGCCTCAATTATACTGTGCTCCTGCTTGGGGCCCTCTTTATTGTGCTGTGGATTCATGTAGGCTGGTTGGGTCGCTGGATTGCTGCTCTGATTGCCTGTTGGGTGCTGGGTAGGTGAGCTCCCTTTCCCAGGTCTCTGGTGCTTAAGCTGGCAGTGGGGGAGGGGAGGCTGTGGATGGTGGCTGATGTTTTATGCTGGTCCTCACAATCGTCTTCCTCACGAGCTGCTCCTCCGTTCTTCCCTGCTGTCCTCCCTTCACATTTCTTGAGTTTGCGAGGAGCTCCAGTGTGAATGGAGATTTCCCTCACCTGGCTCTTTCTGTGACTCAGGCCGAGCCTTATGGCTGGAGCCACGCAGACCTGGTGCCGCTGTTGCTGGAGCTGCCTCTGCCTGCTTCTGTGGAATCCAGATGCTCTGGATCTCTCCTATGTCTTTCCTGCAGTTGGTAATTTCTTATACACCTCACTTTTTAGTAGAGGAGTATATTTTGCTGGTTTTTTCCCCCCAGGGCTGCTTTGGTGTGTTGGCAGTTCCTATGCCACCATCTTAACTGGAAGTCCTTAAAATTTATTTATTTATTTTTTTTTTTTATAAATTTTTTTTGTTGTTGTTGTTCATTATTTATTTATTTATTTGAGAGCGACAGACACAGAGAGAAAGACAGATAGAGGGAGAGAGAGAGAATGGGCGCGCCAGGGCTTCCAGCCTCTGCAAACGAACTCCAGACACGTGCGCCCCCTTGTGCATCTGGCTAACGTGGGACCTGGGGAACCGAGCCTCGAACCAGGGTCCTTAGGCTTCACAGGCAAGCGCTTAACCGCTAAGCCATCTCTCCAGCCCTTAAAATTTATTTTTATTGAAAACTTCCATATTATAGACAATAAAGCATGATAATTCCCTCCCCTCTCACTTTCCTGTCACAACTCCACTCTCCATCATATCCTTTCCTCCTCTCAGTCTCTTTTATTTTCATGTGGTCATCTTTTTCTCCTATTATACTGGTCTTATGTAGGTAGTGCCAGGCACTGCAAGGTCATGGATATCCAGTTCATTTTGTGTCTGGAAGAGTGCATTGTAAGGAGTCTTCCCCTTCCTTTGGCTTTTACATTCTTTTTTTTTTTTAGACTTTTTTAAAAAATAACTTTTTGTTCATTTTTATTTATTTATTTGAGAGAGAGAGAGAGAGAGAAAGAGAGAGAGAGAGAGAAAGAAAGAGGGAGAAAGAATGGGCACGCCAGGGCTTCCAGCCACTGCAAATGAACTGCAGACATGTGCGCCCCCTTGTGCATCTGGCTAACATGGGTCCTGGGGAATCTAGCCTTGAACCGGGGTCCTTAGGCTTCACAGGCAAGCACTTAGCTACTAAGCCATCTCTCCAGCTTGGCTTTTACATTCTTTTGCCACCTCTTTCGCAATAGACCCTGAGTCTTGGAGGGTGTGATAGAGATATTTCAGGGCTGAGCACTCCTCTGTCACTTTCTTCTCAGCACTATGGTGCCTGTTGAATCATCTCAGAGATCACTGCCATCTGAAAAGAGAAGCTTCTGTAACCAAAATTGTGAGTAGCATTGATACATGGGTTTGCGCATTAAGAAAAGTGCTTAACAGGCAGCTTGGTGAATATAATATATGCATTTAGCCAGACACCAGCAGGTGTTACACTCCTAGGTGTCTTGACTTCCCCTGTCATAGGTTTTCAGTATCAGGCATGTATTCCCTCCCATGGAGCAGGTATCCAGTCCAATTAGAGAGCAGTTGGTTTCCCCATAACAGACATGGTATAACTGCCCCCCTTGGCTCATTTGGCCTGGCTGGCCAAAATTAAGGCTTGCAGTGTCCACTATTATTTATCTCCGCTGATGACTTAGCTCTCTCCCACTGGGGCTGCATGCAGTGTAGCTTTTTTAAAATTTAATTTAAATTTATTTTTATTTATTAGAAACATAGAGAAAGGGAGAGAGAGAGAGAGAGAGAGAGAGAGAGAGAGAGAGAGAGGGAGAGAATGGGTGTTTCAGGGCCTCTAGCCATTGCAAACAAACTCCAGACACATGAGCCACCATGTGCATCTGGCTTATGTGGGACATGGAGAATCAAACCTGGGTTCTTAGGCTTCGTAGGCATGTGCCTTAACTGCTAAGCCATTTCCCCAGCCCCCAGTGTAGCTTTTTCCAGCTTTCTGTCAGCTATTCTACTTGGAAGAGGTATTTAGCTCAGCTCCAACAGGATTTCTCAGTGACCTTGCAGCCTAAGCATGTGGAGTCTTCAATAATAGGGTCTTACCATCTATTCTTGGTGGGAAACCAAGAGCCTTGGCAATGGCCTGTAATGTTTTGGGGGCACCAGAGACCTCCCTGGCCAATAACTCCCTAGAAAGTATCCCATCCCTGACATTGAAAAATTTCTGGTAACAATCTATGGCTTCTGGATGAGCAATTGTCCAAAAAAGTAGGTTTCCATATGACTTATTCATACCCTCTTAGATTTTGATTAACCCTCCCTCACCCTTCCTTTACTCACCCTCTTGAAATACTTTCTTTATTTGAACCTGTCTCTTGGGTATGACTGGCAAGAGATGAAAACACTTGGCATCTCTTTCTGTATATATTTTTTATTATTATTAATTAGTTTTGTACTCAGTGAATACAGTCAAGTTGTTACCATTGTCAGCCTCCTCCCTGTCCTCACCCCTCCCCCAGCCCCTCCTTGTTGAGGTATATGGGTCATGCACTGTGGGGTTAGCCCTCAGTTATGGGTAGGAGGAAATGTCTCTGTGTATCGTGACCCAATGTGCGGCTCTGACATTCTTTCCCCCTTCCGCAAATATCCCTGACCCATGTTGGGTTCATTTTAGGTCTGTTTCAGTAATGAGGTCTTGGGAGCCTCTGTGTCTCTGGATATCTGATTTGGTAGGAGTTGATTGTTCTCTGTGTCGATCTCCTTCACCCTTGTACTGGTACCAGGTTCACCAAGAAAACTGCACCTCTGCTTGTTTCATCAATTATTCTTAGTTTCAGCTGGGGCCCTTTTGATATATGATGGAGTGGTTCTGTCCTTAGGATCTGCATCTATCTTTCCTTCCCAGGGAGGTGTGGCACAGTTAGGCGGTCGCCATCTTGAGCGGAAGTCTCTCTCTCTCTTTTTCTTTTAAATGTTTTATTTATTTGAGAGAGAGAGAGAGAGAGAGAGAGAGAGAGAGAGAGAGAGAGGAGGAGGGGGAGGGGAGAAAATGGGCCTGCTAGGGCCATTAGCCACTGCAAATTCTAGACACATGTGCCACCTTGTGCATCTGGCTTATGTGGGTCCTGGGGAATTGAACCTGGGTCCTTAGGCTTCACAAGCAAGTGCCTTAACTAAGCCACCTAAGCCACCTCTCCAGTCCTCTGATACCCTTTTGAGCCAAGGTGGGCAAGAGGATGAAACAGACATTTTTTTAAGTTACCTGTTATAAAAATATTTTTATTTCCTGAGACTACTAGTGAATTCCAGGTCAGCCTGGGATAGATTGAGACCCTACCTTGAAAAACAAAAACAAAAACAAACAAACAAAAAAAATTATTTGCAAGGAGGCTGCTCCCATACCGCCTGCCACTGCAAACAAACTCCAGATACATACACCACTTTATGCATCTGGCTTTATGTGGGTACTGGGGATTTGAACTTGGATCACCAGCCTTTGCAGACAAGTACCTTTAACCATTGAGCCGTCTCTCCAGGCTCCCCCTGTTTTGGGGGCAGGGCCTCACTCTAGCCCAGGATGACCTGGGACTCACTCTGTAACCCAGACAGGCCTTGAATGCATGACAGTACTGCTCCACTGAGTGTTGGAATTATAGGCATGAGCCAGCATGCCAAGTTTTAAAACAGACATTTTAAAAAATAGTGTTTTTTTTTTTGTTGTTGTTGTTTTGTTTTTGCCGGGTGTGATGGTACATGCCTTTAATCCCAGCAGTCAGGAGTCTGAGGTAGGAGGATCACTGTGAGTTCAAGGCCAGCCTGAGACAGCACAGTGAATTCCAGGTCAGCTTGGGCTAGAGTGATACCCTACCACAAAAAAAAATTTTTTCTTTTGAGGGCTAGGGAAATGGCTCAGCAGTCAAAGACATTTGTTTGCAAAGCCTGCCAGCTGGAGTTTAACTCCCCAGCATCCACATAAAGCTGGGAGCAAAAAATGGAACGTGGGCTGGAGAGATGGCTTGGTGGGTAAGTGCTTGTCTGTGAAGCCTAAGGACCCAGGTTCTCCAGGACCCATGTAAGTCTGATGCACAAGGTGGCGCATGCATCTAAAGTTCGTTTGCAGGGCTGGAGAGATGGCTTAGCGGTTAAGCGCTTGCCTGTGAAGCCTAAGGACCCCAGTTCGAGGCTTGGTTCCCCAGGTCCCACGTTAGCCAGATGCACAAGGGGGCGCATGCGTCTGGAGTTCGTTTGCAGAGGCTGGAAGCCCTGGCGCGCCTATTCTCTCTCTCTCCCTCTATCTGTCTTTCTCTCTGTGTCTGTCACTCTCAAATAAATAAATAAATAAATAAATTAAAAAAAAAATAAAGTTCGTTTGCAGTGGCTGGAGGTCCTGGTGCACCCATTCTTGCTTGCTTACTCTCTCTCCCTCTGCCTCTTTCTCCCTGTCTGTCACTCACTCACCCACTCACTCACTCACTCACTCACTCACTCATAAATCAATAATAAATAAATAAATAAATAAAATGGAACATGCATGTCTCTCACACACATGCATGCAAATAAATACATTTTGAAAAGAGCTCTTGTTGCTTTGGCATGAGGGACTCTTGGTCAGAGGCCACCAAAATTTGCTGGGGCTCCCTGATGCATAGGAGCTCTGAGTAGAGGAGGAGACTCATGTCACGCAATATGTGGGTATGTAATAAGAAGACACGCAACATTGTCCGTTGGCCTCTGCATGTTGGCACACGGAGCACATGTATCTGCACACACATCAAATCATATGCATGTACCACCACTCAACTCTGAAATAGCTTTAAAAAAATCCATGTGGGTATGATGCTTGCGTAAGACTTGAAAATAAGAATCGTAGAGTCTGACCACTTGGGAAATTCCAGCTGTAGGTAAGTTTTTTCCTCAGCTGGGCCTGGGCTGGCTCTGCCCAGGCCCAGCTCGCAGGGCCCCTAGCCCTTACTCTCCACATGGGTTCTTTATCCCCTCCAGCTCCCTACATGGCAGGAGCTCCTTGAACTTTCTTTTCTCTTTTCTTTCCAGTTTTGCCAGGCCTTCCATGTGGGATCTCTAGCCACATAGGTGTCTTTCCTTGATTCTGTACTTCCCTCAATAAATATAATAATTTAATAATTATCCTTCTATGTCTTTTTTATTCAAATCTTTGATTAAAATTAGAAATGAACCTAGGGTTTAGGGTTTAAGAATTTTGCTGGACCCCTAATACTTTGTTACAGTTACAGGCGACTCTGGCAGGACTATCCTGAGAAGGAAAATTATGACTATTATATTATGGGAGAAAATGGGAAGCACATTTTCTGGCTGTGAGTACGACTTAGGCTCTTTCTCTTGCTTCTCTCTTCTTGTGGGAAAACTGGCTTGCTGTCTCTTCTTGCTGGAGGTTAAGATCACTATCTCTTGACTAAACTGAGAGGAATGAATTGTGCTGGCATTGGCAATACTAGGCAGACAGACAGGCCTCCCTTTGGACTGGGGACTCTGCCACAGCCCCCACTTGCCAGGCCACACATAAGCATCTCTGGCCACCTGGCTGTGCTCCACCCTGCTGGGATTGGTAGTGCTGTTGAAATGCATGCTGTTGCCTGGGGTCCAACTGGATAGCAATAGGCAGGACACTTCTGTAAAGGTGACAACTTTCTATTTTTTTTTATTTTTTGAGGTAGAGTCTCACTCTGGCTCAGCTGACCTGGAATTCACTATGTAATCTCAGGGTGGCCTCGAACCCTTGGCGATCCTCCTACCTCTGCCTCCTGAGTGCTGAGATTAAAGGCATATGCCACCACACCCGGCTTTTTTTTTTTTTTTTTTAATAAATAAGCACTGGTAATTTGTGTTATTATTTATTTGAGAGAGAGAAAGAGAGAATGGGCATGCTAGGACCTTCAACCGCTGCAAATGAACTCCAGATGGATGCATCTGGCGTATGTGGGTCCTGGGGAATAGAACCTGGGTCCTTTGGCTTTGCAAGCAAGCACCTTAACCACTAAGCAGTCTCTCTAGTCTCTAAGTTTATTTTTTATTTTTATTTTTTCCTTTTTTTTAATTACAAGCCACTGAGTCACAAGACATATGATTGCCTGTGGGGGTCGAGGGATGGACGCCTGACTCCTGCTCTGCGCTGTGCCCCTCCTGCGGCACTGGCCTCTGCCTGGTTCAGTTGGAGACTTGAGGCTGCACCTCTGGAGCAAGAGCAAGCCACCAGCCTAAGACTGTGGGTCTCTGGCCAACCCAGTGAGGGGAAGACTAAAACTGCCTCACCCAAGCCCCAGGCCTAGGTGCTTGACTGGAAAGGTTTCAACAGGCCTGGGTCCCCAACACATTGCCCCTCTCCCCTGTGGAGCTGAGGCCTGTGACTGTGTCAACTGGGTGGGGAGGTAACCATGCTGTCCCTCAGGAAACACAGAGACAATGGAAAAGACATGCCTGATGGTGCTTGCTAACTGCCATGATTTTCTGCCAAAGTACCATATGAAAAATATCTTTACATAACTGTAAATCATTTATTCATACAGGTATTATAAAAAGTAAAATGAGCTAGGCCTGATAGCACAGGTCTATTATCCTAGATACTTGGGAAGCTAAGATAGGAGGATCACCAATTCAAAGCTCCACTGTGATAACCTGACCTCTTATTTAAAAACCTCGTTACTTTAAATTGCTTGGTAAAAATAAGTACATAATTTTAATTTAAACTGTACCCTATATTTTCTCTTTTGCTTAGGCTTTAAACAAACAAGGTGTTGTTCATAGACACATTTTGGTTTCTTTATTATGTGTGATAAATTACTGTATGGCTCTCTTAATCCAAATAGTCCAACAGATCTTTCCTGAAGTTTTTGTTGGCATTTGATTTATTTCAATGATTTTTTTTGTTTTGTTTTATTTTTATTCATTTTATTCATTTTTTTGTCTTTTGTTTTTCAAGGTAGGGTTTCACTCAATCCCAAAATGACCTGTAATTCACTATGTAGTCTCAGGGTGGCCTCAAACTCAATGTGATCCTCCTACCTCTGCTTCCTGAGTACTGGGATTAAAGGTGTATGCCAACACACTTGGCTGGTTTTTGTCTTTAAAAGGTCAGATTTAACTGAAGCCTACGGTAAGCTGAAATTTTATATAAACAAGGCCATAATTTGTTACATGATATCATAAATATAATTACTGAGTTTATGTTCTAGGTCACCTTCAACCTACATAGAGAATTATTGAAAACAACAAAATTCTCCATGAGGTGGTGGCTCATAATTTGCCAGGTATTTTAAGATTGTAATATCCTTTTACTTAAAAGGAAGCAGAAACGAGCCCGAGTTCCAGGCCAGCCTGTCTCAGTAGAAAAACAAAAATCTGCCTTTGTTATTCAATAAAATCATTTCCAAGTGTGTTAGAGTTATTGAGAAAAATTATCCCCCAACCAGTTTTCATGTTTTGCCTGTATTCAGAGGCTTATAACTTTAAAAAATGTATTTCATGGAGTTTATTAATAGGTATCAAATCAAATCAATGGGTTATATAAAATTTATAGGTATACATACTGGTATTATAAGGCAAGTCTGGTTGTCAGTTGGAGATTTTTGGTGACATAAATACTAAAGAGATTGTAAGTTTTTCTGCTAAGGCTGTTTCTCTACAAATTTCCAATAATAAGATGGTTAATTAACCCTTTTAGGCTAGACTGCATGCTTCTTTGTCAGTTGGTAGTAAGATTAATCAATTTGATATAGTGTCTTTTACATCTTATAAGAAAGGTGATTAAAAAAAAAGAAAAGTGGTTAATTATGGGTTGAGATAAGATGATTGAAAGAACTGGGAAGGACTCTTTCAATGTTGGACATAGAATACTTGTTAAAAATGCTTTTTTGAGTGGAACTTAGATCAGAATGTTAAGTATGTGGATCAAGGTGCATGTATGTAGAAAGGATGTAGATCTAAAAAGACCAAATTTTGCCTAAAAATTAACTTCCTTTTGTAAGGAACAAAAAGCTAATTTTCAGGCTAAACATAGATAAACACCATGCCTAAAATTAAGGAGTTTTTCAACTGTTTACAGACTCTTAAAGATGCTCTAAAATTTTTATATAGGGAACATACTTAATCTAAATTGAGCTTATATTAGACACAGGTAATGTCCTGTCCTTGGTGGGTCACAAAGTCATAAGCACAGATGTAATTCATATTCTTTGGAGGTCTAACCAGGTTAGACATAGACAAGACCTTGTGTATTAAAAATGGGTAAAATAGGGCTGGAGAGATGGCTTAGCGGTTAAGCGCTTGCCTGTGAAGCCTAAGGACCCCGGTTCGAGGCTCGGTTCCCCAGGTCCCACGTTAGCCAGATGCACAAGGGGGCGCATGCGTCTGGAGTTCGTTTACAGAGGCTGGAAGCCCTGGCGCGCCCATTCTCTCTCTCCCTCTATCTGTCTTTCTCTGTCTGTCGCTCTCAAATAAATAAATAAAAAACTTAAAAAAAAATGGGTAAAATAAATTTTCTAGGTAAAAACAAACAACTTCAAAAAGGACAAGGAATGTCAGGATGCTTAGCTCTCTGCTCTGTCATTTCCTTTTGCTCTTTCTTACTGTCATATGCTGTTTAAAGTCATGGCAAGCTGGACTCTAGAAAAACGGATGGTACTCCCTTTATCTCAGACCCCAAGCAGGTTTAAGCCATGCATCCTCCAGACCCTGTCCAGAGACAAAATGGTCAATTGTCTCTAACAAGGAAAGGGGAATGACAAACAGCATATAACTTTGGTTCTCTCAATCTCTCTTTGTCTCTCTCTCTCTCTCTCTCTTTTTTTTTTTCTTCAAGGTAGGGTCTCACTCTAGCTCAGGCTGGCCTGGAATTCACTATGTAGTCTCAGGGTGGCCTCAAACTCATGGCAATCCTCCTACTTCTGCCTCCCAAATGCTGGGATTAAAGGCATGTCCACCACACCTGCTGGTTCACTTTATAGTTCCTCTCTTTTGAACATTTGAAGTCACCACTGTCAGATAAGATTTCTCACTAGATAAAAAAGGTCAAATGGGTAAACTGAGTCAAGATATTTGATCAGGTTACAAACTCCTTACATAAGACAAATATCAGACTTGCCTAAAATGTGTATCAGGGGAGAAACAGATATAATAAAAAGGCATAAAGTTTGTGCTCTCTCTCATCTCTCTCTCTCTCTCTCAAATATCAACAAAGGATAGGGTCCCTATATTTAAGGTAATAAAACCAGATATTATATTTAAAATGATACCTTTTAGTCCCTAGACCATTCTGAAACATTTGCAAATGGGGGGAAACCCTTATTCTAGGCTCCTAAGGAGTGGAGAAGGGAAAGCTATTCCAGAACCACCATCCCAGATGGGCATTTAGATGGTCAAGACAGAAGTGGATGCGGGAGGTCTTCACGCTTGAGCCTCTCTTTCCAGAGGCACTGCTTCTGTGCTGTGACGTCAGACATGTGCAGAGCGGGGGGAGTGCTGGAGGTCCTCAGACTTGGGAGCAGGCCAGGAGGATGAGCATGGATATCCTATCTTGGTCCTTCCTTATTCTAGGAGGCACATAGACTGTGCTATGTGTCCCCATTTGATGGGGAGACAAAGTTTGGGTTAGGACTCCTACAGAAAGTGGATTAAAAAAATCCCTAATTTCAGTTGGTCATGGTGGTACATGCCTTTGCTCCTAACACTCAGGAAGCTGAGGTAGGAAGATTGCCATGAGTTGGAGGTCACTCTGAGACTACATAGTGAATTTCAGATCAGCCTGGGCCAGAGCAAGACTCTACAAGAACTCCCCCTCCACCATTTCATCTCCAAAATCTGGTTGGAGGGATGCCCCCCTTCTACAAGAAGATGTGAGCCAGGATTGGGCATAACCTGACTCTAGACTCTTCACTTTTCCTCACCTTGTTTCAGATGGGATAATGGGCTTCTATGATACTCCAAAAGTCTCTGTCAGTCTGGCTCCCCCCCCAAAAAAAAATTTTGGGTTCATTTAGATAATACAGGGGAGAATAGGAATTGCCTATTACTTTTCTCCAGGGATTTAAGGAGCAATTAGAAAACATACAATGTAATTCCAGATATCTTGGAGGAGGAAATTCTTCTTAAAAGATAAATTTTTAACTCTGTCAACACCCAATATTTGTAAGAAATTACAAAAATTGGTAGTCAAACCAGAGAATATCTTAAAACAGTTGCTCCATCAGGCAACTTCTATTTATTATAGCCAGGAAGCCAAGAAGAAAAATAAATAAAAGGACCAGAAAGGCAGATAAATAAAACAGGAAAAGCCGGATGTGGTGGTGCATGCCTTTGATCCCAGCACTCGAGAGGCAGAGGTAGGAGGATTGCTATGAGTTCGAGGCCCCCCGAGACTACATAATGCATTCCAGGTCAGCCTGAGCTAGTGTGAGACCCTACCTCAGAAAACCAAAAAACAAACAAACAAGAAAAAACAAAAAAATCTGTCTTTAAGACTCTCAGTAAAGTAAATTAAATTCCTCTATTTGTCAAGGTTTTAAGTATTGGAGAAACTGAGTCTTAAGATAAAGGTTCATGTATAAGTGTTTAATTTCCAAAGATGAGGTACTTATACATAAAGACATTGTGACTTTAAAGATTGCTCCTGGCTGGAGAGATGGTTTAGCATTTAAGGTGCTTGCCTGTGAAGCCTAAGGACCCATGTTTGATCTCTTTCCAGATCCCATGTAAGCCAGATACACAAAGGTGACACAGTGCAAGGCTGAACATGCCCATTAGGTAGCGCAAGTGTCTGGAGTGTGATCGCACTGGCTGAGGCCCTGGCACTTCAATTTTCTCTCTCTAAAAAAAAAAAAAGTTTTATTTATGCTAATTCTATCAAGTGGTCATCACTAGGTTTAATCACTTAGGTTTAAGTGATTTAATTTCAGTAACTATAACCTTTATCCTCCTGTTAGGTAAAATATGTTGGAATAGCTTGCCTAAGCTTATAAATTTTAAGTCATAGGTAAGACATAAAATTGTTTTATATTAATAAAAATTCCTATTATACCTAAGATCAATTGCTACCCAAGAGTAAGCTGAAAACATTGTCAGATAGTGTTTTCTGTTTCAAAACAGATTTGTCAAGGGTTCTATTAGAGCTTAGACCAGATTTTTCTCTATTATATATAAAGTAATTGTCTCATTTCTGGCATCTCAAGTCAGTACTTATAAGAAAATTAACTCTAAAGACATATTCCCTGCTTGGGTACAACCTTATGCTCAAACAATGGTCCTCATCTGAGAGAAATAATTTCAAGTTCTGTGGTTCAGTTTTCAATGTTTTCTGGGTAATTGGTACCCACACAGGTATCTGGACTAATGAAAGATGTTTTCAAACGCAGGTGCCTAGACTTCATGCTGTCTTACTTGTCTTTTTGCTGACAATTTCTAGGTTAAATTAATTGGTTTAGATTTGTATTGTTTTCAAGACTGGTAACAAGTTCTGCCTGCATTTATAGCTATTAGATATTCAAAGGATAAGATGTGCCTACTTCCTATGCTTCAGATATGGTGTGTGCCATCACAGGACAGCTAAACTTAGAGGCTAGACAAAGTAACTTAAAACACAACTGGAAATATTTTACTAATCAAATGTGCTATATATGTACACCCTTCAAGGCTGGTGTAATTTCCTTTCTAAGTGTATTAATAACTTATGTAAAGGCCAAAGCCAACTGGAATCATCAGAGCTAACAAGGCCAATATTTTGACCACTGCTCCCAGGTCATGAGGCCCCTGGAGATGGTGGGACACCTCTACACTAACCCCCTAGTAAGTCACCTGTCTTCCTGATCATGGAGGATATGGAGACTCAGAAACAAAAAATTGGTGTGTATAGTCTGAAATAGGAGAGTCACAACTGAGGAAAAATCAGTCCTCTTGGCTTCCCAAAGAAGGGAAAACTACTTGACCAGAACAACCCTGACCCATCCTTACAGACAACATGGCTCACTGGTTAAAGGTGCTTCCTTGCAAAGCTTGATGGCCTGGGTTCAACTCCTGGTACCCACGTAAAGGCAAGATGCATAAAGTGTCACATGCATCTGGAGTTGCAGTGGCAAGAGGTCCTGGTTATGATCATTCTCTCTGCTTGCAAATGAATACAAATTTTTAAATCTCGGATCCTGATGGCTGGCAGAATTGCGGGGATCTTCAACTGGGCTGTGGCAGTCCCCCCAGATGTTCCTGCTTCCAGACTGGCCTGTTTCTTTGGCTTTGAAATTGTCATGAAGTTCCTTAATTGAGTCGCCCCAAACTTGGGAGGCTGAAAGCTGTTCAAGGCTTCTGCATGCTGGGAAACTGTCATGAAGGAGAAGCAGTGGGCAGGACTACTTTAGTCCTGAAGGGTGAGGGGAGGGAGATGTTGGGGTCAGAGCTCTGTGCATGAACATGATGGTGAAATCATTGCCTTAACGACACCCTCTGCCTTGTATAACTTGGTGCGTCATTCTGGAACTTGAATTCTCTCTTGGCAAGGGGATCTTACAGAATTTGGAGATGGAATAAGCTACTGTCTGGGACCATATTGCCACCTGCTGGTTGCTGATCCCCCACACCCTAAGTATTTCTTGCTAAAGAGGTCATGTCTGCCTCTCACTGGAGGCATTTCGCCTGTTTTCAAGAGCAAACCAGGAACTGGGATCTTCTTCAGTCCCTAGTTAGGAAAACCCAACTGATAACTAGGGTGTAGTCTAATCCCCGGTTGCATATAGGGATATGAAGCCCACATTTATATGTCCAAATGGACTAGTTGGATGTACCTAGGAACGGACAGCCTGTTAACTGTTGGATTTTGATATTTTTATATAAGTAAATAAGAAAAATTAAACTATAGTAGCCTAATTTATCAGGAGAAAGTGAATTTTTGCTCCTATAAATGAGGACAGTCCCAGCCTGTTGGGATAAGTGTAAAAATTCATGATATAGGAAGGAGGCTTTTGCACACTCTTTCTCCATGAGAGCACCTTGTTTTGATAGGAAACAATAAATATTGTTTCTAATTAAAAAAAAAATTAGCCGTGTGTGGTGGCACATACCTTTAATACCAGCACTTGGGAGGCAGAGGTAGGAGAATCATTGTGAGTTCAAGGCCACCCTGAGACTACATTGTGAATTCCAGGTCAGTCTGGGCTAGAGTGAAACCCTACTCGAAAAACAAAAACAAACAGCAACAATAACAAATTAAAGAATGATTTTGGATGAGAAGGAATTTTGTTTTCTTCACTAAATCCAGGCCCTTTGAAGTCTAGGCCAACTAGTACTACTGAGCTGTACCCCTAGTTTTAAGATGAGAATGAATTTTGAGTGGTAAAATAAGATTTTGTCCTAAAATAGAATGACTAAATTATTCCAAATTGGGAAAACAAGGAAAGATGAGAACAAAACCAAAGGCTCAGGAAAATTATAGAGAATTTGATTAAGTCACAAGAGATTTGTGAAGGATGAGTTTCATGAAAAAGTTTGTATGTGATAAGCATGAGTGTAATTAAGAAAATTTAAAGTGTTTTCTTTTAATCTAAGTTTAAAGCATTGATATGAAACAAAATCTAATTCTCTATGTTTAAATCAATAAAGTTTTCTTTATAGATTGATCTGCTCTTCACAAAATTGATAAAAACTGGTGGAGAAAATAAGATTTTGCACTGTACCAAGATAATTTCTTATGTTTTATGCTGTCTTTATTAATATTTGATAACTTTGGGAAATTAAATATTTAAAAAGCCAGGGTTAGTTGGAACATCTATTATTACTTTATAACTCTGGCTAAGTCTGGTTTATAACTGGTAAAATTGATATTTTATATATATTATTTTATAGTGATATATTAATATATAATATATATAATATATAGTTATATATATAATATAGATATATTGTTTTATAGTGTTATGTAACATGTGGCACTACTATAAATATTTTAAAGATCTGATAAAATTTGTCAAAGTCTAATAGTCTGTCAGACATGACTGCTATCTGAATATGTTGTATGTAATGAAGAAACTAAATTTGTCTTGTCAGTTGCTAAACTTCCATCAGCATTAGAACTGGTCTTGGTGGTATGTGTTGGCAATCCCAGTTCTTAGGAGGCGAAGACAGGAAAATCAGGAGCTTAGGGCAAGCCTCAGGGCCACAGCAAGTTTGAGAGCAGCCTGGGCTGCATGAGTCCCTGTCTCAAACACACCCACCCACCCCTTCTAACGATGGTTGTTTTAAGCTTTTTTTAAAAAAAATTTTTTTTTCTTTTCTTTTTCTTGAGGTAGGGTTCACTTTAACACAGGCTGGCCTGGAATTCACTATGTAGCCTCAGCATGGCCTTGAACTCACAGCAATTCTTCTACCTCTGCTTCCCACGTGCTGGGATTAAAGGTGTATGCCACCACACTTGGCTTTTGTCTTTTTTTTCCTTTTAATATTTATTTGAGAGAAAATGGGCACACTAGGGCCTCCTGCTACCACTGCAATGAACTCCAGATGCATGCACCACCTTGTGCATCTGGTTTACGTGAGTACAGGGAATCCAACCTGGGTCCTTAGGCTTCTCAGGCAAGCACCTTAACCGCTAAGCCATCTATTCAGCCTTCTTCTTCTCCTCCTCCTCCTTTTTTTTTTTTCTTTTTGAGGTAGGGTCTCACTCTAGCTCAGGCTGTCCTAGAATTTGCTCTGTAGTCTCAGGGTGGCCTTGAACTCATGGCGATCCTCCTACCTCTGCCTCCTGAGTGCTGGGATTAAAGGCGTGTGTCACTACACCTGGCTTTCTTCTTCTTTTTTTTAAAAAAATTATTTATCATTTCAGAGAGAAAGAGAGCGGGAATGGGCATGCCAGTGCCTCCTGCTACTACAAATGATTTCCAGACACACGTACTACTTTGTGCCTCTGGTTTTACATGGGTGCTGGAAATCGAATCCTGGCCATTAGGCTTTGCAAACAAGTGCCTTTCAGTTCTGAGCCATCGCTCTAGCCCTCTTCAACAGTTTTGATTCTTTTCTAAAGCATTTGAAACCAAATTCATGGCAGCATCTAACAAGCTCATTATTATTTTTTTAAATTATTTTCGTTTATTTTTATTTATTTATTTGAAAGCGACGGACACACACACACACACACACACACAGAGAGGCAGATAGAGGGACAGAGAGAGAATGGACACGCTAGGGCCTCTAGCCCCTGCAAACGAACTCCAGACGCATGCGCCCCCTTGTGCATCTGGCTAACGTGGGACCTGGGGAACCGAGCCTTGAACCAGGGTCCTTAGGCTTCACAGGCAAGCGCTTAACCACTAAGCCATCTCTTCAGCGCACAAGCTCATTATTTATTTATTTATTTTTGTTTTTTGTTTTTCATGATAGAGTCTCACTTTAGCCCAGGCTATGTTGAACTCACTCTGTATTCCCAGGCTGATCCTCTTACCTCTGCCTCCAGAGTGCTGGGATTAAAGCTGCATGCCACCATACCCAGCTGACCTGGAACTTGTTCTGTAGTCCCAGGCTGGCCTTGGACTCACATCAATCCTACTACCTCTGCCTCCCAAGTGCTGGGATTAAAGGTGTGCACTACCATGCCTGGCCTGATCCTATTTTTGTTGTTGTTGTTTTTTTGAGGTAGGATCTCACTCTAGCCCAGACTGACCTGGAATTCACTATGGAGTCTCAGGGTGGGCTCGAATTTACAGCGATCCTCCTACCTCAGCCTCCCCAGTGCTGGGATTAAAGGCATGCGCCACCATGCCCGGCTTCCTGATCCTAATTTTAACAGGCCATCTTTCAGCAAGTTTAGTCAAAGAGCATTGGTCATTTATCCATGACTGAAGCTCAAAGAGGAGGAAATCCAGAGAACGGTCAAGAAAAAGGTGAGAAATCTTAATATAAAAAGTCAATTGACGCTGGCTATGGTGGCGCACACCTTTAACCCCAGCACCTAGGAGGCAGAGGCAGGAGGAGTGCCGTGAGTTCGAGGTCACCCTGAGACTCCATAGTGAATTCTGAGAGCGTTTCAAATTGGGAGACCTCGTAGAAAACGTACTGTATGCTATTTCCCTATTTTCCACAAAGTAAAATTGTAGTAAAAGAATTTGGAAAGAGACTTCTTATTGACCACAGCTACTCAAATTCTCATGAACAGCCTGTGAGGGCCATGCTCAAAGGATCATTTTGACGCTGCATTTCTGGGGTCAGCGTTTGTCGGAAGGTCAGGGGAAATGCAGCTACTGTTGCTGCTGTGCACGCGCTAGGCAGCTATTGCATAGGCTTCACCTTAAGAAAAGGCTCACGCCTTTAATCCCAGCACTCGGGAGACAGAGGTAGGAGGATCACCATGAGTTTGAGGCCACCCTAAGACTACATAGTGAATCCCAGGTCAGCGTGGGCTAGAGCGAGACCCTACCTTGAAAAAACAAAAAGTAGGGCTGGGAAAATGGCTTAGCGGTGAAGGCGTTTGTGAAGTGTAAGGATCCTGGTTCGATTCCCCAGGACCCACAGGACCACATAAGCCAGATGCAAAGGGGCACATGTGTCTGAGTTCATTTGCAGTGGCTAGAGGCCCTGGCGTGTCCATTTTCTCTCTCTCAAATAAATAAATAAATAAATAAATAAATAAATAAATAAATAAATAAATGAAGTACTTAAAAAAAAAACAAACAGAAAACTCAAAACGCGCAAGCGCGCGCGAGTGTGTGTGTGTGTGTGTGTGTGTGTGTGCGCGTGTGTGTGTGTCGGGACGCTGGTCTTGTCGGCTGTGGGTGGGTGACGTCCCCTCCCTGCGCTCCCCGGGAAAAGGGCGATGGCAAAGACATCACCATCTACGAAAACGTAGGCACCACGTCAAAGCCAGCTTTCCCGGTTCGTGGGGACTCAGGTCCGTCCCTTCAAGGAGATGAGGCACCTGGGGCCCAAATCCTCCAGGGCGTGTGAGGGACCGAGCAGCAGGGCGCCGGCAGGGGCGGGGTCGGCCGAGGACCGCAGCCTGGGCGCCCGCGCCACCTCGGCCTGAACCCCGCGACCGAGGTCGGCCAAAGCCCACAGCGCTGCGGGCCGGCGGCAAAAACCGCCTCCCCCCGGTTCATCGTCAGCACTCTGACCCGTTTCACCCTTTAAAACAATTCCCATTCTCCTTCCACTTTTCCCATATTCTTAAATATGCGTATTCCCTTCAGGGTTCCTTGTCCCCAAACACCCCAACTTCTGAGCACTTGGTATCCTGCGCTCTGCAGGGCCTTGGGGACACCTGCGCCACCTTCTGGTCCCCGGTGAACTACTTCACTTTGACAAGACGATCAGTTATGGAGGTCAAGTGACCCTGGTGGTACACAGGGCAGGGCAACAGAGAAACGTCCCCATGGGAGTGGTAGGAGAGGGCAGAGAGGGAGCCTTGGGTAGGGAAGAGGTTTTGTACTGAGAGCAGTGATAATGTCTTGTTATCTATTTCTACTACTGAAATTTGAATCTGAGCGAATTGCTTCTATTTCTAAGGATGTCTATCTTGTAAAGCAAGAGTCATAAAGTAATTCAGCCTGGCATGGTGGCATGCCTTTAATCTCAGCACTGGCGAGGAGGGGAAGAGGCTGCCAGGGAGCAGGTAAATGCTGTTGGTATTTACATACAAAACCACCCTTCCCGGTAACATCACTTTCTTCCTTCCACTGTGGGATCCAGCCCTGGCCTGGCTGTAACCAATATATCCCAGATCTCAGTAAAGGGGTTTTTAATAAAAGCCTCATTTGTCTGTCTTTTGCCTATCCTGTTCCTGGCCTTGGCTGATTTCTAGTGTAGGCTCTAGTCTCAGTCCCTACCTGAGTCCATTCCATGGAAATAAAAAGTGTGTTATACCTACCGCCACAGAATTTGTTTTTGCAATATAAGGCTTCTCCCTTTACTAGAACAACATAGAGGGCTGGAGAGATGGCTCGGTGGATAAGATACTTGCCTGCAAAGCTTAATGACCTGGGTTTGATTCCCCAGTACCCATAGAGAGCCAGATGCACAAAGTGGCACATTCGTCTGGAATTTGTTTGCAGCAGCGGAGGCCCTGGCATGCCCATTCTCTCTGTCTGTTCTCTCTCTATCTCTCTCTGCTTACAAATAAATAAAAATATATTTTAAAGAACATAGGGCTGGAAAGATAGTTTAGTGGTTAAGACACTTGCCTGAGAAGACTAAGAACCCAGGTTTGATTCCCCAGTGCCCATGTAAGCCAGAATCACATGGTGGCACATGTGCCTGGAGCTTGTTTGCAGTGGCTAGAGGTCCTGGCGTGTCAAATTCTCTATCTGCCCCTTTCTCTCAAATAAAAAATAAATAAATAAAACATTTAAAAGATAATATAATAACAATTTGTTTTATCCTAGAAGAGACAAATGTATGGGGGGCGCTGAGGAGATAGCTCAGCAGGTAAAAGTGCTGTAGAGCTGGGTGTCACCCCCAGTCTGTAACCGCTGAGGTTGATGAAAACAGCAAGCTCTAGTCCCAAGAAACAGACGCAGGCTCACCAGCATAGAGGAAGACACTAGACCGTCTCTGTCATGTACATGGTGTGGGCATCTGCACACACACATATACATGAATCATGCACACACACCACACCACACACATGCAAAAAAGACAAACACACAGAAAGAACCCTTGTGTAAACATGTAACAGACCAAAAGAAAGCCTAGATTTTTAAAAAAAACAACTTAAAAAATTTCTTTTTATTTGCAAGAGAAAAAGAGAGCAGGAGAGAGTGAATGGGTGCACCAGGGTCTCTTGCTACTACAAACAAACTCCGGACACATGCGCTACTTTGTACATCTGGCTTACTTGGGCGCTGGGGAATCAAACATGGGTTGTCTGATTTTACAAGCAAGCACCTTTTCTTTTTTCTTTTTTCAAGATAGGGTCTCATTCTAGCCCAGGCTGACCTGGAGTTCACTATGGAGTCTCAGGGTGGCCTTGAACTCATGGCGATCCTCCTACCTCTGCCTCCCGAGTGCTGGGATTAAAGGTGTGCGCCACCACACCCGGCTACAAGCAAGCACATTTGACCACTGAGCTATCTCTTCAGCCCAATTTTATTTATTTCTAATTTGTTTATCTTTAAATTTTTTATTTTTTAGAGAGTGCATGACATACATATATACACACACACATATGGAGAGAGAGAGAGAGCGAGCGCGAGAGAGAGAGATTTGGCGCACCATGGCCTCAGCCACTACAATCGAATTCCAGATGCTTATGCCACCTAGTGGGCATGTGCAACTTTGTGTTTGCCTTACCTTTGTGTGTCTGGCCTATGTGGGATCTGGAGAGTCAAACATAGGTCCTTAGGCTTCTCAGGTAAGTGCCTTACCCGCTAAGCCATCTCTCCAGCCCTTATTTATAATTTTTGAGAATCTTTCTAGTTAGAGGTCAAGAACAGGCAAATCATATAGAAAATACAACCACCCATGGTTCGAACCCATGTGCCTATACAAGCATATAGAATTATAATTCCACAGGTAAACCACTGCTAAAAAGGCACTTGTCAGTTCGTCATTAAAGGAAGGTGGAATAAAATATTTCTGAGCTGGGCATGGTGGCTCATGCCTTTAATCCCAGCACTAGGAAGCAGAGATAGGAGGATCACCATGAGTTCAAGGTCACCCTGGGACTACAGAGTGAATTCCAAAGTCAGCCTGAACTAGAGTGAGACCCTACCTCGAAAAACCAAAAAAAAAATTGAATGCCTGAGGTCAGCTGACATGCCTTTTTGATGTCTCACAGTTATGGAAAGAGAACTGAGTGGTGGCAGTTTACAAGTCCCCTATTCCCTGTTGTTTCCAGTAACCTATGAGCAAGACAAGTACTGTGATCTGAAAGAACACACATCAAACCCTCTTTCCTGAAATTTGTTTTGTTTTGTTTTTTGAGGTAGGGTCTCACTCTAGGTCAGGCTGACCTGGAATTCACTATGTCCTCTCAGGGTGGCCTCAAACTTACTGCGATCCTCCTACCTCTGCCTCCTGAGTGCTGGGATTAAAGGTGTGCGCCACCACATCCGGCTTCTGAAATTTCTTTATCATTAACTCCAAGTGAGGATAGATTCTTTCTTTACAGGCTGAAGAGATGGCTCAGTGGTTCAGGCACCTGTCTTCAAAACATCACAACCTGTGTTTGAATCCCCATTACCCATGAAAAGCCAGATGCACAAAGGGGTGCATACATCTGGACTTTGCACCAGCAACTGGTCCTGGTGCACTATAGCAGACTGCTTCTGACTGAGATGAACTTCCAGACCAGGCACAGTTATGGAGGAAGGGATTTATTGAAGCTTATAGATCCAGGTGAAGTTCCATAATGGCAGAAGAAGCTGGCCTAACTTCACAGGTCCAAGCAGAGAGAGAGAGACAGACGGGGTGGGGGGGGGGAGGAGAGACAGACGGGGTGGGGGGGGGGGAGAGACAGAGAGAGAGAGAGAGAGAGAAAGAGAGAGAGAGAGAGAGAGAGAGAGAGAGAGAGAGGAGCCATAAGCCAAAAGCCACAGCACACTTCAGGAACTGCAGGAGGAACTCAAGCACTTTGCCTATCTTTAGATTGGAATTTCAAATCACCACCACACCTTAGGGCTGCACCCTCAGATCCACCCAGTGTCACCTCCTCCAGCCAGGTGGCTGGAAATTCAAGAAGTTAATAAACTCCTGAATCTATTAGGGAGCATTTATTCAAACTACCACATGCACCTGATCTGTCTCTCTTTCTCTCTCTCTCTCTCTCTCTCTCTCTCTCTCTCTCTCTCCCTCTTTGTGTGTGTGCTTGCAAATAAATAAAAATTAAAAAAATAAAGCTTGGGCTGGAGAGATGGCTTAGCAGTTAAGGCACATGCCTGCAAAACCTAAGGACCCAGGTTTGATTCTCCAAGTCCCGTGTAAGCCAGATGTATATGGTGGCACATGCATCTGGAATTTGCAGTGGCCAGAGGCCCTGGCGCACCTATTCGCTCCCTGTCTCTTTCTTTCTCCCTCCCTCCCTTTCTCTGTCTCTAATAAATAAATAAAAATAAATCTTAAAAAAAAACAACAACTCTATGCTGGGCGTGGTGGCTCAGGCCTTTAACCCCAGCACTCGGGAGGCAGAGGGAGGAGGATCACCGTGAGTTCGAGGCCACCCTGAGACGGCACAGTGAATTCCAGATCAGCCTGGACCAGAATGAGACCTTACCTTAAAAAACAAAACAAAACAAAACAAAACAAATTTCAGGAAAGAGGGTTTGATGTGTGTTCTTTCTTTCAGATCACAGTACTTGTCTTGCTCATAGGTTACTGGAAACAACAGGGAATAGGGGACTTGTAAACTGCCACCACTCAGTTCTCTTTCCATAACTGTGAGACATCAAAAAGGCATGTCAGCTGACCTCAGGCATTCAATTGAGATTAATTTGAATTCAGAATCATGGTCTGTTTTTGAAATGATAGTTATTCTTATCACATGGTTGTTTGATGAAAGTCCCTTGACTCTCACACGGGACACCAGACTGATATAATTGTGGAGTCAAAGGATGTACAAAGTTGTTTTGTTGAATGTCATAGTCGTACCTTATATTGAATATTTTCTGAGTTCAAATGTAGCTACTTAAGTACTAGCTAATTCTTTTGTGAAGACTGTTTGTTTTATGCTTTGACAATCATATCTTACAAAGTATTTCCCCCCAGATGTTGTAGTTTTCATTCACATACCTTCTGAGTAGTATCCCAAAAAGTTTTAAAATTTTATACTAAAAGATATGAAATTGCATCATAATAATAGCACACATGTATGTGCATTGATGAATCTTTTTTTTTTTTCATTGATGAATCTTTTTGCACTATTACTCTTCACACAACTATCCAAGTTGATCAGTTTGGAAAATGTTTTTGATACACAAATTATACATCTCTGTGAACTTTTCTTTGTATTTATTTATTTATTTTTTGTTTTTCAAGGTAAGGTCTCACTCTGGTCCAGGCCGACCTGGCATTAATTATGTAGTCTCACAGTGGCCTCAAACTCATGGCGATCCTCCTACCTCTGCCTTCTGAGTGCTGGGATTAAAGGTGTGCACGACACCCAGCTCTTTGTGAACTTTTATGACAGATTTTTGCTGCCTAATTTGCAATATAAAGTAGAGAACATATTAAGTTCCTGTAGCATTCTCTTTTGAATGACTCTAAAATGTTTCATTTAATTATCTGAGATTTAAGAGCTGAAATATAATCTCATGGCCATGATTTCTTCCTACATTAACTAATCAGTTTCTCTCTTCATCAGTTAGGAATGTCACATTGGCCCTTTCTATTAGGTAGTGTTCTCCTGCACCACAGTCTTATTTTGGAAAACTTCAAATTTAATTAAAAGTATTGTTTCATTTTCTTTAGCTAATTTCTCTCATGGTTCTGTCCTAATTTGGCCAAAAGAAAATAAACATGTCTAAGCCGGGTGTGGTGGCGCACGCCTTTAATCCCAGCACTCGGGAGGCAGAGGTAGGAGGATCACCGTGAGTTCGAGGCCACCCTGAGACTACATAGTGAATTCCAGGTCAGCCTGAGCCTAGAGTGAGACCCTACCTCGAAAAACCAAAAAAAAAAAAAAAAAAAAAAAAGAAAATAAACATGTCTGAAGCTTATGAAATCCAAATCAAAGTAGCCATTTCTATAGTTACACATGATATTTATTTATTTTTATTGACAAATCTATAATTATAGGCAATAAACCATGGTAACTCCCCCCCCCCACTTTCCCCTTTGCAACTCCACTCTCCATCATACTCCTTCTGATTTATTTGCAACACTTAAATTCACGCATGGTGGATGTTATGGTAGCTATATATATATTTGGTGTTTTTATATTTAAAAAATATGTTTTATTTATTTATTTATTTATTTGAGAGGAGAGAAATACGGACACACACACACACACACACAGAGAGAGAGAGAGAGAGAGAGAGAGAGAGAGAGAGAGAGAGAGAGAGAGAGGGAGGGAGGGAATGAATGAATGCGTCAGGGCCTCCAGCCACTGAAAATAAACTCCAGATGCATGTGCCCCCTTGTGCATCTAGTCTACGTGGGTCCTGGAGAATGGAACCAGGATCCTTTGGCTTTGCAGGCAAATGACTTAAGTGCTAAGCCATCTCTCCAGCTCCTAGTCTTTTTATATTTTAAATAGTATTTATTTATTTATTTGCAAGGAGAGAGAGAGAGAGAAAAAAAAGAAGAGAGGTAGGGAGAACAGGTGTGCCAAGGCCTCCAGCTGCTGCAGATGAACTCCAGACACGTGCCTCTTTGTGCATCTGGCTTTACATGGGTACTGGGAAATCAAACCTGGGTCCTTTGGCTTTGCAGGCAAGTGCCTTAGCCACTAGGCCATTTCTCCAGCCCCACCATGCCTGGTTCTTCTTCTTTTTTTTTTTTTTTAAGAATCAACTAACTGAAGTAAGATAAAATATATGACTATCATCACTAAGCCAAACATTTCATCTATCTTACTTAAAATTCTGTCTCTCCTTACTTTCCATTCTTCACCTATGCCATAGCTTGAGGTATTCTACTGAGATGTGCTTCTTGGCTTGTAGAAAGTTGATTAGAACACTATTTCAATTGTTCTAATGCCTTTTTTTTCTAGTCAGCTGTGCCTTCTTTTTTTAAAAATTGTATTGACAGGCTGGAGAGATGGCTTAGCAGTTAAGCGCTTGCCTGTGAAGCCTAAGGACCCTGGTTCGAGGCTTGGTTCCCCAGGTCCCATGTTAGCCAGATGCACAAGGGGGCGCACGCATCTGGAGTTTGTTTGCAGAGGCTGGAAGCCCTGGCGCGCCCATTCTCTCTCCCTCCCTCTGTCTTTCTCTCTGTCTGTCGCTCTCAAATAAATAAATAAATAATTTTAAAAAATTGTATTGACAACTTCTATGATTATGAAAAATATCCCAAGGTAATGTCCTCACTCCCCTCTTTCCCCTTTGAAACTCCATTCTCCATCATATCCCCTCACCATCTCAATCAGTCTCTCTTTTATTTTGATGTCATGATCTTTTCCTCCAATTATGATGTGTAGGTAGTGCCAGGCACTGTGAGGTCATGGATATCCAGGCCATTTTGTGTTGGGGGGAGCATGTTGTAAGGAGTCCTACCCTTCCTTTGGCTCTTACATTCTTTCCGCCACGTCTTGCACAATAGACCCTGAACCTTGGAAGGTGTGATAGAGATATTGCAGTGCTGAGCACTCCTGTCACTTCTTTCCAGCACCATGATGCCTTCTGAGTCATCCTAAGGTCACTGCCATCTGAAAAGAGAAGATTCTCTACCAAAAGTGAAAGTAGCATTAATATAAGGGTATGAACAATAAGAGAAGTGAATACTGGGCAGTCTGATAAGCATAGTAGATACATTTAGCTGGACTGCAGCACACGTTACAGCCCCAGGACTCATGACTACCTCTGTTTTTTTTTTATTTTTTATATATATTTTTAATTTTTATTAACATTTTCCATGATTATAAAAAAAATCCCATTTAATTCCCTCCCTCCCCACCCCAACACTTTCCCCTTTGAAATTCCATTCTCCATCATATCCCCTCCCCATCTCAATCATTCGACTTACAAATATACAATACCAACCTATTAAGGACCCTCCTCCCTTCCTTTCTCTCCCCTTTATATCTCCTTTTTAACTTACTGGCCTCTGCTACTGAGTTTTTTCCTTCTCACGCAGAAGCCCAATCATCTGTAGCTAGGATCCACATATGAGGGAGAACATGTGGCGCTTGGCTTTCTGGGCCTGGGTTACCTCACTTAGTAAAATCATTTCCAGATCCATCCAATTTTCTGCAAACTTCATAATTTCATTTTTCTTTACCACTGAGTAGAACTCCATTGTATAAATGTGCCACATCTTCATTATCCATCCATCAGTTGAGGGCCATGTAGGCTGGTTCCATTTCCCAGCTATTATAAATTGAGCAGCATTAAACATGGTTGAGCACGTACTTTTAAGGAAATGAGATGATTCATTCGGTTATATGCCTAGGAGTGCTATATCTGGGCCATATGGTAGATCAATCTTTAGCTGTTTTAGGAACCTCCACACTGATTTCCACAATGGCTGGACCAGATTGCATTCCCACCAGCAGTGTAGAAGGGTTCCTCTTTTTCCACATCCCTGCCAACATCTATGATCATTTGTTTTCATGATTTGCAGGATAAAGTAACCTTGGTTGACAGTTGTTATCTTTCAGAACTTGGAATACATCACTCCAAGCCCTTCTGGCCTTTAAAGTTTGTGTTGAGTAATCTGCTGTAATCCTGATGGGCTTGTCTTTGTAGGTAACTTGATTTTTCTCTCTAACTGCTTTTAATACTTTTTCCTCAGTTTGTGTGTTTGGTAGTTTGATTATATGACGAGGATAGGTTCTTTCCAGGTTTTGTCTGGTTGGGGTTCTAAAGGCTTCCTGTATCTGCATTGGCACCTCTTTCCCAATTTGGGGGAAGTTCTATGATTTTGTTGAAGATGCCTACTATGCCTTTGGAGTGGAATTCTTCTCCTTCTACTATGCCCAGAATTCTTATATTTGATCTTTTCATAGTGTCCCAAATATCTTGAAATTCCCACTCATACTTTTCTATTATTTTGTCTTCCTCTTTGTTGGACTGTATTACATCTGCCACCTGGTCTTCTAGCTTAGATATTCTGTCCTCTCCTTCATCCATTCTACTGGTGAGATTTTCTACAGAGTTTTTTTATTTCATTAACTGTGTTCTTCATTGCTAGTAATTCTGACTGGTTTTTCTTTATTATTTCTATTTCCTTATTTATGTCTTGTATTGCCTTCTTTATTTCATTAAATTGGTGTCCTGCATCTTCTTTGATTTCCTCTTTGATTCCTTTGATTTCCTCTTTGATTCCTTCTTTGACTTCTTTGAACATGTTTACAATCATTCTTTTGAAATCTTTCTCAGGCATTTCCTCTAACTCATTCTCACTGGAGGTCATTTCTGATGCATTAATACTTTTAGGTGGATTTATATTATCTTGCTTTTTAGTGTTTCTTGTGTTATAATGTATATAGTTTTGCATCTTGGATTAAGTTAATGCTTGGATTTTCTAGCTAGCTGGGTATTCTTAGCTGTATCAATTGATCTGATGTTATATATCTTCAGGGTAGGAGTTTAAGGTGTTAAGTGTGGCTCTTAAGACTCTCAGTGTATCTACAAAGTGTTCCTAGGGTTTTGGTTTGCGTGCTATGGGAGTAGTCAAGTAGGCTGACTGGAACAAAATACAGATAGATTCTCAAATATAATTAAACAATGTACAAATTCCATGAAAGACAGCACCTATTATTTATGCAAGAGTAATTATTATAACAACCAGATCCTCTATCAACAAAGAGGTTAAAATTTCTGGTCTGCTGATGGTTCCAAGTCAGTTTGTGACCAAGTGAGACCCTTCCCTGGTGCAATCCCAGTTACCTTTTCTGGATGATTTTGGTTTCAGTTATGCTGTGCTCTGCTTGCATCCCTCTTTGGTGCCCTGTGGGTTCAAGTAAGCTGGCTGGATTGCTGGACTGCTGTTCTGGAGCTGGGCACTGGCTTTTCTTGTGGGGCAAGCCGAGCCTGGCAGTTGCGGCCCCACAGACCTGGCACCATTGCTGCTGGAGCCGCTGCTGCTGCTGCTGGATCCGCTGCTGTTGGAGGTGCTGCTGCTGCCAGAGCTGGAGCCGGAACTGCCACTCCTGGAGCCTCTTAGGCCTGCCTGTGTGGGCTCTGGATGCCCTTGATCTCTCCTACTTCTCTGTTGCTGTTTTAATTTCTTAAACACCTCACTTTTTAATAAAAGTGTGTATTTTGCTAGGTATTTTTTGGCTTTTTCTCCCCTAGGCTGCTTTGGTGTGGTTCCTAAGCCACCATCTTAATTGGAAGTCCCTGTTTGCCAACATTTTGTTGAGAATTTTTTTAAAAATATTTTTTAAATTTTTATTTATTTGAGAGTGGCAGTCAGAGAAAGAGGCAGATAGAGACAGAGAATGGGCACGCCAAGGCTTCCAGCCGCTGCAAACGAACTCCAGATGCATGCGCCCCCTGTGCATCTGGCTAACATGGGTCCTGGGGTATTTTGCCTCAAACCGGGGTCCTTAGGCTTCATGGACAAGTGCTTAACCACTAAGCCATCTCTCTTGTTGAGAATTTTTGCATCTATGTTCATGAGGGAGAATGGTCTGTAATTTTCTTTTTTTGTTGTATCTTTGCTTGGTTTTGGTATCAGGGTGATGCTGTTTGTTTTTTTTTTAGTGAAAAGTGTTTTTTTTTAATTAAAAATTTTTATTAACATTTTCCATGATTATAAAATATATCCCATGGTAATTCCCTCCCTCCCCACCCCCACACTTTGATGCTGGGTTTTTAGAAGGAGTTTGGTAGGATTTATTTTTGTATTTTACGGAAAATTTTAAGAAGCAATGGTGTTAGTTCTTCCCTGAAGGTCTGGTAAAATTCACCAGTGAATCCATCTGGTGCTGGACTTTTTTTATTTGGGAGATTTTTGATAACTGCTTGGATCTCCATACTTGTTATAGGTCTATTTAAGTGATTAATCTCATCTTGATTTAATTTAGGTAGGTCATATAAGTCAAGGAAATCATCCATTTCTTTCAGATTTTCATACTTAATAGTGTATATGTTTTGATAGTATGTCCCATGGTTTTTTGAATTTCTCTGGACTCTGTTGTGATGTTACCTTTTTCATCTCCAATTTTATTAATTTGTGTCTCTTCTCTCTTTCTTTTGGCCAGATTTGCTAAGGGTTTATCAATCTTGTTTATCCTTTCAAAGAACCAACTCCTTGTTTCATTGATTCTTTGGATTGTTTTTTTGGTTTCTATTTCATTAATTTCTGTTGTAATCTTTATTTCTTCCCAGCTACTGATTTTCAGTTTGCCTTGTTCATCTTTTTCCAAGGCTTTAACATGAAGTATTAGGTCATTTACTTGTGACCTTTCTAATTTTTTTCTTTCCTTTTTTTTTTTTTTGAGGTAGGGGCTCACTCTAGCTTAGGCTGACCTGGAATTCACTGTGTAGTCTCAGGGTGGCCTTGAACTCATGACGATTCTCCTATATTCACCTCCCAAGTGCTGGCATTAATGGTGTTTGCCATCATGCCCAGCTTCTAATTTCTTCATATAGGCACTTAAAGCTATAAATTTCCCTCTTAGGACTTCTTTCATTGTGTCCCAAAGGTTTTGGTATGTTGTGTTCTCATTATCATTTGACTCTATGAATTTTTTGATTTCCTTCTTGATTTCTTCATTGACCCATTCATCATTTAGTAGTGTATTATTTAGTTTCCATGATTTTGTGTATGCTCTATGACTTTTTTTGCTATTGATTTTGTAGTTTGATTCCATTGCGGTCAGATAGAATGCAAGGAATTATTTCAGTTTTCCTGTATTTGTTAAGATTTGCTTTGTGTCCTAATATATGGTTGATTTTAAAGAATGTTCCATGTGCTGCTGAAAAGAATGTGTATTCTGCAGCAATTGGATAAAATGCCTGATCACTTCTGAACCTACAAGTTCTGGTGAGTTTCCTGCTGGGCTGAGATAAGGGGAAAACCCCCTAACCTCTACTCTCTCTTGGGCTCTTTAGCCCATCCTGTCCTCCACATGGCAGGAGCTCTCTTTCTTTCTTTTTCTTCCTTCCTTTTTTTTGAGGTAGGGTCTCACTGTAGCTCAGGCTGACCTGGAATTCACTCTGTATTCTCAGGGTGTCCCTAAACTCATGGGGATTATCCTACCTCAGCCTCCTGAATGCTGGAAGTAAAGGCATGAGCCACTACACCTGGCTTTGTACTTTGTTTTCTTTCCTCTCTGTCTTTTAACATTTCTTCCAGACCCACCACATGGGCTCTCAGACCATGTGGGTGTATTCATTTACCTTCCCTTGGTTCCGTATTTCCCTCAACAAATATAATTTAATAATTAGCTTTCTTAGTTTGTTTTCCCAATTCTTTCAATAAATGCAAACACAAACTCATGGCTTGGGGTTCAAGGACTTTTCTGAATCTCTAACACCCTGTTTCAACACCATAAGAAATCCCCACTTTTCTCATGACAAGACTTCTGTTTCCTTCTTATGATTTTTGCACGTGGAGGAAGTTCAGACTCCATTTTGAAATTCCTTCATAGCTTTGACAACTGTCCCCAAG
This sequence comes from Jaculus jaculus, assembly GCF_020740685.1. NCBI lineage: Eukaryota > Metazoa > Chordata > Mammalia > Rodentia > Dipodidae > Jaculus > Jaculus jaculus. The sequence continues at coordinate 75,308,290 of NC_059110.1, read as the reverse complement.
ACCCTTCTATCTTTTCTCTCAATATGCTTGAGAGGCCACCTTACACTATGATGGAAATTATTATTTTCTTTTCTTCTCCTTCTTCTCCTTCTCCTCCTCCTCCTCCTCCTCCTCCTCCTTCTTTTTCTTCTTTTCTTCTCCTTCTCCTTCTCCTTCTCCTTCTCCTCCTCCTCTTCCTCCTCCTCCTCCTCCTTCTTCTTCTTCTTTTTGGTCTTTGGAGGTCAGATCAGGCTCAGGCTGATATAAAATTCCCTATGTAGTCTCAGGATGACCTTAAACTCGTGGTAATCCTTCTTCCTCTGCCTCCCAAGTGCTGGGATTAAAGGCATGCACCACCATGCCTGGCTGGAATTTAATATTTTTATTCAATTGCAAATGGTTACATTCAACACATGTAGTAGCAGGTGGAACTAGACCCTTTCATTTCTTTCTTTTCATTAATGTTCATCAATGTACTTTTTTTGTTTATTTTTATTTGTTTATTTGAGAGAGACAGACAGAAGAGAAAGAGGCAGAGGGAGAAAATGGGCACACCAGGGCTTCCAGCCACTGCAAAGGAACTCCAGATGTGTGTGCCCCTTTGTGCATCTGGCTAATGTAGGTCCTGGGGAATTGAGCCTGGAACCCGGGTCCTTAGGCTTCACAGGCAAGCACTTACCTGCTAAGCCATCTCTCTGGCCCACATTTATTTATTTATTTATTTTTAAAATTAAGACCATAATGAATACAAAATTACAGCAACCATGTACCCTTTTAGATACAATGTTAATAAAACAAACTCTAAACCACGGTTTGTAAAGTATTCAACTTACCTCAAGTCCAAGCTGCATCTCCCTAACACACTGTTCCCATCACGGTAGCCATTTTAAGTCAATCTTCTGTTTACACATGGGTAGTTTCTGTAGAGAACACTTTTCTTAGGACAAAAATGCATTGAGTATGCATAAGAAAAAAATATATTCACATGTACATTGAAAAGTTTCTTTAGGGGTATTACTGAAGAAAACAAAGCCCAGGAACTTATTTGCTTCTTTAAGAAAAACACCAATTAAAAAATTCCTCACTAGCCGGGCGTGGTGGCGCACGCCTTTAATCCCAGCACTCGGGAGGCAGAGGAAGGAGGATTGCTGTAAGTTCAAGACCACCCTGAGACTACAGAGTAAATTCCAGGTCAGCCTGGGATACAGTGAGACCCTACCTCGGAAAACCAAAAAATAAAAAATAAAAAAATCCTCACTGGGTATGGTGGCGCACGCCTTTAATCACAGCACTCAGGAGGCAGAGGTAGGAGGATCACCATGACTTCAAGGCCACCCTGACACTACATGGTGAACTCCAGGTCAGCCTGGACTAGAGCGAGACTCTACCTCAAAAAACAAAAACAAAAACAAACAAACAAACAAAAAATTTCTCAAAAGATTATATTGTAAAAGTCAAGATATTGATTAAACAAAAATGTAGGGTTATTTTCAGTCAAAATTATCTGTTAAGTATTATTAAATGCATCTTAAAAGCAAGGCAGGATTTGCATAAAAATAAGCATGACTTCCGGTTAAGATGGCGGCGTAGGTACCATGCCAAAGCAGCCTAGGGGGGGAAAGACCAAAAAAACTCAGCAAAATACACACTTTTACTAAAAAGTGAGGTGTATAGGAAATTGAGGCGGCAGCGGAGAAGTAGAAGAGTTCCAGAGCATCCAGAGCCTGCACAGGCGGGAACAGCGGCTCCGGGGCGGCTCGGCCACCCGCCGCAGCCGCGGAGCGGCAGAAAGCCGCCGGACTCTCGGCTCGAGCCGCAGGACAAGCCAGGTGCGGGATTTTCCCCTCACACCGCGCTCTCCGCAACTCGGGAAACGTGAGGGGAGAGCGGCAGCGAGCAACGGAGGGAGGAGCAGACCGCGAGGTAGAAGCACACGTGGAACAGCGATACAACCAGAGCAGCCGCGGCTCCCTCCCCTCCCCCACCACCTGAACCCAGCTCCAGCGAACACAGCAGCGGCCCAGGACCCGGCCACGCCAACTTGGGCTGACAGCAGGACCCAAGCAGGAGCAGAGTTCGGCAGCAACTTCAGCGGCTCCAGCACCGGTACCAGTGGCCCCAGCAGCAGCGGACCCAGGAGCGGCAGCGGACCCAGGAGCGGCAGCGGCGGCAGATCCCGCAGCAGCGGCTTCGGGGTGAGCAGCGGCGGTGGACACGGCAGCGGCAGCTTCAGCAGCGGTGGGGGCTCCGGGGGTGGCAGCTACAACAGCAGCAGAGGCAGCAGCAGCGGCTCAGTTCGCCCCGTAGGAAAAGCAAGTGCCCAGCTCCAGAAATCAGAACAGCAGCCCGACGACCCAGGCAGCAACTTGACTGAGACCACAATCACCCAAGGTAACTGGGATTGCACCAGGGAAGGGTCTCACTTGGTCACAAGCTGACTTGGATACCTCAACAGACCAGAAATCTAAACCTCTTTGTTGATAGAGGATCTGGTCATTATAATAACTACTCTTGCATACATACTCGGGGCTGTTTTTGATTGAATGTGTACAGTGTTTAGTTAAATTTTAGAATCTACCAGTATTTTATTCCACTCAGCCTGCTTGAATACTCCTATAGCAGGGAAACTCAACCCCTAAGAACATCTTTGTAGATACTCTGAGAGTCTTAAGAGCCACACCTAATACCTTAAGGTCCTACCCTGAAAATATATTACATCAAATCAATTGATACAGCTAAGAATACACAGCTAGCTAGAAAATCCAAGCATTAACTTAATCCAAGATGCAAAAATATATACATTATAACACAAGAAACACTAAAAAGCAAGACGATATAAATCCACCTAAAAGTATTAATGCATCAGAAATGTCCTCCAGTGAGAAAGAGTTAGAGGAAATGCCTGAGAAAGAGTTCAAAAGAATAATTATAAATATGTTCAAAGAGGTCAAAGAACACATGAAAACAATCAAAGAAGAAATCAAAGAGGAAATCAAAGAGGAAATCAAAGGAATCAAAGAAGAGGCAGGACACCAATTTAATGAAATAAAGAAGGCAATACAAGACATAAATAGGGAAATAGAAATAATAAAGAAAAACCAGTCAGAATTACTAGCAATGAAGAACACAGTTAATGAAATAAAAAACTCTGTAGAAAATCTCACCAGTAGGATGGATGAGGGAGAGGACAGAATATCTAAGCTAGAAGATCAGGTGGCAGACCTAATGCAGTCCAACAAAGAGAAAGACAAACTTATAGAAAAGTATGAGTGGGAATTTCAAGATATTCGGGACACTATGAAAAGATCCAATATAAGAATTCAGGGCATAGTAGAAGGAGAAGAACTCCACTCCAGAGGCATAGTAGGCATCTTCAACAAAATCATAGAGGAAAATTTTCCCCAAATTGGGAAAGAGGTGCCAATACAGATACAGGAAGCCTTTAGAACCCCAGCCAGACAAAACCCAGAAAGAAACTATCCTCGCCACATTATACTCAAACTTCCAAACATACAAACCAAAGAAAAAATATTGAAAGCAGTTAGAGAGAAAAATCAAGTTACCTACAAAAGCAAGCCCATCAGGATTACAGCAGATTATTCAACACAAACTTTTAAAGCCAGAAGGGCTTGGAGTGATATATTCCAAGTTCTGAAAGATAACAACTGTCAACCAAGGTTACTTTATCCTGCAAAGTTATCCATCCAAATAGATGGAGAAATAAAGACATTCCATGACAAAAGCAGGTTAAAGGAGTATCTGAAGACAAAACCAGCTCTACAGAAAATACTTGATAGAATCCTCCATGCTGAACAAAAGGAAAAGCACACATATAAGGAACCTAGAAAAAACCAGCTATACTCAAATACCAGTTAACAGAAGAGAGCACAGGTAGAACAAGTAACACACACACACACACACACACACAAATGGCAAACATAAATACACACCTTTCAATAATATCTCTTAATATCAACGGTCTCAATGCCCCAACGAAAAGACATAGATTTGCAGACTGGGTTAAAAAGCAGGATCCTACAATTTGTTGTCTCCAAGAAACTCACCTTTCTACAAAGGATAGACATTATCTTAGGGTGAAAGGTTGGAAGACGGTGTTTCAAGCAAATGGGCCTAGAAAACAAGCACGGGTTGCTATCCTAATATCAGACAGGGTAGACTTTAGTCCGACGTTAGTCAAAAAAGATAAGGAAGGTCACTTTATATTGATTAAGGGCACACTCCAACAGGAGGACATTACAATCCTAAACATATATGCACCTAACATGGGGGCTCCCAAATTCGTCAAACAAACACTATTAGAACTAAGGTCACAGATAACACCAAACACAGTGGTGGTGGGTGACTTTAACACCCCACTCTCATCAATTGACAGGTCATCCAGGGAAAGAATAAACAGAGAGGCATCTGGACTAAATGAGGTCATAGAAGGAATGGACCTAACAGATATATACAGGACATTTCATCCAAAGGCTGCAGAATATACATTCTTTTCAGCAGCACATGGAACATTCTCTAAAATAGACCATATATTAGGACACAAAGCAAATCTTAACAAATTCAGGAAAATTGAAATAATTCCTTGCATTCTATCTGACCACAATGGAATTAAACTACAAATCAGTAGCAAGAAAGGCTATAGAGCATACACAAAATCATGGAAACTAAACAATACACTACTAAATGATGAGTGGGTCAATGAAGAAATCAAAAAGGAAATCAAAAAATTTATAGAGTCAAATGATAATGAGAACACAACATACCAAAATCTCTGGGACACAATGAAGGCAGTTCTAAGTGGTAAATTTATAGCCTTAAGTGCCTATATTAAGAAATTAGAAAGGTTGCAAGTAAACGACCTAATGCTTCGCCTTAAAGCCTTGGAAAAAGAAGAACAAGGCAAACCAAAAAGTAGTAGACGGGAAGAAATAATAAAGATTAGGGCAGAAATTAATGAAATAGAAACAAAAAGAACAATCCAAAGAATTAATGAAACAAAGAGTTGGTTCTTTGAAAGGATAAACAAGATTGATAAACCCTTAGCAAATCTGACCAAAAGAAAGAGAGAAGAGACACAAATTAATAAAATCAGAGATGAACAAGGTAACATCACAACAGATTCCAGAGAAATTCAAAAAATTATAGGGACATACTATAAAAGCATATACTCCACAAAGTATGAAAATCTGAAAGAAATGGATGATTTCCTTGATCTATATGACCTACCTAAATTAAATCAAAATGAGATTAATCACTTAAATAGACCTATAACAAACATGGAGATCCGAGCAGTTATCAATAATCTCTCAACTAAAAAAAGCCCAGGCCCGGATGGATTCACTGCTGAATTTTACCAGACTTTTAAGGAAGAGCTAACACCATTGCTTCTTAAGCTTTTCCAGGAAATAGAAAAAGAAGGAATCCTACCAAACTCCTTCTATGAGGCCAGCATCACCCTGATACCAAAACCAGGCAAAGATAGAACAAAAAAAGAAAATTACAGACCAATCTCCCTCATGAACATAGATGCAACAATTCTCAACAAAATATTGGCAAACAGAATACAAGAGTATATCAAAAAGATCATTCACCCTGACCAAGTAGGCTTTATCCCAGAGATGCAGGGATGGTTCAACATACGCAAATCTATAAATGTAATACATTACATAAATGGGTTGAAGGACAAAAATCACATGATCATCTCATTAGATGCAGAGAAAGCATTTGACAAAATCCAACATCCCTTCATGATAAAAGTCCTACAGAGACTGGGAATAGAAGGAACATATCTCAATATAATAAAGGCTATTTATGACAAGCCTACAGCCAACATATTACTAAATGGGAAAAACTGGAAGCTTTTCCACTAAAATCAGGAACAAGACAAGGGTGTCCACTGTCTCCACTTCTATTTAATATAGTTTTGGAAGTCTTAGCCATAGCAATAAGGCAAGAGACACACATAAAAGGGATACAAATTGGAAAGGAAGAAATCAAGTTATCATTATTTGCAGATGACATGATTCTATACATAAAGGACCCTAAAGAGTCTACTAGCAAGCTGTTAGAGCTGATCAAAACCTACAGCAATGTAGCAGGATACAAAATAAATACACAGAAATCAGTAGCCTTCGTATATGCTAACAACAAACACACAGAGGATGAAATCAGAGAATCACTCCCATTCACAATTGCATCAAAAAAAATAAAATACCTTGGAATAAACCTAACCAAGGAAGTAAAGAACATATACAATGAGAACTTTAAAACACTCAAGCGAGAAATTGCAGAAGACACTAGAAAGTGGAGAAACATCCCTTGTTCCTGGCTTGGAAGAATCAATATCGTGAAAATGGCAATCTTACCTAAAGCAATCTACACATTTAATGCAATCCCTATCAAAATTCCAAAGGCTTTCTTCATGGAAATAGAAAAAAACAATCCAAAAATTCATTTGGAATCACAAAAAACCTCGAATATCTAAAATAATACTGAGCAACAAAAAAGAGGCTGGTGGTATCACCATACCTGATTTTAACCTATACTACAGAGCCATAGTAACAAAAACAGCATGGTACTGGCACAAAAACAGACATGTAGATCAGTGGAACAGAATAGAGGACTCAGATGTAAGCCCAAGTAGCTATAGCCACCTGATATTCGATAAAAATGCCAAAAATACTCATTGGAGAAGAGACAGCCTCTTCAGCAAATGGTGTTTTGAAAACTGGATAAATATCTGCAGAAGGATGAAAATAGATTCTTCTCTCTCGCCATGCACAAGAATTAAGTCCAAATGGATTAAAGACCTTTGAAACTGCTAGAGGAAAAAGTAGGGGAAACCCTTCAACATATTGGTCTTGGCAAAGACTTTCTGAATACAACCCCAATTGCTCAGGCAATAAAACCACAGATTAACCACTGGGACCTAATGAAATTACAAAGATTTTGCACCGCAAAGGACACAGTGAAAAAAGCAAAGAGGCAACCTACAGAATGGGAAAAAATCTTCGCCAGCTATATATCTGATAGAGGATTAATATCTAGGATATACAAAGAACTCAAAAAGTTAACCAATAAGGAATCAAACAAGCCAATCAAAAAATGGGCTAAGGAGCTAAATAGAGAGTTCTCAAAGGAAGAAATATGAATGGCATATAAGCACCTAAAAAAATGTTCTACGTCACTAGTCATGAGGGAAATGCAGATTAAAACTACATTGAGATTCCATCTCACTCCTGTCAGATTGGCCACCATCATGAAAACAAATGATCATAAATGTTGGCGGGGATGTGGAAAAAAAGGAACCCTTCTGCACTGCTGGTGGGAATGCAATCTGGTCCAGCCATTGTGGAAAACAGTGTGGAGGTTCCTAAAGCAGCTAGAGATTGATCTACCATATGACCCAGCTATAGCACTCCTAGGCATATATCCAAAGGACTCATCTCATTTCCTTAGAAGTACATGCTCAACCATGTTTATTGCTACTCAATTTATAATAGCTGGGAAATGGAACCAGCCTAGATGTCCCTCAACAGATGAGTGGATAATGAAGATGTGGTACATTTATACAATGGAGTTCTACTCAGCGGTAAAGAAAAATGAAGTTATGAAATTTGCAGAAAAATGGATGGACCTGGAAAGTATTATACTAAGTCAGGTAACCCAGGCCCAGAAAGCCAAGCGCCACATGTTCTCTCTCATATGGGGATCCTAGCTACAGATGACTGGGCTTCTGTGTGAGAATGAAAATACTTAGTAGCAGAGGCCAGTAAGTTGAAAAGGAGACATAAAGGGTGGAGAAAGGAAGGGAGGAGGATACTTAATAGGTTGATATTGTATATATGTAATTACAATGATTGTAATGGGGAGGTAATATGATTGAGAATGGAATTTCAAACGGGAAAGTGTGGGGGTGGGGAGGGAGGGAATTACCATGGGATATATTTTATAATCATGGAAAATGTTAATAAAAATTAAAAAAAAAAATAAGCATGAGACATCCTCAGTGATTAGTCAGTTCTACAGTATTTTTCTAGACAACATATAGCTACCTCTAAGAACAACTGGCTCTACTGAAAAACTTCTCAATCAAATGAAATGTTACTGCTTTAATATACTCCTATTTCCTTCAGAAGGTACTTGGCTACTCCTATCCAAACCCATTCTTAGGGATTCACTACCAAGACGTTTAAGAATATACTTTACGATGTTAATAAACAATTAGTATCAAACCACTAGTTTTAGTGTAAAAATCATTTTCATTAATTAATAAAAACTGTACTCATTTCTGAAACAACTCAAAGAATTCTAAATACCACCACTATAAGGTCCTTTCTCTCTCTCAATCTCTCTCTCTCTCTCGCGCTCTGTCTCTCACACACACACACAGTCATTTCTTTCTTTTTTTAAAATTATTTATTTATTTGAGAGCAACAGACACAGAGAGAAAGACAGATAAAGGGAGAGAGAGAGAGAATGGGCGCGCCAGGGCTTCTAGCCTCTGCAAACGAACTCCAGATGTGTGCGCCCCCTTGTGCATCTGGCTAACATGGGACCTGGGGAACCGAGCCTTGAACCGGGGTCCTTAGGCTTCACAGGCAAGCGCTTAACCACTAAGCCATCTCTCCAGCCCAATTTCTTAAGCCAGGTAAGGTCTTTGCTTTGTTTTGATTATCTTACTGCAGAGCACAGCTCCTGATTACAAAGAGGCCTTTGACTTGGGTGATCTCTTCACTAGTTCTCACTGTCAAGGAAATTCCAGTGCTAACATAACATTTGTCAGTGCCCAAGTCCCTCACATTATGATCACAGGTCAAGACTGGTCAGTTAATTACATAGTTCTTTTGTGATTCAGTGTGTGTGTGTGTGTGTGTGTGTGTGTGTGTGTACAGCAAAGACTGTCTTACATTACTGTATGATGCAAGGCCTTTTGGCTCCTGTTCTGCAGAAAGGCCCTATTGAAGTGGAGGCTGCCAGCCAGGAAAAATGGTACGTCACATGCTAACTTTAAAAAAAGTATTTATGGGGCTGGAGAGATGGCTGAGTGGTTAAGCGCTTGCCTGTGAAGCCTAAGGACCCCGGTTCGAGGCTCGGTTCCCCAGGTCCCACGTTAGCCAGATGCACAAGGGGGCGCACGCGTCTGGAGTTCGTTTGCAGAGGCTGGAAGCCCTGGCGTGCCCATTCTCTCTCTCTCTCTCTATCTGTCTTTCTCTCTGTGTCTGTTGCTCTCAAATAAATAAATAATTAAAAAAAAAAGTATTTATGGGCTGGAGAGATGGCTTAGTGGTTAAGCGCTTGCCTGTGAAGCCTAAGGACCCCGGTTCAAGGCTCGGTTCCCGAGGTCCCACGTTAGCCAGGTGCACAAGGGGGCGCACGCGTCTGGAGTTAGTTTGCAGAGGCTGGAAGCCCTGGCACGCCCATTCTCTCTCTAGCTATCTGCCTCTTTCTCTCTCTCTGTCACTCTCAAATAAATAAATAAATAAAAATGAACCAAAAAATATATTTTAAAAGAAGTATTTATGCTGGGCATTATGGTGCACACCTGTAATCCCAGCACTCGGGAGGCAGAGGTAGGAGGATTGCCATGAGTTCAAGGCTACCCTGAGACTACATAGTGAATTCCTGGTCAGCCTGGGCTACATTGAAACCCTACCTCGAAAAACAAAACAAAAGGTATTTATATTTGTGTGTGGGGGGTGTGTCAAGGCCTCTGGCAACTGCATATGAACACCAGACACTTGTTCAACTTTTCACATCTGGCTTACATAGGTGGGTTAAGAATTGAACCCAGGTGTTCAGGCTTTGCAAACAAGTGCCTTTAACTGCTGAATCATCTTCCCAGTCCCACAAGTTAGCTTTTCACTTTTGTGTACTTTATTTTGAAAGCATGAGTCTCTCAGTACACTCCTGTGCTGAGGGACTTATACTGAAACTCAGGGCTGGCAGACCCTGTTGCTTTATCTCTAATGGTTTACATCACTCCCATGCTCTGTATCCAGAAACCAGAATGTTTATTTTTGTGGAAATTGCGTTTTTCCAAGATCTATAGCAGCAAAAAGTATACAAGCCAGCCTTGGTGGTGCATACCTTTAATCCCAGGACTTGGGAGGCAGAGGTAGGAGGATCACCATGGACTTGAGGCCACCCTGAGACTACATAGTGAATTCCAGGTCAGCCTGGGCTAGAGTGAGACCCTACCTTGAAAAACAAAACAAAACAGAAGTATACATGACAGGATTCTACATAGCCACTTTCTCTTGTTGAAAAGTAAAAGTATTAAGTGCATAGTACACTGTGGTTTTAGTCACTTGAAAAAAAAAAAGGGACATTATACAAGTGCCTACAGGTAGATAGAGAATGGGTGTGCCAGATGCATATGCCACCTTGTACATCTGGCTTTCGTGGGTGCTGGGGAATCAAACCTGGGTTGTTATGCTTCGCAGGCAAGAGCCTTAACTGCTACGCCATCTCCCCAGTCCTCACCTATGAATTTAGCAGTGCTAGGGCCTTGATAGGTTAGACACGATTCCACTGCGGAGCTCCGCCTCCAGCCCTTAGGTCTTGCCTTTGAAAATGTTCTTGATAGCTTAGGTATTTGGATTTGTAGCTGGTACTTACTTGTATAGGGGTTGAATTAAGGACTCAGAGGACCTCCAAAATCACCCAGGCCATCCCTTTTTGTCTTAAAAACATCTAAATGCATTTGAAGTTGCATCCAGATGGAACCTGACCTGGAACTGCAACCTGTGGACTTGTAGTGAGGTTCCTCTTCACCCATTGCGTTTCTTTGTGGCTGATGAACAGGAGAGCCCTGTACTGAAGGGCTCCTGCCTGCTGTTTCCTAAACCATGTTATGGTGGACTTGGCGCTCGTGAACAGAGGGTGCTCTGGGCAATACTGACACCTTACTTGGATTCCTTCCACTCGGGAGCCAGAGTCCAAGCCAGCCCTGGCGCGCTGCCTGTGTGCTGCCATGACCTGTGGGCATTATTGTTTCATTCCTGTCCCCCACCCCCAGCAACCACCCTTGTCATTGTCTCTGGAAGGGCCAGCAGGTCAGGTGCTCTTGCCAGAGAGGGGGCAGGAGGCTAAGCTGTACTGTAAATCACTGGCTCTCTGTGGGTGTTTTCTCCCACGCATCCCCGACGCCCCACTCACCTGGGGTTTGTTTTGTTTGTTTTTGTGTTTTCCTTTCGCAGTGCAGTTGCTATGAGTTACCAGAGCGGTTGCCATGGGTTACAGAACCCAGACTTGTAGGCTTATTACCGGCCACCGGAGGACCTATGCGGAGACGGGAGTGCGCATGAGCGAGTAGTGCAGTAAAGAAGGCCCAGAGGTGAGAAACGGGGGGAGACAACCCGAGCCCAGCAGCAAGGGGCTTTAGGGCAGAGTTTGAACTAGGCAGAAAAATTTATACTTTAATATTTCTTTCTCTCTCTCTCTTTTCATTTGTATCTTTGAAGAGAAGTCGTTGGAATTTTGAAGAAAAGGAAAAAACTATCATGGCTTCTTGCTGTCTTTTGGCTAAAATGAAGTGCAGAGAAAGAATTACCAGAGTTTGCACAGCTGAAGTAAATCAGTGTCCACGGCACTGTTCATAACAAGGATCTGGAAGAGCTTCCAGAAAGAGTGAAGAGAGCTGTGTCTGACTTAGAGGGACAAGCATGGCTTGACTGCAAGATGCACATGGTAAAAAAGGGGTCCCAAAATCCTTTGTAAGCATATTAAAATTTAAAGAAACTGTTGCTAAAACATTCTTTTTAATTTTATTTATATCTATTTATTTATTTGAAAGAGAGAGAGAGAGAAAGAAGAGAATGAGCGCACCAGGGCCTCTGCCACTGCAAATGAACTCCAGATGCATGGGCCACTTTGTACATCTGGCTTATGTGAGTCCTGGGGAATCTAATCTGGATCCTTTGGCCTTACAGGCATGGGCCTTAACCCTAAACCATATCTCCAGGTCTGTTATTTACATTTTTATAAATTTTTAACTCTATTAAAATGTATTACTTTCTTATGCCATTTACTTGTGTGCCCTCAATGTAAAATTGTAGTAACTAATTTCAGACAACATTTTGTATTTAGAAATCGTTATATATAGAAAACCAAGAAAGGGTGTATTTCAAAACAAAACTACAAAGTAGTATTGTTAAAATTGGTTCCTACTTGTGAAAAAAAGAAAAGGGAAAAAGAAAAAAAAACAACCTAATGCCATTAACAGCTACTAGAAATGATGATTCAGTATTATAGTTATTTTTTATGCTAAAATGATGTTAAAGATTGTCAATCCTGGGCTGTGAAGCCTGAGGAACCCAGGTTCAATTCCCCAGTACCCACATAAGTCGGATATACAAGGTGGGCATGTGTCTGGAGTTCATTTGCAATGGCTGGAGGCCCTGGGTACCCATCCCCCCCCCCACTCTCTCTCTCTGCCTCTTTGTCTCTCTCTCTCTCTCAAATAAATAAAATATACATTTATAAGTTGTCAATCCAGTCCAGGCTCAAAATGAATCCACATGTAGAGGAATAATTTACAGTTCAAATGGTAGTGATGCAGATGAAAAATCAACACAGGGCTGGAGAGATGGCTTAGCCGTTAAGCGCTTGCCTGTGATGCCTAAGGACCCTGGATTGAGGCTCGATTCCCCAGTACCCACATAAGCCAGGTGCATAAGTTGGCACATGCATCTGGAGTTCATTTGCAAAGGTTGGAGGCCCTATGCACTCAGTCTCTTTCTCTCTCTCTGTCACTTTCAAATAAATAAGTAAAAATAAGCAAAAAAAAAAAAAAAATCAACACAGCACTTGTTGGGTCCCCTCCTCACGGAGGGATTCCAAGCCTCGGGAATCGAGCAAGACCCCAAAGACTGACACTGACGCCTCTCGATGCAAAGCATCAAGAGGTGTTTATTGAAGTTCCAGTGCACCGGGGCTCAACACAGAGTCCTCACGCAGGAGGGGTGAAGAGCCCCGAATAGCAACTTTACAGGGTTTATATAGGGAAAAGCCACAGAGCTAGGGAGGGGGTCTTGCTCAAGGGGCTTTCCATATAGAGTGGATTCTGATTGGTGGGGTCCACCTGGTGTTGCTTGGCTAGGCCAGAAGTGACCACAGGCAGGGTGGTGGCTTCCTGGGTTCCAGGAAACAGAGACAGGGTTTGGGAACTAGGCAGTTGAGCAAGGTTCAAGAATAACAACAAGTCGGTTAGGTTCTCAGGGCAGGGGCTAGCCAGTGACTATCATCTTAAAATGGTTGTTCTTTAGTCAATTTGTGGCAAGCAAGCAAGCAAGTTACAAAAGCTAAGAAGGCAGGTTAGCATGGTAACGAGGCTTTTAATTTTTTAACCTTACACACTAAGGTAGCACAAAGACAAGCAGAACATGATTGAGGAGGGAAGAGAACCATAGTTAGAAAATGCCGGGCTCACCCGGCAAGTAGTACTGAGGAAGGACCAGGCCTGGTTCCTCCCAAGGGGTCGAGGAGGAGGGTGAGTGTCAAAGCCATGAACACACCACCAAGCTGGGAGTCTTGTTGAAGCAGGAACTCACTTTATTGTTACAGGCAGGTGTTTATATAATGTTGAGAACAAAGGCAGGGATTTTAGGATGGGGTGACATGTAAGGGCCAATAGCATACTGCAACCTCTGAGAGGATTTGTTCTAAGTGTGCACAGGTGGGAACTCTAATTTCCTGTGAGGAAGTAGCAGGCCAGAGGCCATTTGGCCCCCTGCTGAGTCATAGCTGGGTGGAGGCAGTTCACCAAACTTTAGCTAGGCTCAGGAAGTTCTAATAGGCCTCACGTATGGGGCCTCTCAAAGCCCAACATCTCCCCATTTTGTTTTTGTAAGAGCATTAGTCACCATGGCCCATCTTAGGTTGTCCCCCTCTGGGGATCTTACCCGTCACTGGGTACCAGGTGTTTAGCTTGCTGAGAACCCACTCCATGGCCTGTCTTAGGTTGTCTCAGTCAGTCTGAGATCTTACCTGTCATTGGTCACATGGAGGGCAGAGGAGGTGGCAGTGGGTCATCTAAGGAACTTAATTCCTGAGTTGCCAGACTTTGATAATGTATCTCAACCTGATGGGATTTTTATTGCTCCTAGCTGCTGGTGAATGAATTGTGTAATTTTGTTAATTGTTAATACACAATTGTTAATACATAAGACCTGACAGTGAGGATAAGGGAAAAGAGAAGAGGAGGTAGAGGGAGGAGGTAGGGTAAGAAGCCATGCAGGCCCATCTACAGTGGGTTGTCCTGGAGGTCCCGCTGTCTCTTCTCCAGGTCCTCTTGAAATCTTTTGATCTTGTCTTGAATGATTCTCCATCTATTGGTGTAGAAACAGCATTTTTCCTATAAAAACAAGCATATGCCTCCCTTTTTGGCTGTTAATAGGTCTAGTCCTCTCCTGTTTTGTAAGACTACCTCAGCCAGGGAATCTAGCTGCTGTTGGAGATCAAGGATAGTGTTGGACACAGCTTTTATGTCACTGAAAAACTGGAGAGAGAGCTTTCTGTGGAGATGGGCTGCCTGGTGGCCATGCCTGCGGTTATTCCCAACCCAATGGGTAGAGTTGTATGGGCAACTGTAGTTGTATTATTGGTGAATACTGCAAGCAGCCGGGAAGGCCCAGATCAGAGGCAAAGCCAGCAATCCTCTACAAGGGAGGGAATTGTTTGGTTTAGCAGGGTGAAGACCATTTTAGGAACAGTCCTCAGGGGTGGGACACTCCCTGGAGGGGTGACTATCAGTGTCCCCTTGTTGGGGTAAATATTTTAGGTCCCTCACTGGTACACACATGGGTCTTTATCTTGAGGGAAGACACATCCAAACCCTCTCCCTGCTGTGAGGAGTAGGTCTGGTCCTCTCCAGGCCCCAGTCAATGGGTCTTTCCATTTGACCTTGATTGAGCTGTATGTGACAGAGGATGACCAATGTTTTTGAAATGGAAACATTTTTTTTCATTTCCAGAAAAGTTTAAAATATTTAAGGTGAATAACTGATCATGGGGGGTGTGGTTAGTGATTCCCCCTTTTGTTTTTGTAATTGTGATTTAAGTGTTTGGTTATATCTTTTTTTTTTTTTTTGGTTTTTCGAGGTAGGGTCTCACTCTAGCCCAGGCTGACCTGAAATTCACCTTGGAGTCTCAGGGTGGCCTCGAAGTCATGGCAATCCTCCTACCTCTGCCTCCCTAGTGCTGGGATTAAAGGCATGCACCACCACGCCTGGCTTGGTTATATCTTTTAATGTAGCTTGGCCACGAGGGTTACATGGAATGCCTGTGGCATGTGTAATTTGTAATTACTTACAAAGCAGGGGCCATTATCTGTCTTTACTTGATCAGGCAGCCCGAGAGTGGCAAAACATTGAAGCATATGACTAATGGCATGTTTATATTTCTTCCCGGCATGTGCAGATGCCCCATAGGCACAGGAGAAAGTATCAACTGATAAGAAGATATATTTAAGTTTTCCAAAGGGGGAATAATGAGTAACATCTATTTGCCAAAGATGGTTGGGGTGAAGGCCTGGAGGGTTACTCCCATAAGTTTGGAGGGGGGGAACCTGGAGGAAGGGTTGGTAAGACTTGCATGTCCTAGTAATCTTTTTAAGATTTTTATGTGGTATTTGGGGGAATCTTTGTTTAAGGCCTCTCCAGTTGGTGTGGGTTAGTGAATGAAATTGGATAGCCTCTGAGACAGTGTGACAGTGAGCCGCAGAGGCCAGTTGATTGGCCAAGCTGTTTCCTTCAGACAGGAAACCTGGTAAGTTTTGATGGCCTCGATGGTGTTGTATGAAGGTAGGATGGACTCTCTGTTTGAGTAGGGCATGAGCCTGGATCATTAAGGGGGATATAGGGTTGGAATCAAGTCAAATGTGAGCTTCAATAAGAGTGGGCAGTAGGTTTACCACATAGAGGCTGTCAGAAAATAAGTTGAATGGCTCCTGAATAGTATGTAGAGCCAGAACAACTGCAAAAAGCTCTTTGTACTGTGTTGATCCCTCTATTTCATGAGAGATAGACTGGATGGGCTCAGGTTTGACCCCCAATTTAAAAGGGGGATACACAACCAGGGAACCCCCCCCCAGGTATCCCCCATCTGTAAAGGCAATGAGGAAGTCAGGGTTGAGTTGAGGTAGGAAAAGCCTGGGGGGGTCTCCACTCCAACCTGGAAAAAGAGCTCATCCACTTATGAGGGCCATAATGGCAGTTGATGTTACCCAGGAATCCTTCAAGTGTTATAGTGACCCTTACATTATTTCTTTGGAGCCACGTGAAACCAGTTATCTTATACAGGGCAATAATGGAGTGAGGCTCAATACCAAAGAGTCTAATGGTAGTTTACCTTCCTTTAATGATGTAATCAGCTACTTGGTTACTTAAAGAATAGACCCTAGGGGCCCCACCAATCAAGAGGTGAATCCACTGAATAGGCTCGCCCCTTTGAGCCAACAGGGCAGTGGTCAGGGTCTCCTCAGGGAAAAGGTAGAGGGAAAGAGTGAGATCAGGGTCGAATTGTTTGCGCTTAGAGTTATCTATAGCCTCCTGGACTCTATGGAGGACTTGTCTCTGCCCAGGTGCTAGGGTTACTTGGGATGAAAGATTAAGACCCCTTAGTAGGTCAAACAAGGGGGATAATTCCTCAGTGGTTATAGGTATCAAGGGTCTCATCCAGTTAATTTTCCCCAAGAGCTTCTGGAGTTGAGGCAAGGTGTAAGAATCCTGAATATAAAGTTGTGGTTTAACAGGTGAAACTGTATCTAGGGTAAGGATTGACCAAGAGCTTAAAGGGAGGCACAGTTTTAACTTTCTCAGGAGCTACTTTAAAGCTGTGAGTATGAAGGATAGTTAGACATTGGTGGGTAAGGTCCTGGAGTGTGGAGGAATCTAGGCACCCAAGAATAATATTATCCATGTAAATATAAAACAGAGTATTGGGAAGATTTGTAAGAAAAGAGAAAATGGATGACAGTTAATATTGACAAATGGGTGGGCTATTAGCCATGCCCTGAGGTAAGACAGTCCACTCAAATCTTCTATCTTGGCCACAAAAATTAACAACAGGACTTCTGGTTAAGATGGCAGCATAGGAACCCTGCAAAAGCAGCCTAGGGGATAAAAAGCCAAAGAAAACCCAGAAAAATACACACTTTTACTAAAAAGTGAGGTGTATGAGAAATTAAATGGCAGCAGAGAAGAAGTAGGAGAGATGCAGAGCATCCAGAGCCCACACAGGCAGGCCAAAGCAGCTCTGGCAGTGGTGCCCCAGCTCTGGCGCGTAAGCAACAGTGGAAGCCGTGGCTCCGGCAGCAACAGCAGCAGCTGTGGCACCAGCAACAGCGGCCCCAGGAGTGGCTACAGAGGTTCCAGCAGCGGTGGGCCCAGCAGCATCAGCAGCAGAGGTGGACCCAGCAGCAGCAGCTTCAGCAGCAGCAGCAGCAGTGATTCCAGCAGTGGGAGTGCCCATCTGCAGGGCCACAAAACTGTGGCTCGGTTTGCCCCGCAGGAAAAGCCAGTGTCCAGCTCCAGAAAACAGAACAGAAGTCCAAGCATTGGGAAAGAGGTGCCAATGCAGATACAGGAAGCCTTTAGAACCCCAGCCAGACAAAACCTGGAAAGAACCTCTCCTCGCCATACTATGAAACTACCAAATACACAATCCAAAGAAAAAATATTGAAAGCAGTTAGAGAGAATAATCAAGTTACCTACAAAGGCAAGCCCATCAGGATTACAGCAGATTATTCAACACAAACTTTAAAAGCCAGAAGGGCTTGGATGTATTCCAAGTTCTGAAAGATAACAACTGTCAACCAAGGTTACTTTATTCTGCAAAGCTATCCATTCAAATAGACGGAGAAATAAGGACATTCCATGAGAAAAGCAGGTTAAAGGAGTATTTTAAGACAAAACCAGTTCTACAGAAAATACTTGAAAGAATCCTCCTTGCTGAAGAGAAAGAAAAGCGCACATATAAGGTACCTGGAAAAAACAAGCAATACTGAAATACTAATTAACAAGAGAGCAAAGGTAGAAGTGGAACCACAAAAAGAAAATGGCAAACATAAATACACACCTTTCAATAATATCACTTAATATCAATGGCCTCAATGCCCCCACCAAAAGACATAGGTTTGCAGACTGAGTTAAAAAGTAGGATCCTACAGTTAGTGTTGTCTCCAAGAAACTCACCGTTCTACAAAGGATGGACATTATTTTAGGGTGAAAAGTTGGAAAACAGAGTTTCAAGCAAATGGGCCTAGAAAACAAGCAGGGGTTGCTATCTTAATATCTAACAAGGTAGACTTCAGTCCAACATTGGTCAAGGAAGATAAGGAAGGTCACTTTATATTGATTAAGGGCACCCTTTAACAGGAGGACATTACAATCCTAAACATATATGTGCCTAACATGGGGGCTCCCAAATTCATCAAACAAACTCTATTAGAACTAAGGGCACAAATAACACCAAACACAGTGGTAGTAGGTGACTTCAACACCCCACTCTCATCAATTGACAGGTCATCCCGGGAAAAAATAAACAGAGAGGCATCTGGACTAAATGAGGTCATAGAAGGAATGGACCTAACAGATATATACAGGACATTTCATCCAACTGCTGCAGAATACATATTCTTTTCAGCAGCACATGAAACATTCTCTAAAATAGACCATATATTAGGACACAAAGCAAATCTTAACAAATAGAGGAGAATTGAAGCAATTCCTTGCATTCTCTCTGACCACAATAGAATCAAACTACAAATCAATAGCAAGAACGGCTATAGACCATATACAAATTATGGAAACTAAATAATACACTACTAAATGATGAGTGGGTCAATGAAGAAATCAAGAAGGAAATCAACTTACTTAAAGGGGAGAGAAAGGAAAGGAGGAGGGTCCTTAATAGGTTGGTATTGTATATATGTAAGTACAATGATTAAGATGAGGAGGTAATATGATGGAGAATGGAAATTGAAAGGGGAAAGTTTTGGGAGGGCGAGGGAGGGTATTACCATGGGATATTTTTTATAATCATGAAAATGTTAATAATTTTAATGTATACTACAGAGCCATAGTAACAAACACATTGTGCTACTGGCACAAAAGCAGACATGTAGATCAATGGAACAGAATAGAGGAACCAGATATAAGTCCAGGTAGCTATAGCCACCTGATACTCGATAAAAATGCCAAAAATACTTATTGGAGAAAAGACAGCCTCTTCAGCAAATGGTGTTGGAAAACTGGATATGTATCTGTAGAAGGATGAAAATACATCCTTCTATCTCTCCATGCACAAGAATTAAGTCCAAATGGATTAAAGACCTTAACATCAGACCGGAAACTCTAAAACTGCTAGAGGAAAAAGTTGGGGAAACCCTTCAACATGTTGGTCTTGGCAAAGGCTTTCTGAATACAACCCCAATTGCTCAGGCCATAAAATCACAGATTAATCACTGGGACCTCATGAAATTACAAAGATTTTGCACTGCAAAGGACACTGTGAATAAAGCAAAGAGGCAACCTACAGAATGGAAAAAATCTTCGTGAGCTATCCATCTGATAAAGGATTAGTATCTAGGATATACAAAGAACTTAAAAAGTTCACTAATATGGAATCAAACAAGCCAATTAAAAAATGGGCTACGGAGCTAAATAGAGCATTCTCAAAGGAAGAAATATGAATGGTATATAAGCATCTAAAAAATGTTCTACATCACTAGTCATCAGAGAAATGCAGATTAAAACTACATTGAGATTCCATCCCACTCCTGTTAGATTGGCTACCATCATGAAAACAAATGATCATAAATGTTGGTGGGGATGCAGAAAAAGAGGAACCCTTCTACACTGTTTGTGGGAATGCAGTCTGGTCCAGCCATTGTGGAAATCAGTGTGGAGGTTCCTAAAACAGCTAAGGACTGATCTACCATATGACCCAGCTATAGCACTCCTAGGCATATATCCGAAGGACTCATCTCATTTCCGTAGAAGTACGTGCTCAACCATGTTTATTGCTGCTCAATTTATAATAGCTGGGAAATGGAACCAGCCTACATGGTCCTCAACTGATGAGTGGATAATGAAGATATGACACATTTATATAAGGAGTTCTATTCAGCAGTAAAGAAAAATGAAGTTATGAAATTTGCAGAAAAATGGATGGATCTGGAAAGGATTATACTAAGTGAGGTAACCCAGGCCCAGAAAGCCAAGCGCCACATGTTCTCCCTCATATGTGGATCCTAGCTGCAGATGATTGGGCTTCTGCGCGAGAAGGAAAAAACTCAGTAGCAGAGGCCAGTGCGTTAAAAAGGAGATATAAAGGGGAGAGAAAGGAAGGGAGGAGGGTCCTTAATAGGTTGGTATTGTATATATGTAAGTCGAATGATTGAGATGGGGAGGGGATATGATGGAGAATGGAATTTCAAAGGGGAAAGTGGGGCGGGGGGGGGAGGATATTACCATGAGATATTTTTTATAATCATGGAAAATGTTAATACAAATTTGAGATTAAAAAAAAGGCACTAGGTAGAGGATTACAGACTGCCTGACCACATTTTAAAAAGTGGAATGGAGCTGGGCATGGTAGTGCACACCTTTAATCCCAGCACTTGGGAAGCAGAGGTAGGAGAATTGCCATGAGTTTGAGGCCACCCTGAGACTACAGAGTGAATTCCAGGTCAGCCAGGACAAGAGTGATATCTTACCTTTAAAAACCAAAGTGGAGGGCTGGAGAGATGGCTTAGTGGTTAAGTGCTTGCCTGTGAAGCCTAGGGACCCCAGTTCGAGGCTTGTTTCCCAGGTCCCACGTTAGCCAGATGCACAAGGGGGCGCACGCGTCTGGAGTTTGTTTGCAGAGGCTGGAAGCCCTGGCGTGCCCATTCTCTCTCTCTCCCTCTATCTGTCTTTCTCTCTGTGTCTGTCGCTCTCAAATAAATAAATAAATAAATTAAAAAAAAAACCCAAAGTGGAATGGAATAGCAGGCAGAACTGAAGTATAGCGAGAGAAGTCAAACAAGGGTTACCCTTGGAGTAAGTGGACACTGACTCATGTCGTAAATAACATGGAAATGTGCTTGTGGTTTGTGCCACAATGTGTGCCCACATTTTAACAGTTCTGATACATCAGCCTCTTTTGCTTAGAGGTGACAAAGAAATAACCTCTTAATTATAAGAACATGTTAATTTGAGTACAGAAAAGAGTTTTCATCAGTGAAGAAAATCTGCTTATTGGCAAGGCAGGAGTTTAATAACTACCAGGAAGGTGGAACCTCACATCACAATCTATGGAAGGAAGCTGCCATGATAAGAGCACTGAAGAGGGTTACTGACCAAGGCAGCCTGTGCTGTCTTATAAATGTGAAGGCCTTTGGGCCACTATAGCCAGTAAAGACAGAAACAAAGGGGGTATGTCCCTACAGTGTAGGTTCTATGACAATGATGGAAGACCATCCTGCTCCAAGTCGCCTATAAAATAAGCCTATGAACTGTGAGTGATGTAGGTCAGAATGATTATCATCCAGCTGGCCAGGAGTCATGCACGGCCTGTACAGAAGAACAAATTCTCCTTGACATTTTTCTAGCCACTGAGAAGCCATGTGCATACCAGGTAATGCCATCTACCATTTTCTACCATGCTTCCCTGTTACATGGAAGAAATAAATTTAATTAAGAATAAAAAAAATTAACAACAGGTACAGAGAATGTAAATTTTTCCATGTCTCCTGGATGGAGAGGGATAGAGAAGAAGCAGTCTTTCATGTCAATGATAGTAATATGGTATATATTGGGAATAGCTGGGATCCATGGGAGTCCCCACTGGGGGGGTTCCGAAGGGGATCATGCATTCATTGATCTTCCTTAAATCATGTAAAAATCTTCAGGACTCATTAGGCTTTTTTTATGACAAAGACAGGAGAGTTCCAAGGACTAGTGGAGGGATGGATATGTCTGGCCTCCAACTGTTGATTAATAAGTTGGAGTTGGTGTAACTTAGAAGAAGGGAGAGGCCACGGCCCAACCCATATAGAATCTCCACTGGATTTTAAATGTGTGTGTGTGTGTGGGGGGGGGGGGTGCTGGGCAGTGGCCCTTAGAATTGGGGTTGCTTATTGGAATACTTTTGTCTGAGTTGCTCAAAGTAAGGGTCACCTCTGTAATTGGGATGACATTCCCTCCCTTCCTCAAACTGTTGTTGATATTATTTTTTATCTAACAAATCATTATAAAAGGCCTTATGGTCAGTAGTGACAAAAGCCTTGGCATCTCCAAGGATGTCTTGCCCCAGTAAGTTAGCAGTGAGCCTAGTCACCATGAGAGGGTGGACTTCTCCCCTGTCCCCACCTGGGTCAGTCCAAGGAGCCACGTGGCAGTTTCCCAGGAGGTGGATTGCCCACCAACTCCCAGTAGGGGAGGGTCAGGCACAAGCCGCCAGGAGGGGGGCATTTCCTCCTTTCTCAGGACCGTTTGGTCTGCTCCAGTGCCGATGAGAAGTTTGAATCTTTTATTGCCAATATTTAAAATAATTTGGGGTCTAAGGCCGTGGACCAGAGGGATGGTCCAGTGGGCTTTGATGGTCTCTTTCCCTTTATTTAACAGGGCTGGGGGGAGCCCCGGGAGGAGTTTAAAGGCTTTCCCTGTATGTCAATCTTTGACCAACACTCCCTAGCCCAATGAAACTCCTTTCTGCATTTAGGGCAGCAGGTGCGGGGGGCATTGGTCATCCCCCAAAGGGAGGGGGAGGCTTTGTCTTGTTGGGGCACTCCTTTTTAAAGTGGCCCTTGTCCCCGCACCTGAAACATGTTGATTTTTTAGGATTTAACTGTAATGTGAAGATCGTAGTGGCCAAATCTCTGTTTATTTTCCTCAAGGGTGGCAGCCATGGCCCTAGTCTGATGGGAGATAGTGCCAACGTCCTTGGTGGCTACAATCCATCTACTCATGGAGTTGTTCTCGAGACCCGCACAGGTGAGGCAGTGATTGGCTGTCATCCTTTCCCAGACCAACATTTTAGTAAACTGATCCCGTAATGCCCCTGGGGGAAATTTTCTTTGGAGACTTTTTTCCACCCTATCTAAATGTAGCCAAGTCCTCAGATGGTTTCTGAGTAATACCCATAAGGGGGGGTTCAGAGGGTCCCCCATCAAGCCTTTTCCATGCCACCAAGCCCAGTGTCTGACCTGGTTCCTATATGGGTCAGGTATAGCTGTAAAACCCATGGAAAAATACCAGGAGCCCAAAACAGCCCCCCAGATGCAGACAGGCAGACAACCTTGTGACCATAGCATGACCATTAACCCCGCCTAATGTACTATAGATAACCCTGTCAGGATGTTTCCGAGAAGAAAACAAAAAAAGGGATCCCCACCGACTCCAAGTCTATTAATAAGTAACCAGTAACCAGTGCTGGGACTGAAATCATGCTTCTGCTTCTGTAAACCTGCTTCTGCTCTCCCTAACTCTATAAAAAGAGACCCTTCCCCTTGCCCGGCGCGCTCAGCCTCTCGAAGGACTGGAGTGCCCGCAGGCGCCTGTGTGAACAATAAAGCTGCCTCTTGCCTTTGCATCCAGTGGCTCAGTCTTGGTTCTTGGGCGTGGGTCTCCCACCACGGAAGATTCCCCCTCCCCCGGGAATCTTACATAGCCACCTGTTGAGTGCCTGTAGCATATTGATCAGAGGTATTGGAGAGCATCCCAAAAGTTATTGGCACAAGGGGCTGTTGACTTTGGTTTCGTTCTGCCTGTGTATGGCACTCATCTTTAAAAAAGGCACACCACTTAATGTGTAGAGGACCCAACAAGACAGCCCTGACTAGATTTTTCCAATCTTGGGTTATACAAGGTTGATGGGCAAGTCCCTCTAACAGGGTCTCAGCCCAAGGAGAATTAGGTCCATCCTCCGAGACCACCTTTTTAAGTTCCTTAATATCCTGAGCTTCCCATGGATACCAGGCAGCAGGGCGATTGCCCCCAGGATTTAGATTGACGGGAAATAAAAAAGTAGCTTTATTTTCTGGTGGCTTGGCAGCTGAATATGAAGGAGGGGCCGGGGGTCCTGAAAGGATTAGTCAATGGAAAAGGTAGAAGAGGTCCCCCAGAAGGCCAGGGAGCACTCTCAAAGGGATCGAGTGAGGGGTATAAAGATGTACCCTTTTCTGGGGTTTTTAAAGCTGTATCTCCAGAAGGAGTAGCTGGATCAGGCTGTATACTATCTTTTTCTTCTGTCTTTTGTTTTTGTTTGATTGGCCTTGGAGGGAAGCAGTCCTTGAGGGCTAAGATCATAGGGAGGACCCCTAAGGGGGTTATTTGACCTTTCTCCACATGTGCCTGACAAACAAGGGCCTCTACCCTATCCCATGTGTCCCAATCAAAGAGATTTCCTTCCGGCAGCCATGGCACCAGCTTAAGAAGGCAATCCCAGGTCTGTCGAGCATGATTATCAGTTAAATTAAGTCCTCTACTCTTTAGGAGTGCCCTGAGAAGAGATTCTAAGGCAGGATTGGATTTAGAGGTAGACTTTCCATTATTATAAAGTTGAGAGAGAAATGTCCATAAAATTAGGGCAATAACAACCCACAGACACATGAGTACAACAAAAACACAAGGATCCAAAAGATAGGTAAACATGTTGTACAAAAGCTGCAGATGCAGCTTGCCTGCGAACTGAAAGTGAAAGGAAAGAGAAAGAGAACGAAGAGATGTTGACAAGCAAGTACAGGTTATAGAAGCAAAGTTTAGCACATTAAATATGAAGACTGCCTCATAACTTATGAGGGTACACTCACCTGCACACCGATTGACCTCCTCAACGAATGCCTTTCACGGGGTACTAGTCTGCCAGGTTCCGGGAGCCCCACGTTGGGCGCCAGACTGCTGGGCTACCCCTGTGGGTAGTGCTGAGGAAGGACCAGGCCCGCTGGTTCCTCCCAAGGGGTTGAGAAGGAGGGTGAGTGTCAAGGCCAGGAGCAAACCATCAACAAACCACCAAGCTGGGAGTCTTGTTGAAGCAGGAACTCACTTTATTGTTACAGGCCAGTGATTTTATAATGTTGAGAATGAAGGCTTTAGGGTGGGGTGAGATGTAAGAGCCAATAGCATACCGTGACCTCTCAGATGATTGGTTCTAAGTGTGCATGGGTGGGAACTCTAATTTCCTGTGTGGAAGTAGCAGGCCAGAGGCCATTTTGCCCCATGCTGAGTTCTAAGTGGCATGGGCAGGAAATCTAATTTTCTGTGTGGAAGTAGCAGGCCAGAGGCCATTTGGCCCCCTGCTGAGTCATAGCTGGGCAGAGGCAGTTCACCTAACTTAGTTAGGCTCAGGTAGTTCCATTAGGTCTCATGTCGGGGCCTCTCAAGGCCCAATAAGAAAAGGTACATATCTGCCACTAAGTCTTAAGAGACAAAAAGCAACTTTTCAAAAATGGTAGATGAGAGCTGAGCATGGTGGTGCACAGTTTTCATCCTAGTACTCATGAGGCTGAGGTAGGAGGATCACTGTGAGTTGGAGGGCTACAAAATGAATTCCAGTGCACTCTGGGCTAGACTGAAACTCTACCTTGAAAAGAAACCAAAGAAAAATAAAAGAACAATAACAAGAGCAACAGCAACAACAACAAAAATAGTAGAGGAAGGCATTTCAGATGCAAGGAACAGGGTATTTACAGAATGAGAGGTAAAAGTTAACAAAACTTAGGTGAAGAAAACTCCTAGTTGATCATTGAAAGGTACAGAATATTGTCCAGTGTGAATTTATTTGCTTCCAGGTATTTTCAGCTTTGTTTCTGAATGTGTTCACTTATGTTTAATGGAATAATTTAGATGTATATATGTCTTGAACATGGAACTTGTAGTGGTTGGAATGTACATGTATATCCCTCATACTCTGAGGAATTTTTAATTTTTTTTTTTAATTTTTATTAACATTTTCCATGATTATAAAATATATCCCATGGTAATTCCCTCCCTCCCCACCCCCACACTTTCCCATTTGAAATTCCATTCTCCATCATATTATAATTTTTTTTTTTGAGGTAGTCTTACTCTAGTTCAGGCTGACCTGGAATTCCCTCTGTAGTACCAGGCTGGTCTTGAACTCACAGTGATCCTCCTACCTTTGCCTTCTGAGTGCTGGGATTAAAAGCATGTGCCACCAAACCTGAGGTATTTAAAATTTTTTATTCATAAGAGAGAGAAAGAGAGAATTGGTGTGCCAGTGCTTAGCCACTGAAAACGAATTCCAGACACATGCACCACCTTGTATACCTGGCTTATGTGGGTTGTGGGGGGGGGTGCGGAGGCTCTAACCTCGGTCCTTAGGTTTCATAGGCAGCAACTTAACCACTAAGCAATCTTTCCAGCCCAAGCCTCAGATATTTTTGAGTAACATTAAGCTTCCTACTTAAATGTCCAGCAGCTCTTGAGTCCAGCCCTATTAGGTGTGTACAGAACCAGTTTAAGCTCTTGTTGTGGGTTCTGTCTCCATTACAGATGTGTGATGAAGTGAGCAAGGTCCTTCCACCATGATGAAGCTTCCCCTGGAATCTGTAAGCCTGAAATAAACCCATCCCACCCATAAGCTGTTTCTGGTTAGGTTTTTGTCCTAGCGGTGAGATGGTAACTACAATAGAACTCTACTGTCTAAGTGAGGAATTGAGATGGTTGGAATTACACATATTTCTTGTTGGCAAATATCTGGTTGGACACTAACCTTAATTGAAGTTTCTAATGAGGAATTTAAAATTCAAATTCTAATATAACTAAGTTTAAATTTTTTACTATGAATTTCAGACTGTCATTGTATCTGTATTCCTAGTTGTTTTTAACTACACATATGGATTTATCAGCAGAATCAGTTGTAAAATTTATTTCAGAGGAAGAGCAAGAAAGGCTAGTGGCAGTGAAAAAAATTTAGTCTCTTAGTTTTTTTCATCAGTAAATAATGTATGATATTCCAATTGAAGCTGCCTTTCAGATTGCCCTAGAGAACCACCAGTATTTAATTTTAGCACCGTTTTACTACATACTCAATAGACAAATATTTTAGAATCTCCAGTAATGTATACTTAAACTTTGCCCATGAATTTGTTTCAAAAATTTGTTATTGTTTGTGCTCCTTCTTCAAAGCCTCCTTGTATATTAAAAATCTAGATCAGGGCTGAAGAGATTGCTTAGTGGTTAAGGTGCTTGCCTGCAAAGCTGGAGGACCCATGTTTGATCTCTCTCCAGATCCCATGTTAGCCAGATGCACAAGGTGACACATGTGCATAAGGTGGCACAAGTGTTTGGAGTTCCATTGCAGTGGCTGAGGCCCTGGCGTGCCAATTTTCTCAGAAGAAATCTAGATCAAATTTGAGACTCCTGACTAAGCCCTTGAAGTTATGACAGTGTGACTGAGCACACTGATCTGATTCATCACCAGGTTTGAACATTGCCAGAGATTCAAAATTTGAGGTTTCCTATTTCCAGTCAGTATTGCTGAGGTTAAATTCTTCATTTTGTTTTCCAGGATCTTTCTAAGGAAAATGATACCTTTTGGAATGCAGAATTGGGGGGTAATGCTCTAAG
Organism: Jaculus jaculus; assembly: GCF_020740685.1. Classification (NCBI taxonomy): domain Eukaryota; kingdom Metazoa; phylum Chordata; class Mammalia; order Rodentia; family Dipodidae; genus Jaculus; species Jaculus jaculus. Next base: position 75,280,718 of record NC_059110.1, on the reverse strand, counting down.
AAATAACTTTCAAAGTTATCTTCAGTGAAGCAAATCAGCAAATATAATGAAGAGAGTTGTTGAGTATCAAATAAATGTTAGGCTGTTAAACACTGCATGTAGCAGAAGAGGGTTTATGATGTACTTACAGACCAAAGAAGAAAAAAGTAATTAGCAGATACTTTCCGAACTTCATATAAAGAATACAGATGGGGAGGCTGGAGGGGTGGTTTAGTGGTTAAGGTGTTTGCCTGCAAAGCTACAGGACCTAGGTTCAACTCCCCAGGATCTGCGCTAGCCTGGTGCACAATGAGGCACACATCTGGAGTTTGTTTGCAGTGGCTGGAAGCCCTGGCACGCCTATATTCTCTCTCTCTTTCTCTGTCAAATAAATAAATAAATACAAATACTTAAAGAATACAGATGATGTTGGGTTGCACAAGTGTAAGAGGGTTTATGTTTCCTGGGAAAGCATGGAAGTGAGTTTCCAGAAGAATGTCTTTCTGAAGTAACAGTAAAGCTGCCCATTACAGAGTCCAAGGAGGCAGCTGAGGGGAGGCTTGGCGGGCAGACATGTGGAAGGAGAAGCATGGGTTATGGTTGCAGTCAGCTCCATGTTGCTCGCATGAACATCCAATCAGACACAGTTATGGGAGGAAGGGATTTATTTCAGCTTACAAATCTCGGGGAAACTCCATCAATGGTAGAAGAAGCTGCTTACTTCCATAGATGGAAGCAGAGGGAAAAACTGCAGCAGGCAGACACCAACACCAGCAAACACAAACCTCCAAGCTCAAATTCTTCTCTCCACACCTTTGGGCTGGAATGACCCCAGGGTGTTGGAGACTTAAGAAGGAAGCTTACTTAACCTTAATCAAAACCTCCCGAGTTGGGCTAGAGATATTGCTCAGTTGTTAAGGCACTTGCCTGCAAAGCCTAATGACATGAGTTTGATTCCCCAGTACCCATTAAAAGCCAGATGCTGAGTGGTACAAGCATTGGGAACTTGTTTTCAGCGGCTAGAGGCCCTGGTGCACTCATTCTCTATCTCTCTGTCCCTCCTCTCTATCTGTCTGTTTGTCTGTCTCTCTCTCTTTGCTTAACAATAAATGGATATTTATATTAATATTATATTAATATATTAATTAATATATTAATTAATATATTAATTAATATTAATATATTAATTTATATAAATATTTTTGAAATCCCCAAGGCTATTGGGGGGGGGGGGAGGCATTCATTCACATTCAAACCACCACAATTACTTTCATTCATCATTTGAGTCTTAGCATCATGGATTGTCCAGAAAGAAATAATTAATATGACAACCACCATATTCACTTTTTAAATAAAATATGGGGATGGAGAGATGGCTTAGTGGTTAAGACACTTGCTTGCAAAGCCAAAGAACCCAGGTTTGATTCTCCAGGGACCATGTAAAGCCAGATGTACAAGGTGGTGCATGTGTCTGGAGTTTGCAGTGTCTGGAGGCCCTTGCTTATGCGCTCTCTCTCTCTCTCTATTTGCCTCTCTCTCTTAAATAAATAAATATATAAATTTAAATAAAATATGGACAACAATTGGGGCTGGGGATATGGCTCAGTGGATAAAGCACTTGCTCTTCAAGCCTGGGTACTTGAGTTTGATTCTCAGACCCCACATAAAAATTCAGAAGCTGAGCCAGGCGTGGTGGTGCACGCCTTGAATCCTAGCACTTGGGAAGCAGAGATAGGAGGATTGCTGTGAGTTCAAGGCCAGCCTGAGACTACATAGTGAATTCCAGGTCAGCCTGGGTTAGAGCAAAACCCTACCTTGAAAGCACACACACACACACCCAGAAGCTGTGACAGGTTGCTGTAATTCCAGCACTCTGACAGCAAGATGGGAGGTGGAGACAGAATTTCCTGGAGCTTTGCACAAACAAAACGAACAATAGCAAAGTGAGATAAACAGAAACTCTGCCTCAATTGAGGTAGACCAGGAAGGGCAGGGCTGAGAGTTGTCCTCTGATCTCCATGCATGTCCATCTCTCATACATGAACACACATACATGCCTATACACACATAAATAAAAACAGCTTTAAAATATGATTAATTACATGTGCAAATAAGCACCTTACACTCTTACTTAAGAGAGAATAAAAAAAAAATCACTGTACCGGGCATGAGTCACCTCCATTGGTCAGGGAGACCACAGAAACCATTAAAACAATTTCTGGCTATTGGCATTGATGAAAGCCTGAATGTGAAGTCTAGAGGGTTTCTTGAACTTTGATGTTTGAGTGCATGACCTGGGGCTCTTTGGGAACAAACAGTTCTGAGTCTGTGGTTCTGGGTTCTTGAGTAAGGTTGATGCTGCTGGTCCATCAGTCCCAAGAGAGTTGTCCAAAACTTCCAGGTATGAAACAGATCTAGCCAGGGGATACTAGTGTGTGTGTGTGTGTGTGTGTGTGTGTGTGTGTGTGTGTGCGTGTGTGTGTATGAAATGTCATGAAGAGGAAGAGTAAGTATCTCAACCGAGAGGGCTTATGTGTGGACAGGATCTAGACGTTGGGCGGCAGGCCTGAGAGCCCAGCACGACCACACAGTAGAAAGGACTGGGGTGTGGGTTTACGACCTCGCACGTGCTGAGTGGATCTTCTTCACTCGTGTGCATTCAAAGCTCTGAGATTCATTCTTCTTTGTTGCTGCTGTTCACATTTCTTTTTTCTCATTTATATTTTTATTTGACATATAATAACCATATGCATTTATGGGGTACAATGTGATACACACATGGTATAAGGCTCAAATAAGGGAAATATATTTATCACTTCTTTGTTGTGAAAACCTGGAATTTTTAATGGTTGTTTAACTATACTTTGCATTATTTCTCATCGTAACACGTACCAAAACCATTTCTATAAGGAGAGCCTCAGAGATTGAGAAACTTAAAAAAAATTATTTATTTATTTATTTGAGAGAGAGGGAACTGGCACACCAGGACCTCTAGCCACTGCAAATGAACTCCAGACATATGTGCCACCTTGTGCATCTGGCTTTATGTGGTTACTGGGGAATTGAAGCTGGGTCCTTTGGCTTTGCTGGCAAGCATCTTAACTACTAAGTCATTTCTCCAGGCACCCCCCTTTTAAAAATATTTTTATTTATTTATTAGAGAGAGAGAGGCAGATAGAAAACTTTTTAAGAAATTGCTTTTTCCGTTTTGTACATGTATATCATACACTTTGATCTCATTTCCCCCAATTTGATCTCATTTCCCCCAATTAGCCTCTACTATCTCCTCCCCTTCCATTAACATCCTTCTTCTCTATGAATCTCCATCTTACCTTCATGCCTTTTTTAAAAAGTATTTTTATTGGATATGTACATACTTAGCATGCAAAAAAACACGTTGGTACCACTTTCATGCCTTTTTTTTTTTTTTAACCCATGACAACGTAGGCTTGCTTGCAAGATCATGAGTGGAAGGTTATTATTATTTTTTTTGTTTTGTTTTTGTTTTACTGTTGGATGGGCAACTTAACAGTGGCTACACCACTGATGAGCCTGACTCCCCTCTCCTAGAAACCATTAGTTGCCATTTGCTGCTCTGGGATATCTGGGTCTCATGTATCCTTCCCCCTGTCAATGGCTAAGTATTGACAGGCTTAATCTTGTGCTAGAAACTACAGCTGCTGTGTTATATCCAGATGACAAAGTTTTACAGATCTCCTCCCCATCCTCTTGCCCTTACATTCTTTCTACCTCCTTCTGCAAGGTTCCCTGAGCCTTGGAGGGGGTGGTTTAAATGTCTTGTTTGAGGCCGAGCACACAGACTAGTCACTTATTCTCAGCAATTTAGCCAGCTATGCATCTCTGTATTAGCTATTGGCCATTTGGTAGAAACTTCTGTGAGTCTTACACAGTACTCATCTGTGGAAACAAATACAGATGTTTAGAAGGCAGTTTGACAGGTCTGTTTAGCATAACCACAGCAGCACTTTCCTTCCTCAGGCTGTTGTCCCTAGCTACAGGGTTTTGGACGGATTTACAGTACTGGGCATGAACTTCATCCAGTGGAGTTGTCCTCAAATCCAGTTGGTTACTGCCATGACTTTTGTGCTACTATCTTTTGTTGACGATTTTCATATATGTACATAGTGTATTTTGATCCTGTTAACTTTTCTTGTCCCCCTTCCTCATGCACAGTCCACCCTTTTTCCTAGTCCTTTTTCTACTTTGATGTCTCTTTTTTGGGGTCTTCACCGTCTGTGATGGAATGTTGGTGTGTAGGTCTCATGCAAGTAATGGCAGTTGCTGTGAGGTCATAAATGCAACAGCCACTCATGTCTAGAAAACAGAGTTCCACAGCACTCCTCTGTATCCTCTGGCTCTTCTAGTCTTTACGCTAGCCTCTTCTACAGTGTTCCCTTAGAGGGTGTTGGAGAGATGTCTAATTTAGCTCTGAGCATTCAATAAGTCACTTATTCTAAGTTCTTTGGTGAGTTTTGAGTCTTCCAGCATACTGCCCACTATGTAAAGAAGCTTATCTGACTAATGGTGAGAAAAGCAAAATAACAGTAGTAGCTTCTTTCCTAAGGCCTATAACCTTCCCATCCATAGGCTTTTAACTAGGCGTTCAGTACCAGGCATGAATTCCCTCCTGTGGCGCTGGCCTCAGATCCAATCAGAGAGCAGTTGGTTACCCCAATAACAGTCATGTTGCTACACCAGTGAGCACATATTGCCTGGCTGGTCGGTTGTGTAGGCTGCAGGGTCCACTGCTGGGTGAATTGAGTGAATTGGGTCCACTTCAGTGAATTGAGCCATCGGTTTTCTTTGCCTCTGTGGTGGGTTGAATCAGGTATCCCCCTGAATGCTTGGTTCCCAGCTGATGGCAATCTGGGAATTGGATCCTTATTGGAGGGGCTGTGTTGGTGGAGGCAGGCTTATAGGTGTTTTAGCTAACTACCCCTTGCCAGTATTTGGCACACTCTTGCTGCTGTTTTTGCCAGGTGGTGATGTCTGGAAAACGGAATGTGAAAGGAATGTGATGATCCCTCTGTGCAATGCAGGTGTTTACTGTTAAGTAAAGAATGGGATGATCTCTCTGTGCAATGTACCATGACATCCCTGTATCTCCTTGTTTCTAAATATCTTTGTGATTACATAGCATAGAATGTTTCCTGCCTCAGTTCTGCCTATGTGACCTAAGTAATCTTGTGACTTCTTGTAATAGCCTCCCCTTGTAACAGTGTGTAATTTTGTGGTTTAACTCCTGATCCTGTTTTTACTATAAACATCATGTGGTTATTTCCAATAAAAGCTGACTCTCTGAGCAGATCAGCGCTGCATCTTGAGATCCTGAACTCTGGGATGCAGACCTGATGCACCAGATTTCTTCTTTTTCCCTCTTTTTACCCAATAAAATTTTGCCTCACATTCCATGAGTCAATGGTCTTACTTGTGTGGCATTGGACCCCATTAACATCTTGGGAGCTCGCCTTGTGTTGCAGTCCGGTTCACATTGCTGGTAGAAATTACCCAACCAAGAGCAGATTCTGGGAAAAAGAGATTAATTCTCACTTACAGGCTTGAGGGGAAGCTCCAAGATGGCAGGGGAAAGTGAGGGCATGAGCAGAGGGTGGACATCAATCCCTGGCCAACATAAGGTGGACAATAGCAACAGGAGAGTGTGCCAAACACTGGCATGGGGAAACTGACTATAACACCCATAAGCCCACCCCCAGCAATACACTCATTCCAGGAGGCATTAATTTCCAAATATCCATCATCTGGGAACCTAGCACTCAAAACACCTAAGTTTATGGGGGACACCCGAATCAAACCACCACACCTTGGATCCACATTTCAAGACTTCCTCCTCAACTGTGGGGTGACCAAACCTGGGAAGGACCACTAATCTTGGCCAGAGAACCATCTCTCCATCCGTCTGCACGTTTCTGATTTTGGAGTTGGTAGCAAACCATTGACGGAGAACTTGTGCCTAGGACTTCGGGCCCCCTCCTTTTTTGGGTAAGAAACCTCCAGAGGTGCTTTGTCCACTCTTGTTTTTTTTCTTTTCTTTGTTTTCTGCTTTTCTGGGTTTGTGTACCTTTCTGTGTCCAAACTGGGTAGCTGGATGCAGCATTAATTCCCCTGGATGAGGATTTGAGGGGCCGTCCTTGACCTTCTCTGGCTCTGTTTGGAGATTTTGAATGCAGTTCTGTTTCTGATTCAGTTTCAGTTTGGCAGCCACTTGGCAGTGTTAGGAGAGCCCTTATTGCTAGTATGTTTGTGTTTGGTGTTGTGTTCATTTGTCTTGTCCTCGTCTTTGAAGATAAGGGTCAGAATCATTCTGTTGAAAAATCTCCTTTACTGGTTACAATGCACTTTGAAGATCTTAAAAAAATAAGTAAACATTAAATTGAGCTAGAACTATTATCCTAGCTACTTGGGAAGCTGAGACAGGAGGATCTCGAATTCAAGGTTCCAATGTGATAGCCTGACTCCACATTTTATTTATTTATTTATTTTTTGTTTTTGTTTTTTTTGTTTTTCGAGGCAGGGTCTCACTCTGGCTCAGGCTGACCTGGAATTCACTATGTAGTCTCAGGGTGGCCTCGAACTCACGGCGATCCTCCTACCTCTGCCTCCCGAGTGCTGGGATTAAAGTCGTGCGCCACCACGCCCGGCTTGACTCCACATTTTAAACCATGTGACTTTTAAATTGCTTGATAAAAACAAGTAAATAATTTGAATTTGAACTGTGCCTGACATTTCCTCTTTTGTTTGGGCTTTAAACAAATACGACATTGTTTATAGACACCTTTTGGTTTCTTTATTAATCCAAATAGTCCAACAGGTGTCTCCTAAAGCTTTTGTTGGCATTTGATTTATTTCAAGGTTTTTTGGTTTTTGTCTTTAAAAGTCAGATTTAACTGAAGCCTATGGTGAGCTAAAATTTTATGTAAACAAAGCCATATTTTGTTACATAATGTCATAAATATAATTACTGAGTTTATGTTCTAGGTCCACTTCAACTTATGTAGAGGATTATTAAAAACATCATAATCTTCTCTGAGGTGGTGACTCATAATTTGCCAGGTACTTTAAAAGATTGTAATGTCCTGTTACTTAAAAGGAGGAGATGACTGGCCTGAGTTCTAGGCCAGCCTGCCTCAAGATAGAAACAAAAATTTGCCTTAGTTATTCCTAATAAAAGCATTTCCAAATGTGTTAGAAGTATTGATAAAGATGATCCCCAAAATGGTTGTCATGTTTTGCCTGTATTCATAGGAAGTGTATTTCATGGAGTTTATTAATGGGAGATATCTCAAATCATTGGGTTATATAAAACCTGGAATTATAGATACTGGCATTATAAAGCAAGTCTGGTTGTCAGGTAGAGATTTTTTGGTGACCTAAATACTAAGGAAGGCTTTTTCTCTACAAATTTCCAGTAGTAAAATGGATACTTGTTGAAGCCAGACTATTTGCTTCTTTGTCAGTAGGTCATAAGATTAATCAATTTGGTGTAGTTTTTCTTAATAGTCTTATGTTAATTATAGGTTGAGATGAGATGATTGAATGAACTGGGAAGGTATTTTTCAAATTTGGACATAGAATGCTTATTAAAATGCTTTTTGAATGGAACTTACATGAGAATGTGGATGTGGATGTATGTGGATGAAATTGTGTGTATGTAGAAAGGATGCTCTAAAAGTTTTTATAGGGATATAAACAATGTAAATTCAGCTTACATTAGACACGGGTGAGGACCTATGTTAGGTGGGTCACAAGGTCATAAGCACAGATGTAATTCACATTCTTTGGAGGTTATAAACAGGTTAGACAGACAAGACCCTATTGCCTTATGTCTTACAAGTGGGAAAAATAAATTTCCTAGGTAAAAACAAACAAGTAAGAGTAAGACAAGGAATATTAGGATGCTTAGCTCTCTGCTCTGTTGTCTCCTTTTACTCTTGCTTACTGTAAAATGCTATTTAAAAGTCATGGCAAGCTGGACTCTGGAAAAAGGAATGATACCCCCTTTATCTCAGACCCCACGCAAGTTTAAGCCATGTGTTCCTCTGACCCTGTCCAGAGACAAAATGGCCAGTTGTCTCTGATAAGGAAAAGCGAATGACAAATGGAATATAACTTTGTTTCTCCCTCTCTCTCTATTTTTTTTTTTTTTTTTCCTGAGGTAGGGTTTCACTCTAGTTCATGCTCGCCTGGAATTCACTATGGAGTCTCAGAGTGGCCTTGAACTCACGGCGATCCTCCTACCTCTGCCTCTCGAGTGCTGGGATTAAAGGTGTGTGCCGCCACGCCCGGCTAACTTTGTTTCTCTTTATAGTTCCTTTCTTCTGAACACCTAAGGTCACAACTGTTAGATGAAATTTCTCAGTAGACAAAAAGTTAAATAGGTAAAGTGAGTCAAGGTACTTGATCAAGTTATGAACTACTTACATAAGGCAAACATCAGACTTACCTAAAATATTTTTCAGGATATAAACAGATGATTAAAAAAGGCATCAAGGGGCAGGAGAGATGGCTTAGTGGTTAAGCGCTTGCTTGCCTGTGAGGCCCAAGGACTCTGGTTGGAGGCTCTATTCCCCAGGACCCACATTAGCCAGATGCACAAGGGGGCGCACACGTCTGGAGTTTGTTTGCAGTGGCTGGAAGCCCTGGCACGCCCATTCTTTCTCTCTCTCTCTCCCTCCCTCTCTCTCTCCTTCTCTCTGTCTGTTGCTCTCAAATAACTAAATAAAAATTTTTTTTAAAAAGGCATCAAGTAAATGATGGCTTAATGGCTAAGGTGCTTTTGTGGGAAGCCTAGAGACCTAGGTTCAGTTCCCCAGCACACTAAGCCTAAATTTGAGTTAAAGCAGGTTCTCTGATATCCCTTCTCAAGACAGTCTTCCATACCCATCAGCCCACATGGGAGGACTGTCAGCAACTCTTGCAGACCCTCTTCACCAGGACAGAGAGAAAATCTGAATGGAAGCCAAGAAATTAGTGATGGGAGCTGATGGCTGCCTCACAAAGAACCCTAATATTATCAATGAGGTTTTCCCTTCCACACAACAAGACTTCTCCCAACACCACTGAAGCTAGGGTGTCTCTTAACCTCTTTCGCTGGGCTCTGGTGGGTGATCTCCAGGCAGCCACTCGCTTGGTGCCCTACAAATTTCTCTAAGGTGTGTGAAGTGACCTAAGGGTCCACAGACTCTCCCGCTGCTTTCCTAGAAAGGCTGCAGGAATCATATAGGACATACCCCTCCCCCATAGATCCTGAGGCCCCTGAGAATAGGCGAGCTATTAATATTGTGTTTGTAACTCTGTCCGTACCAGATATTAGAAAGGAGATTCAGAGAATAGAAGGCTTTGAGGGTAAACTTCTTTCAGAGTTGATGGAAACTTCTGACAGGGTATATAATAATAGAGACACTCCAGAGGATAGACAGGCTAAGAAAATGGCTAAGGTTATGGTGATTACCTTCCAGAAGGCACAAGGCCCTACGAGACAGCCCTTACAGTTTGCTCAGTATGATTCCACCTGAAAGGCAAATAAATACTGTGTTGGACCAAAAAGATGCTTTCTCTAGTCTCCCATTGGCAAAGGGAAGTCAACCCATTTTTGCCTTTGAATGGGCAGACCTGGGACAGGGCCTCAGTGGACAACTAACCTAGACTAGGCTTCCACCAGGATTTAAAACTTCCCCCACCCTTTTTGATGAGGCTCTTCATAGAGACTTGAAGGCCTTTCACAAGGAAACTCCCGAGGCAACTCTCCCACAATACGTGGACAACCTCCTCCTTGCTGCAGAAATGGAGGAGGAATGCCTCTCTGCCACAGAGCATCTCCTGGACAACTTACAACATCTGGGCTATTGCATATCAGCCAGAAAGGCTCAACTGTGTGTGTGTAAGGCAACCTATTTGGGACATGAACTCCAGGGAGGTAAGAGGATGCTTTTGGCCTCTAGGATTCAGACCATCACTCAAATCCCCACTAAGAGACAGATCTGAGAGCTGTAGGGTATTGCAGAATTTGGATCCCAAGGTTTTCTGAATTAGCCAAGTCTGTATATGAGGCCATGAGAGGAAGATTTGAATTGGACTGAAAGTGAGAAGCAAGCATTCTAAAAACTAAAGTCAGTTCTGACATCAGCCCCTGCCCTGGCACTTCCAGACTTAACCAAACCCTTCCACTTGTACATGGATGAAAAGAAGGGGACAGCCAGGGGCATCCTAACTCAAAGACTGGGGCCATGGCATTGTCCAGTGGCCTACTTGTCTAAGAAGCTAGACCCAGTAGCTGCTGGTTGGCCCCCTTGTCTCCGGGCTATTGCAGCTTCTGCTATTTTGACAGAGGATGCTGACAAATTGACCTTGAGTCAGACTTTATCAATTTCAGCTCCACATGTGATAGAGACTCTTTTAAAGAGTTCCCCTCAGGAAGGGAATTAACATGGGATTTTTTTTTATAATCATGGAAAATGCTAATAAAAATTAAAAAAAAATAAAGAGTTCCCCTCCCCCCAGACCGATGGCTTTCCAACTCTGACATAACCCACTATCAGGCCTTGCTCTTAGATCAACCAAGGATACAGTTTCACCAAACTAAGGCTTTGAACCCAGCCTCCCTGCTGTTGGAAATGGATGAGGCATCAACCCCTCTGCATGACTGCCTAGAGATCACCTCCGCCTTCCATGGACTCCAGCTGGACGTGACAGATGTGGCCTGGCTGGACCCTGACCAGTGATGTATTCTGATGGTAGCAGCTTTGTTGTGGACAGAATCAGGTATGCAGGGGCGGCTGTGATGACTTTGGAAGAAACCCTGTGGGCTGAGGCCCTTCCTCAGGGTACATTGGCTCAGAAAGCTGAACTAATAGCACTGACCAAGGCTCTGATATTGGGAAAAGACAAGACAGTAAATATCTACCCAGACAGATAGTAAATATCTACCCAGACAGCTGTTATGCCTTTGCCATGGCACATGTACATGGGGCCATCTACTTGGAGTGAGGGCTATTAACAGCAGAAGGTAAAGACATTAAAAATAAAAAATGAGGGCTGGAGAGATGGCTTAGCGGTTAAGCGCTTGCCTATGAAGCCTATGGACCCCGGTTCGAGGCTCGGTTCCCCAGGTCCCACGTTAGCCAGATGCACAAGGGGGCCCACGCGTCTGGAGTTCGTTTGCAGTGGCTGGAAGCCCTGGTGCGCCCATTCTCTCTCTCTCCCTCTATCTGTCTTTCTCTCTGTGTCTGTTGCTCTCAAATAAATAAATAAAAAATGAACAAAAAAAAAATTAAAAAAAAAATAAATGAAAAATGAAATTTGAACTTATTGGCTGCCATTTGGGTGCCTGCTAAAGTAACCATAATCCATTGTCTGGGTCATCAGAAAGGGGAGATCACAGAAACAAGAGGGAACAGACTGGCAGACCTAGCAGCAAAGAGTGCTGCCCCTCGATATCTGTCAGATTGTTTGGTCACCTTCCTGGCACCTACTCTTCCTGAGTGACCAACATACATGGAACAGGACCTACAGTTCACCTCTCATCTGATAAAGGAACAGACCCCCACAGAGATGGTATCAACTGGAGAATGGATGACTGTTGCTGCCCAAGCTCTAGGCCAGAAGCTGGCTAAGCAAGTATAGGAAGGAACTCAGGAAACAACAAACTAGCTGAGCTAATAAGGAGAGTTTTTCCTCCCAGGTAAGGACTCAGTCATCAAGGACATCACCACCCGCTGTCAGGCCTGCCAACAAACAAATGCCTCTTCTGGTAAGGTATCAATGGAGGCAAGAGAGTGGGGAACAGAGCCAGGGAGATAATGGGAAGTTTATTTCATCAAGGTAAAGGCAGATCACTATGGATATAAATATTCACTTGTTTATGTTGATACCTTTTCAGGATGGGTGGAAGCTTTCCAGACCAAGTCTGAGACAGCCCAAATAGTGACTAAGAAATTGTTAGAGGAGATAATTCCCCACTATGGGTTGCACCTCAGGATAAGATCAGATAATGGGCCTGCCTTTGTGTCAAAAATCACTAGGGAAGTAACCTAAATGTTGGGGGTTAATTGGAAATTACATTGTACCTAAGATCCCCAAAGTTCAGGACAGGTAGAAAGGATGAATCAGACCTTGAAGGAGACTTTAACTAAATTAACCTTAGAGACTGCCGAAAGATTTGGGTAAGAATCCTTCCCTTCTGCCCTATTAAGGGCTAGGTGTACCCCTTATGTAAAAGGAATTAATCCACTTAATATTATGTATGGAACCTCTCCCCCCATCCTGCCCAGTTTGGGTCTTCAACAGATAACTGACTTTACTAATGAAAGGCTTATTTCTATCCAAGTCTTACAAAGAGTCCAGGAGTCCATTGTTTCAGCAATCAAGGCTGCTTTTCAGGCACACCCTGTTTGCCCCATCCCTTTCAGCTGGTGACAGAGTTCAGATCAAGAGACACCATATTGGGCTGTTGGAACCAGGGGGCGTATGTATGGCTTTAGGTAAACTTGTTGCTTTTATGCCAATCAGTTAGGAATAATCTGAAATGCACCAGCTTTAGTTAGAGAAAATCTCAAAGAAAGAGAACTTCAGAGACTACTAGTAATTGGTTTCAGTCTATGTTTAATTGGTTACCATGGCTAACTTCCCTTGTCTCTTCTATTGTTGGCTCCTGATACTACTGCTCTTAGGCCTTACCATAGGACCCTGCATTATTAATGCTCTAAGTAGATATATAAAGATAGAATAAATTCTGTTAAACTCATGGTATTGTGGACACAATACACCCCCTTAGATGAAAACACCCTAGACACTGTTCTTTATGAGTCAAGGATTTGACTTAGTGTCATATCAGAGGGGGAAATGGAAAACGGAATGTGAAAGGAATGGGATGACTCCTCTGTGCAATGTACCATGACCTCTCTGTATCTCTTTGTTTCTCAATATCTTTGTGATTACATGTAGCATAGAATGTTTCTTGCCTCAGTTCCACCTATGTGACCTATGTAACCTTGTGACTTCTTATAATAGACCTTCCTTGTTTAACAGTGTGTAATTTTGGGGTTTAATTCCTGATCCTGTTTATTTTATTTTATTTTTTTATTTATTTGAGAGAGAAAGAGAGAGAGAGAAAGAGAGAGAGGGAGGGAGGGAATATGAGTGGGTGCACCAGGGCCTCCAGCCACTGCAAAGAAACTCTAGATGCATGTGTCCCTTTGTACATCTGACTTACGTCGGTTCTAGAAAATCGAAACGGGATCCTTTAGCTTTTTAGGAAGCACCTTAACTGCTAAGCCATCTCTCCAGCTCTTAATCCTGTTTTTACTATAAGCATCATGTGGTTATTTCCAATAAAAGCTGACTCTATGAACAGATCAGGGCTGCATCTTGAGATCTCAAATTCTGGGATGCAGACCTGGTGCACCAACTTTCTTCTTTTTTCCCAATAAAACTTTGCCTCACATTCTGTGAGTCAATGGTCATACTGGTGTGACATCAGACCCCATAACAATGTCCAGCCTCTGCTTATACCATGTTTTTCCTCTGCTATGATGGAGCTTCCCTGGAGTCTGTAAGTCAAAACAAACCATTTCCTTTCCCCTCATAAGCTTCTTGGTTTGGTCCTTTGTGCCAGCAATGAGAAGGCAACTACAACAGCCTCCTCCCTCTAACATACTCTCCAGTCTCTCAGTTTTAACCTGAGACTTTCTCTTTTCAGGCCAGAGAGCCCATAAGAATGATGACTGGCACTTGGGAAAGAGGAGCCCTTCAAAGGTCTTGCATTTCCATTTCTATAAGGAACCCCTGCTTAGGGGGAAGTTACAGTGAGCTATCTTCACCTCTGCACTACTAAATTCACCTGGCTGGGGAAAGTGACTAGTGGTAGGCATCAAGAGGTGATTAAGGGGTGCAAGACAATGCCAAAAGCCCACCCCAGCCCAGCTGGCCCAAGGCCAGAGGTGGGCAGACAATGGACATTGCCAAAGCCAACAACTCACTTCCAACCACCCTGCTACTTACCAAGCCAGCCCCATGACCAAGAACTGTTTTGGGCATGAGACCTTGGAGCAGTCAACAAGAAATGCCCCAGTCATTGCTCCCATGAAGCCTTGTATCTTGGCAGAAAACAGAACAACATGCTAGTAAAATATGCAGTGAGCAGAGAAGACACAGTGCATAATAGAGAAGGGGAGTGTGGGAAGGCTGTGTAGAGTGCGGTGAGGAAGAATGTCAATGCAGTCTTAAAGGGGCTGGCCAGGGGACTGTTCTGAGAAAGCCTGAAAAGCAGAATGAATGGAGGGAAGCATTACTGATCGTCCAGGGGAAAGCATTCCTGGTAGAGGGACAGAAAGTACAAAGTCTCGGAGGCTTGAGATGTCTGAAGAGTAGCAAAGGAGACAGCAATGTTAAGACAGAGGAAATGAAAGAAGCTCAGCAAGGTGGGTTAGAACAATGGGACAAGGGCTGTGGGTTTTGGAAAGGGTTTCTAACTTCATGCTCATGACTGGCAGGTGAGAGCTGCCATTCTGTCATCCCAAGATGACACAGCCACCATTTTGTTGCCTCTGTTTAAAAATTTTATATATATTATAATAGGTTATATTCTTATCCCCTCGCACCAGCTCCCATTACCCTGTGGGTCTTCCTCAGCAGGGCTCTGGTATTCACTGTGGGGTCATGAAGGCCTCAGTCCCAGTGGGGTTGGGAGGGGGACCATGCCTCATGGTATTTCCTACCCACCCAGTTGTTCTTATAATCTTTTTGCCTCCTCTTCAACAATATTCCCTGAGCCATGGCAGGCCTGTTGGAAGACTGATTTAGTTTTGAATTCTCTGTAGCCTCTGAATTTCTGCTTTGATAGGTTTTTATTGATCACCATGTCTTTCATTACCTCCCTGGAGCTGGTTGTAAGGCTAATAGTAAGAGCAGTACTCAAGTGGTCACTTCCTCTGCAGTTTCTCTTGGGCCCTGGCAGATGTGGTAGAGATGGTATATCTCATGGTGGGCAGTCAGCTTTCTTCTTGTTACATTGCACCAATTGATGGATCTTGGTTCTTTTCTGTTTTCGCTGCCATCTGTAAAATAAAGCAGATTCTCCAAACAAGAGTGACAGAAGCTTGGGTTAAATGGGTTATGCAGATTTATTTGAGACTTAAAAAAAATTTATTGGAGAGAAAGAGGGAGAGAATGGGTGCACCAGGGCCTCTGGCCACTGTAAATGGACTCCAGACATAGGCACCACCTTGTACATCTGGCTTGTGTGAGTACTGGGGAATCGAACCTGGGTCTTTAGGCTTCACAGGTAAATGCCTTAACCACTAAATCTTCCCAGGACCTGTTTTCGAGATTTTTTTTTCCTGTACAAGCTCACTCTTCTCTAGAGTGGAAGTGTTTATTTATTTATTTATTTTTTTGAAGTCTGAGCTTCCAGACCATGAGATTCTGATTTGGTTTCCAGTACCAGATATGAGTTCCCTCCCACTGAGTGAACCTTATGTACCCACAGAGGCTATATGCCATTATTGCACACCTCAATAAACTGTGTACTTCTTATCTGGCTGGTTGATTCTGTAGCCTACAAGGGTCCATTGCGTATTAATACAACCACTATTTGACACTCCACATGACGACAGCCCACTTCAATGACCCATGATACATGGATGCCACAGGAACAGATTGTGGGAGGATAGACCCCCGGCAGATGCTGGGGTATAGTGAGAGCTCCCAACACCTCCCAGCGTGATATAGCCCACAGTTCTCTTTCCTCCCTGCATAGGTAATATTTTTAAGTTGTTAAAACCTTTCACATTAGCAGCTAAAGATCATGCTATCAGTCAACAAGTAAATCACCTTAGTATATATTAATCTAGTCAAAAGATTTTCCTTCAGATGTAACATCCTTTTAAAATTACAAGCAGTTTTTATTTTTAAAATATTTTATTTATTTAGTTATTTGAGAGAGACAAACACAGAAAGAATGGGCTTGCCAGGCCCTGCAGTTAGATGTGCCAGCTTGTGCACCTGGCATATGTGTTTACTGGGGGTAGAACCTGGGCTTTGTAGGCAAGTGTCTTACTGCTAAGCCATCTCTCCAGCTCCAGAAATGATATTCTTACCCCCTCACTTTTTTTTTAAGTGAACCAATGAGTTTATTGAGGTTACTCACTCAAGCATGGGTGACTTAAAGGCAGTATCTGCAACAACGAAAAGCCCACCCCAAAGTGAATGACAATTCACAAAAGCTAAATGCCACTGAAGCTACCAAACTCATCTTGCAGGCATCTCCTCTTCCCCCAGCTATTGCTTGGTGCTTATGCAACCTTAGGGAGGAGCCTCCAGAGTCATACTTTCCTGTTACCCCTCACTTATGTGGAAGCCTACCACTATATCATGCCTGAGTCTGCAGGGACGCACCTAAGAAGATGCCGCAACTTGCATTGACAGACTCGCTCTCTGCACAGCCGCTTGTTAGGCAGCAGGCGTTGGAAAAACTAGCGAACATGGACTCCACTTGAGCTATTAGCTCACCGTAACAGCAGCATTTAGACGGCGCAGGGCGTCAGTGCCATTCTGCAGTGGACTTCATTCTCCAGAGGAGGGCAGTGTTGCCCCACATTTCACAGGCATCTCCGGGTCTTCACCGGAACTTGCTTTAAGAACATCTCAGCCTCCAGGCGGCTAGGAAGCCATTTCCCCCTTTTTCTTCTCCCTAGCTTCTGGTACATTCTTCTTGCATTCTGGATATATCTTATTTCCACTTCTAACCCTCCTAGCGTTCCCCTGATGACTGCTGCTGACTCCATCAAATCTCAGACCCTCCCTTCCCTCCTAAACTTCGAGGGCTCTCTTTTTCAAGACAGAATGTTCCTGAAGCCTCTGCTCCCAAACTGCCAAACACTCCTCTTTACTTATGTATGACTGAGGCAGGCCTAAACCCCTTAAGCCCTCTGCTGGGTGTGCAGCGCTCCTGGGAACCTGTTTCTCAGATTTTCTTTGCCTTTTCTGCTCCTCATGAAACTGGTCTCGGGTTTCCAAGGTGCAGCTTTCCATGTACTCGGCCTAGCCTCCCCGAGCCCCACCTGCCCTCAACAATGGAGGAAGGAGTAGATGGTGCTGTGAATATAAGGAGAGCCCACATCATAAACAGAACCATCACTGTTACCATCATTAACAAATTACTCCAAGCTTCCCAGACTCCCTTGGGAATTGTCCAAAGTTCCTGCTTTCTACATCTACTAGAATCTATCTCTGAGGTCCAGTCTTGTGTTTCCTTAGATTTTCCCCTTCAGTGCTCTGCAATTTCCTCTGAGTACCCTTTTGCCCCTGAGCCAGGCCACAGTCATCGCTAGGCACTTCAGGTCACCACACATATATGCTGGAAAATAAAAGACTATAGGGATAAATATATGTGATGTTTCAAAAGGAAAAGTAAGCTGACTCTGGGACCATATAGCCACATTGGAAGGCCAAGGAAACTGGGTCCCATTATTACCGAAGGACAGCAGCAAAAGGGTAGATAGCTGCTCTCCCCAGCAAACAGCAGGTTCTAAGAAGTGGCCCTTTTGCTGGGCTGCCCTTGTGCTTTACTGGTGAGAGCCTCTATCTGTGCCTTTGCTGCCATCCTTCCAATGTGGACTGAAAGCCAGGGGCTCTCTGGCCATCCTGCAAGTCCTCAGTGTCAGGTTGGGATTGCTGAATTATTCAGCCTTATGTACTGAGGAATGATAGCATTCTCAGCCTCTTCAGCATACAGAAAAGACAGTCATTATCATATAAGAGATCTAATACATCCCCTTCTAATTACATATTCATTCTATCACTTCTGTTTTTCTGGAGAACCCTGATCAATACAGAAACTTAGTATTTAGTCTGAGTTAGGGACCAGGGCATAAATGGCCCACTGGAGAAAGTTATATGGAAGCATAATTAAGTCAGGCCAGGAGAAGAGGAAGAGAAAATTCCAGAATGAGGGAACTATGCACATTTTTTCTATTCTGACAGGTTATTTTTTTAATTAAATTTTTATTTATTTGTGTGTGTGAGAGAGAATGAATGAATATAAGCATACCAGGGCCTCTTCACTGCAGATGAATTCCAGATGCATGTGCCACTTTGTGCATCTGGCTTTATGTGGGTACTGGGGAATTGAACACTGACTATCAGGAGGCTTTGCAAGTGAGTGCCTTTAACTGCTAAGCCATCTCTCTAGCCCTATCCTGATAGGTTTTAATTTGCCAGGACCAGGGTGTAAATTTCATTTCCATTTAGTCTTCAAATGTGTCTAAGAGTTCTCTTGAGGGTCTGGGAAGATTGCTCAGTGGTCAGAGGCACTTGTTTGCAACATCTGCCAGACAGGGTTTAATTTTCCAAACACCCACATAAAGCCAGACTGGCACTCATTTGCAGCAGCAAGAGATCCTGGTCTACGCACACATATACACATTCAAATAAGTAAATAAAAATTAGAAGAAAAACATAAATAGAAAGCTTTTCCCCCACAAGAATGGTTCACAATTGTCCAGTTAAAAAAAAAAGAAATACAGTTTATAAGTTGTTTATAAATTTATAAGTTGTTATAAATTGATAGGGACATCTGTTCCATGCTTTATGTGCCTTTCTTGGGGTATCTGCATGTTTGGGACTCCCAATATTGCTGTGAAAACAAAACAAAACAAAACAAAACAAAACAAAACAAAACAAAACAAAACAAAACACTGTAGTTCTGCCTAGGTCTCTTCCCTTTGAGGCTGAGGATTCAGGATGGTATGAGGGAAGATCATTCCCCGAAGCATGAGAACTCTCATGTGGGACTGTGCAGACCACTTCAATCCTCACACTGACTTTTAAAATATTAATTTTTATCATATATTAATTATAACAGGTTATTCTCTTTTATCTCCTTGCCCCAGCTCCTGTTACCCTGGAGGCCCTCCTCAGTGAGGTTATGGTATTGACTGTGGGGTCATGAAGGCCTCTGAAATAACTTCTGAGAAAGGCAAGACAGTATGTGATTGCATTTGATATCCACTGGGTTCTACTTTGCATGGAATCTATCTGTCATGGAGGGTGGAGTCAGACGGGAGCCTCTGCTGAGGAAGATCATGGGCAGCAAACACATGCCTGCACTGGGATGGGGCCAGTTGGCTCGCATGCAGCACAGCCATGATGGAACATGGCCTGCTGTGCTTCTTAAAGACGGCAGGTCTGCTCACCTCATGCCAAGCTTTGGCACCGGAATCTTTGCTGAACTTCCCAAACACCAAGTCAGCTCTGAGGTCAGTGGAACCCATGGACTCCCATAGTGAGCAGTGGGGAAGCATGGAAGGGGACAAGCTTGTGTCCCTACTGGCTCCCTGTTAATGCGGCTGCTCCAAACCTTTCAAGACAGCTGTCTCCACTCATAACGGCTTTGTGGGCCCTGGTTTCTCAAAGGCATGGTGGAGTTGATTTCGTGCCCACTGTTAGCTCTCCAGTGGGGAGACACAGCTCGGAGAGCAGAGGCATTGATGCTCTAGGAGTAGGCTGAGGGGAATTGTGTAGGAAAATTGAAGTTGACAGTTTCTTTCTAATGTCACCCACTGATAAAACTGTAAAACCTAAAAAACAAACAAACAAAATAACTCCCAACCCTCCAAAACCTGCTTTGCATCTATATACTTAGCGTATACAGATTTGAAGCTAAATTGATACAGCATATTTGGAGATGGAAGATGAGCACAAAGAGAAGCAACTGCTTCGAAAGACCAGACATACAATGGTTTTAACCTGGAAGACTTAAATCAGTGAATTCAGAGCTTGTGACTGAAGGCTCACTCAGCCCAGAGTGCCTGTTTGACTTGATATTTTTGTCTTTCAAACAGACACTGTGAGGCCCAAAGCAAGAACACTCTGAGGACAGTCACTTCTGACATCACAGGTGAGGAGCTGCCAAGCTGCAGGCTGCCGTGCACCATCTGCTGGTGGATTGTAGCCCCTCGAGCTCTGTGAGAACTGCAGCCGTGCCAGGCACAAGTCCCTTCTGTCCCACCCAGGGGCTGCTGACCATCTGACAACCTGCAGACAGAGCAGGCCAAAGGAGCTCAATGCTAAGCAACAGAAAAAACAGTTACTTTGACATAGTTTACTACATCTCTATTATTCTTAACATGTCTTTTTAAAAGCCAATAATAGGGTTGAGAGATGGCTTAGCAGTTAAGACACTTGCCTGTGAAGCCTAAGGACCCAATGTTTGACTTCCCAGGTCTCACATGGGCCAGATACACAAGGTGATGCAAGTGCACAAGGAGGCACATGCACAAGGTGGCACATACACCTGGAGTTTGAGTGCAGTGGCTGGAGGCCCTGGCATGCCAATTCTCCCTCTCTTTCTTAAAAAAAAAAAAAAAAAAAAAAAAAGCCAGGGCCTCCAGCCACAGCAAACAAACTCTAGGTGTGTGCGCCCCCTTGTGCATCTGGATAACGTGGGTCCTGGGGAATCAAGCCTCGAACTGGGGTGATTAGGCTTCATAGGCAAGTGCTTAACCACTAAGCTACTCTCTCTCCCTCTCTCTATTTGCCCTTCTCTCTCTCTGTACTCTCAAATAAATAAAAATAATAACAATTTTTTTTAAAGGCCAGTAATATTTTTTATTAACCCACTCAAGGCCAGGCATGGTGGCACACATCTTTAATCCCAGCACTTGGGAAGCAGTGGCAGGAGGATCACTGTGAGTCTGAGGTCAGCCTGGAACTACAGAGTGAGTTCCAGGTCAGCCTGAGCTAGAGTGAGACCCTACCTTGGAAAAAAAAAGTGACAAAATTAATCAACTCAAATTATATTGTTAAATGTTTAACTTGGTTTTCTTTGGACAAAGATAACATACTTCAAGCACAAACTTGTTCAGTTCTGTCATGAGAATTAGTGGTGTGAATTGAACACCAGTCCTGACAAACTCAGAGTGAAGAGAAGCACATTCTGTTCATCTAGGGACATTTTTAAAAGGCACACTGACACATAACTTAAAAAAATCAAATACATATTTCAATCATATAAATTCCATAATTGTATTTACTTGCTACAAAATGATTATAACCACAGTTGGTTAATGTAATTAAAATATCTTTATTACAGGAGTCAAGATATTTTACAACATTTTGTGCTTTATAAAGTATTGCTAATTTCCTCAGGGGAAAAACAAAAATAATTGTATATTATGGGAAGAAAGGAATTTTCATACTTTTGACACAAACATATGTCAACACCAGAGAAGGCACAAAACATCTAACAATCATCTTTAAATGTTCCTAAAACAAAAAATATGTTCACTTATATATATTTATATGGTAATTACTAATTTAATATTTTCACAAGTGCATAGAGAGCTACTTTATTATTATTTTCTTTTTAAATTTTATTCATTATTCATCTGAGAGGGAGAGGAGAGAGAGAGAGGCCTACAGAGAGAATGCGTATGGACATGCCAAGGCTTCCTGCCACTACAAAGGAACTCCAGACACATGTGCCACATGGTGCATCTGGCTTACATGGGTCCTGGGGAATCAAAGCTAGGTCGTTGTGCCATGCAGGCAAGCACATTAACCCGAGTCATCTCTCCAGCCCAAGAGATCTACTTTTACTTGGTCAAAGACCAGAGGTCAAGAAATATGCATACACATATATATTTACATACATACTAAATAAAATGAGATAGGCTCACATATGTAGAATGTCTCAGAAATTTCACTTATGCTAGTCTTAAACATTACTAGTATCCTGTATAAACAAACAGAACTGCCAGCCTTGACTAATGGAAGGAATCCTCTATATGTTAACAGAAAAATCTAAGTAGATGTGTTATGACTAGTTCATAAGAAAAATGTCTGTCTTTCAACCAGTCTCCGCTTGGGTGAATCTAAGGTAATTGTAATTTGTTCAGGCAATTTGGAATTTGGCGTTCCATTACACTGGCTACACAGGAATTTGAAGGGCTCTTTTTTTTTTTTTTTTTTCTGTGTGGAGGTAATAACTTTAGAAAAGTAAGTCTCATGTGACGAAAATAAGTTGTTTCATGTGGACTAATTAATAACTAACTTGCCTGTGGTCAGCTTTATTTTCCTGGCTCTTATTGAAAGTATTTATCTGCTGAGTGAGCATCCAGTTGGTCACTGGCTCTCACAAGCCATCAGACTGGTCATAGGGTACAATGTAACTCCATCTCCTCACAGGAAGTGATGTCTTATCGGTACATTATCAATGGGGAGAAAAATCTGCATCAAGAAAGGACAGAACATGGAGTATAATTAAAATGTCTTACACTCTTAATATGTCACGTGCTGTACGTCTTATGGTGGATAAGAAAATTGGACAGCTCAGTTCGTACTTTTTCTGTGATCAGTTTGTTTAGGTTCTATTCTGCCTTCATGCAGAACACTTTGTTTATATTGTAAATGTAGTGGTCAGTTGCTGAACGGTTCTTTTGAATTTTCCACTCTAGTTTTACACCTAAGGGGGTTGTAAATGTGGAGCTTACAATATGAAAACAGTAATCAGATTTCTGATTTAAGGCTGGGACCAGAAATTCTAGTCAGGGTTCTAGAGAAACCTCTAACCCTTTTGTACTCCCTTGGTATGTGGGCTGCTGGGAAGGAATGTATTAACATTTCTCACATACCCTTTGATGAAACGAAGCCTGATTTATGCATGTTTGGAGATGGTCTGCAATTAAGTATTTAAAATTTGAATATACTGGATCCCTCTAAGGGATGGGACTGTTACTATGTAATTTCTAATGAAATCATTGTTTAAAATAGCAGATTACATAAGTGCAATTACAGGAAATGTGGTTGAAAAATACTTTGAATTGATTCATATTCTTTTTAAAAAATTTTTTTGTTGTTATTTTATTTATTTTAGAGTGACAGACAGAGAGAGAGAGGCAGAGATAGAGAGAATGGGTGCGCCAGGGCTTCCAGCCACTGCAAACAAATTCCAGATGCGTGCGCCCCCTTGTGCATCTGGCTAATGTGGGTCCTAGGGAATCGAGCCTCGAACTGGGGTCCTTAGGCTTCACAGGCAAGCACTTAACCGCTAAGCCATCTCTCCAGCCCATGAATTGATTCGTATTCTTTTCTAAAATACATTTTATCAAGCACTTGTGGTAGAGGATGTCAATATGTCGAGGGCAAGCTAAGTTTAAACTAAGTCTAGGTTTGCTTAACATAGTTCTTAAATGTGTTGATATGCATTGTGACTCCAGAAGAGGGGTTCTTAGGTGCTATTTTTCCTCAAAATTAAACAATATATCATGATCACAAGCATTTAAGAAACATGAAAAATAAGTGCTCCAGTTTGGCACTTTCAGGTCATTAAATTCTAACTTTCTATACATACTCAAGACCCCAGAGAAATGACAGCCCTCCAATCTGAAACACAGCAGGGCTCCATGAACACACAGAACAAATGGAAATATTTGAATTGGTCCTCAATTTCTTCACTTATAAAATGGAAAATATGTAATTTTAAAGGATTAGAGTCAGAGAAAAGCACTCAATATTTTGTGATCAAGAACTTTTTTGTATGCTAGTGAAGTTGAAATAAAAAAAATGAAAGAGTGGGGAGGATATGTGGGATATTTGCTTATCCTGCTGAATTTCTTCTAAGGGGAATAATGTAGTTCATGTCTTTCTGCCTTACTTTTCCTCATCTGTAAAATGGAAACATATTTATCTGGAGCTGTAGGGAGGACTACAAATACAATAAGAAATGCTGGGATTAAGAAAATTTAGGTGCTATTTTTACTGCTTCACATTTGTACATAACAGAAAAGGAAAGGAGAGGTTTGTCTTACGTATTCTCAGTCTAGAGACGCACAGCCAGCGCTCACCTCAACTGTCCTCTCCCTCTCACTGGGTGCTCGCAGTTTGGTTTATTTATCTATTTTATTTTTATTTTTGTTTTTTTGAGTTGGATTATTTATTTTTAGTTTTGGTTTTTTGAGGTAGGGTCTCTTTATAGCCCAGGCTGACTGGAATTAACTATGTACTCTCAGGCAGACCTTGAAGTCAGTGATCCTCTTACCTCTGCCTCCTGGGATTAAAGATGTGTGCCACCATGCCTGGCCACAGTTCATTTTAAGACATTCTCTCCTCCACCGACTTCCACTGAAGTTAGAGCTTCTCTTCAGCACACATGCATATGTACACACACACTCCACTGGTGCTTCTTTTTCTGTGGCCAATAATGTACAAGTATGTTGACATTCCTGGCTGGTTTCTATCTGGGGTGTTTCTCGTCTAGATTTCCATCATTTTGTGCGTATTCACATGAGGGACAGTTAAATACACAGGAATTCTTGGCCTCTAGAATTGTGACAGAGTAGAAGGGCAAAGTAGAAATGGGAAACAGTGACATGCTGTAGAGGGTCCATGATAACAAAGAACCAGATGACAGCCCAAGGTGTCTGTGTAGCCAGTTTGTGAGTCCCTGCCAATATGGTGTCCTTTCATGGCTCTGCTGGCAGGTGAAAAACAATGATTTAGTTAAGCTAAAAACATGGCTCTGGGCTGAAGAGATGGCTTAGTGGTTAAGGGACTTGCCTACAAAGCCAAAGGACTCAGGTTTTATTCCCCAGGACCCACACAAGCCAGATATGCAAGGGGAGGGGTGCACGCATATGGAGTTTGCAGTGGCTCGAGGCCCTGGGGTACTCATGCACTCACTCACTCTCTCTCTCTCTCTTAAATAAATAAATAAAATATATATTTTAAAAACATGGCTCCTAGCCATATATATATATATATATATATATATATGTTTTTTTTGTTGTTGTTTTTGTTTTTGTTTTTGTTTTTCAGGGTAGGGTCTCATTCTGGCTCAGGCTGACCTGGAATTCACTATGTAGTCTCAGGGTGGCCTTGAACTCACGGCGATCCTCCTACCTCTGCCTCCCAAGTGCTGGGATTAAAGGCATGTGCCACCACGCCTGGCTAGCATAATATTTTGATTACATCCTGTGTCAATATTAATGCGCTTTCCCTCAAATCATGTGGCTATCTCTGTGAAATTCCTCACACAAGCCAGTGAGACATTAGCAAGCTGGAAAAGATTTTAAGGATTCTCTAATACTCCAACCTCAAACTCTGGGCTGCAGGTCAGACCCTAGCATCGTGTGTTGATGCAGTAAGTAAAGAAGGAATGAGAAAAGCATAATGAGCTTTACTACTGAGGGAAAGTTTCAGATTACTTTAGATAGATTAGTAAAATCTATTTGGGTTGAAGCTGACATGGCATGAAAAAACCGTACGTTTATGTTCATTTGTGACTTGCAATTACTTCTGACAATTCTAAAGACAAGCGTTAAATGATCAAGATATTTACATTAACTTGACTATTCAATGTTTTGTTTTTTTTTTTTTCATCCAAAGGCAAAAGTTAAATGTTAGAGTGTCTTTCATATGACTATCCCACAGAGAGGTTATCAGCCACTGAGTTAAAAGTTTTTCTTTAGAAGGTAATGTCTGGATGCATAGACTTGTCATGCGCTACCAATGAAGATAAGACCACTGCTATTCCTGGTGTTCATAACTCTGTCAACATTATGTGAAAATATTTCTCTCCCAATAATCATGCTAGAGACTCTTACACAAAGTGGGGTGTGTATTTTATGAAGTAACTCATAAGCACTAACCCAAAAGCCATTCTGGCACATTCTAATGAGTTGACTTCCACGTAGTGACCCTTAAGCAGAAGGTTACAGCCAGGAGGAGGTGGCTAGTCTCAGATTTGCAGTAGCTGGCTAGGACAGAATGAAACCTGTGACAACAGGCCCAAAGAGGGGAAAACCCATTATAAAAAGGCCATCACCAGCAGTTCAGGGTCTTCTCTCCATGAAGGAAACTGTTTCTACTCATGGTCTAATATCCTAATTTGAGAAATGGAAGACACACTAAGTTAATTTTAGTTTATACTCCATGTCTGTCTGCTGTCACGGGTCCTCATGCAAATGGTGCATGGAACAATGCAAATCCTATGCATCATTCCACACAGCCATCAAAACAGTGATGATGCAACCTTATTTTTAGAGTTAAAAATACCAGCAACTCGGGCCTAGAGGGATGGCTTAGGAGTTAAAGTGCTTGCCTGCAAACCCAAAGAATCCAGGTTCAGTTCCCCAGTACCCACATAAGCCAGATGCATAAAGGGGTGCAAGCATCTGGAATTCATTTGCAGTGGCTGACACCCTGGCATGCCCATTCTCTCTCTGCCTCTTTCTCTAAAAATAAATAAATAATAAAAATATATTTAAAAAACCTAGTAACTCTCTGATAAAGTTTTAAAAGTATTTTTATTAGGGCTGGAGAGATGGCTTAGCAGTTAAGGCCTTTGCCTGCAAAGCCAAAGGACCTAGCTTCAACACTCCAGGACCCACATAAGCCCGATGTACAAGGGGGCGCATGTGTCAAGTTCGTTTGCAGTGGCTGGAGGCCCTGAGAACTGATTATCTGCCTGTTTCTTTCTCCTCTCTCCCCTAAATAAATAAAGGCGTGCACTGGGCATGGTGCTTCACGCCTTAAAAAAACACATTTTTATTATTTTTTCGAGAGAAAAAGACAGGGAGAATTGGTACACCAGGGCCTCCAGTGGCTGCAAACAAACTCCGGATGAATGGGCCCCGTTGTGTATCTGGCTTTAAGTGGGTACTGGGGAATGGAACCCGGGTCATCAGGCTTTGTAGGCAAGCACCTTAACTGCTGAGTCAACTCTCCAGCCCCTGATAGTTTTAAAATCACCTTTGAACTTTCTTCAAAAGTAGCATCATTTATTTTAATTACAAAAAAAATCACTAAAGGCAGGGGGGAAGTAATATCCCTTGCAATTTTAGTTAATGTTTTAGAGAAAAGATAAAGATTGAATTTTCATTAAGTACTAGGGTGGTACATATTACAAAAGATTTTTTTTAACTCATAAAGGAACTATCTGGGACCATATTCCTGAACTTATTTCTGCTTATTCTCCTAAGTCTCTAGTTTTGCCTTAATTGTGCCTCAGGACCCATGACATAGATTTAAACAGACCAATCTAAAAAGATACAGGAATCTTACAATGTCCAATCCAATCATTTCTCTATAAAGTACCAGAAATTCAACCTTTTTGTAACAGCAGTTGATTTTGTCCAGTTCACCAACATAAGTAATCCAGTGTGGCACATGCCTTCAATAAAATAAATGCCCAAATATTATTTTTAAAAACCCAACAGCAAATCTGTCTATATCCCCACCAAGGCCAAACCCGTAGTACCTTACCCATTTATGTGTCCTCAGAGCCAAAATGAAATAGTACTCAACTCTCAAATTTCCTGTCAACTCACAAAAATACTTCTGGATGAAAATTCACTGGTTAATCTTGGTGCTATCTTAATGGCAAAATGCTACTAGAGTACTTATACCAATCATACTTATACCCAGATAATGCACATGCTAACAGGGTTCTTTTTACTCTTCTTAAAAAATTATTTATGGCGCTATGGCCTAAATTTGGGGCCTTGTTCATGCTAAGCCACATACTTCCCCACTGATGACCATTTCTTTAAAAACCTTGTGAGCAACACTAAAACCTCACTATTTACAGTGCTTACTCTAAAGGAATTCTGTTTGCAATTTAGAAAGGTCCCCGTAAGGCTTCCTGTTTGTCTGTTTATCCATTTTGAAGACTCTGAATAGAAGCAACAGCCCAAAGACGGATATCCACAACACGTGTCTCCATGCACTTCACCTCTGAAGGGCAGAACAGGCTTCCTTTGGTATCTTACACATACATTTAAAGTATTACCTGAGAATCAGAAATTATCACCTACTTCATAAAATACTGCTTTTAAAAGGCGTACTTAACAGCAGAATATTTTAAAATCAAAGGATAACACCGAATGTCAACATACATGCCTTCTAAGAAACCTGGTATGGGGAAGGGATAAACTAAACTGTACCAAAGTGCAGTTTCTATTTCTTCTTCAAATTGCTGATTGACATTTAAGTACACATATCCCGTGTCAAATGCATTAAATGCTTGGCTTTGTCCTAACTCAAACATTAAACTGATTATCAATTCTTAGTCTCTACAGACCAAGGTGTACTGGATTTAAAAATAACACGCTATTTCAGGTAACCCTATCAACTCTTAACGAAAAGACAGGCCATCTTTTGAAGAAGTGCTCTGAAATGATGCAGTTAATCACGGCTTTCCCTTTTCTGGGCGACGATACACCAGTTGCCATGATCATTGCCCGCGCTCAGGATGCGGAGCTGGGACACGTGCTCCCGCAGCAGGTCGCAGAGCTCCCCTTCTCGGAACACGTGGTAGTAGCGCATGAAGGCTCCGGAATCCGCCCCGCCGGGCTCCTGCTCTTCAGCGGACTCGGCGTCATCTGGGCGGCGCGCGGCGGAGTCAGCCTCAGGAGCCCTCCTCAGTGCTGCGGCGGCGGAAGGGTCCCCAACGCCCGAGTCGCCGGCCCCCGCACAGCCCTCACGGGGACCGCGCCCCCCCTCCCCGCCGGCGTGCTTCGAAGCGCCTCGTGCGCCCAACCAGCCCGGCCGTTTCGGAGCAGACCTTTCTATCAACATTTCCTCATCTGAGCTTGGTTCTTTGGGTGGCAACAACTCTCGGGGGTCCCAGGGGGGACTGGAGTATCCGGAAGGCTGGATTGACACAGTGCTCTCAGCCCAGCCGTCTGGATTTTTCGCTGGTTTCACTCTCTCAATTTGCTTCCTCAGTGTTGACTCATCCAAAGACCTGGAGAAAAACCAGGAGCGGAAAGACTTCCCTAATGTGTTATAGAATCCATTCTCTCCTTCCTTCGAACTCGCTCCACAACAGGCTCTAGTGACGGGTTCCGCGTCCACGCTGAGGGACCGCCTGGGGTCACCGCGGGGCTGGCAGCACGCGGAGCATGCGCACTGGGAGCAAGGCGGCCGCCCCGCGCGGCCGGCGCGTGCGCGTGCGCGTCCACTCCGCGGCCGCCTCCGCGCCTCGCAGGAGCCCGCGCCCGACAGCGGCTGGGAGCACAGTGCTCTGTTCCACGGGACAAGCACATCCTGCTTCTCAAAGCGGCGGTTCTTTTGTTCCATTGCCCACACGTAAATCATCAGCTGGCCTCCCGGAGCCAAGACCCTGGCCATTTCTTTTATTGCTTGGATTCTTCTTTGTTTTGTGGAAAAATGATGTATGACTGAAAAAGAAAAAAAAAGTAGGCTTGGCGTGTATACGTACACATAAACACACAAGCTGATGTTCTTCTGTTGCCACGCAACAACCATAACGCAAACCTCATTTCTTTCCTTTTCTTTCTTTTTTTCGAAGTAGGGTCTCACTCTGGCCCAAGCTGACCTGGAATTAACTGTGGAGTTTCAGAGTGGCCTCGAACTCATGGCGATCCTCCTCCCTTTGCCTCCCAAGTGCTGGGATTAAAGGCGTGCGCCAACACGCCGGGGCTCGTAAACCTCATTTCTTATGTGGGAGAAACGGCATGGCTTTGGCTTTCAGAGAAAGACAATTTTTGCCATGAATTCTTGAACTTACTGGACACCTGTTCTTGTATAAGCACCATGGATTTTTAAGATTTTTCAACTGTAATAAGGACCCCAGGATAAATAATCCTCAAGGCATTTTCCAGCTCCAAAACCCCATGAATTTTGTTAACCAGAAGGATGATAAGTGTAAATGACTATAATCTGAAAGGGCTTCTAAGTAAGGTAAGCGTCCTCTGGCAAATTCTATGAAATAGTTCATTGTTTTGATGAATAACGGGCATTTCCATAGAAACAAAGGATTAGCAGCACCATGAATCACTAGTGCTAATAAAATTAATAAAGCAAATAGAATAGAGAATAATGTTAGATATTTTCTGGCTAGATATTACAAAGCACAAGTCCATATGATTATTACCATTTTAAAAATGTTAATAATTGTATGTTAAAAATCAATTTATAGACATATTTTTATTCATTTTATTTTAATTTTTAGTTTTTCGAGGTAGAGTCTTCCTCTAGCCCAGGCTGACCTGGAATTCACTATGTAGTCTCAGGCTGGCCTTGAACTCACAGAGATCCTCCTACCATTGCCTCTCAAGTGCTGGGATTAAAGGAGTGTACCACCACACCTGGTTCACCTTTTTACTTTCAATTCCTATAAAGTCAAAATAAGACTCAAAGATTTTCTTTTTCTTTTCTTTTCTTGTTTTCTTTCTTTCTTTTTTTTTTTTTTTTTGATTTTTCGAGGTAGGTTCTCAGTGTAGTCCAAGCTGGCCTGGAATTCACTATGTCATCTCAGGGTGGCCTCGAACTCATGGTGATCCTCCTACCTCTGCCTCTAGAGTGCTGGGATTAAAGGCATGTGCCACCACACCCAGCTACACTCACTTAAATTAAAAAAAATATTTTAGGACTGGAGAGATGGCTTAGCGGTTAAGCGCTTGCCTGTGAAGCCTAAGGACCCCAGTTCGAGGCTCGGTTCCCCAGGTCCCACGTTAGCCAGATGCACAAGGGGGCGCACATGTCTGGAGTTCGTTTGCAGAGGCTGGAAGCCCTGGCGCGCCCATTCTCTCTCTCCCTCTATCTGTCTTTCTCTCTGTGTCTGTCGCTCTCAAATAAATAAATAAATTAATTAATTAAAAAAATATATTTTAGTTTTGTGCAAGGAGAGAGGGGGGAGGGAGGGAGGGGGAGAGAAAGAAAGAAAGAAAGAAAGAAAGAAAGAAAGAAGGAAAGAAGGAAAGAAAGAAAGAAACAGTGCACCAGGGCCTCTAGCCACTGCAAACGAACTCCAGATGCATGAGCCAGTCTGTATATCTGGATACTGGGGAATCAGCCAGGGTTGACAATCTTTGCAGGCAAGTGTTTTAACTACTGAGCCATCTCTCCAGCCCTTAAATTTTTAAAAATATTTGTATTTATTTGAGAGTGAGTGATGGGGTAAGGGAGAGGGATAAGGAGAGTATGTATGGGCCCACAAGGGCCTCTTGTTGCTGCAAACAAACTCCAGATGCATGTGCCACTTTGTGTATCTGGCTTTATATAGATACTAAGGGTGACAGACTTTGCAAATAAGCACCTTTAATCACTGAGCCATCTCCCTAGTCCTTCCTTCACTTTTCTTTTTACTTTTTATATTTTTCTTTTATTAGTTATGTGCATACTCAGTGTGTAAACAGCCATGTTGGCACCATCATTAGCCTCCTTCCTGTCCTCCCCCTCTGAAGGCACCCTCCTTGTTGGGGACTGTGGGTCTGTGGGTCATGCACTGTGGGGGTAGCCATCAGTTATGGCTCTAGTTCTTTAAGAAGAATAACCAACCTAAAAATTTTCCACAGACCACTGCACAGTGTTGCTTAGGTCAGAAAGAATCCTTTGTTAGCCTTGTGTTCACCCACATCCAAGCCTCTTGCTCCAGTGTGGTGGTATAGGAGGTGGGAACTTGGGATGTCACTAGGTTCAGATGAGGTCATGTGGGCAGGTCCCTATGGTCAGATCACTGTCCCTATTTATAAAAAGAAACTAGAGAGCTTGCTCTGTCTCCTGTTCTCTACCATGTGAGGACCCAGCAAGAAGATAGGGACAGTAGCCATCTGCCAGCCAGGAAGTGAGTCCTCAAAAGAGCCTGGCTCTGCTGCTACACCAATGCTGGACTTTGAGGCTCTAGAACTGTAAGAATTAAAAGTCTGTTGTTTAAGACACGAGTCTGTGATATTTTGTTAAAGCAGTCTAAGTAGAATAGTATTTACAACTACAATAGACTTAACAGTTTCTTTTTAAAAAATATTTTTATTAGCTGGGCATGGTGGCACACGCCTTTAATCCCAGCACTTGGGAGGCAGAGGTAAGAGGATCACCATGAGTTCAAGGCCACCCTGAGACTACAGAGTGAATTACAGGTTAGTCTGAGCTAGAGTGAAACCCTACCTGGAAAAAAAAGAAAATAAAGAAAAAAAAATATTGGGCTGGAGAGATGGCTTAGTGGTGAAGGCACTTGCCTGCAAAGCCAAAGAACCTCAGTTCGATTCCCCAGTATCCACGTAAGCCAGATGCACAAGGTGGCACTTGCATCTGGAGTTTGTTTGCTGTGGCTGAAAGCCCTGGCATGCCCATTTTCTCTCTCTCTGCCTCTTTCCTTCTCTCAAATAAAATTAAAATATTTTAAAAATGTTTTTATTTATTAGAGAGAGAGAGAGAGAGAGAGAGAATATGAGAATATGGTCGTGGAAGGGCCTCCTATCAATGAACTCAACACATGTACCACTTTGTGCATCTGACTTTTTAAGTGGTTACTGGGGAATTTAACATGGACTATGAGGCTTTACAAGTAAGTGCCTTTAACCACTGAGCCATATTTCCAGCCTGACCTAATACTTCCAAGTGCCAAGAAGTAAGACAGCATAGGGCAGTTTCTAGCGGTAACCATCTCTTACTGGTCCTGACCATTTCAAAGGTTATAGCTTCCAGGCCTACATCCCCTCAAATGCAATGACAGATTTCCCATCTAAGGTTGAATCTATCAATCTCTCATCCAGTTCCAAAAAGAGTACATACTGTGGTTAGAACATAGATGTGGTAACTTTAGGAGACATTACTGCCTGGGACCCAAGGCTAGATGGGAAGCAAGACTAGCCCCCTGCTGCTGGGAAACCCAAGGAAACCTGGGTTATGGTCTTGGGTCTAACCTAGTGCCTTCCAGACGCCCTGTGCCTCTGTCTCAGCTGCCTCAAAGAACCAGCCTGCTCCCCATTCCTTTATCAAGTACTGTTTTGTTTTCATCATGAAGAGTAGTCAGCTTATGTAAGGTCACGTTGCTCTGATCAAGTTTGTTGTATTAAAAGGTTAATTTTAAAAGTGTACTGAATTAGCCAGGTGTGGTGGCGCATGCCTTTAATCCCAGCATAGGCAGAGGTAGGAGGACTGCTGTGAGTTTGAGGCCACCCTGAGACTACATAGTGAATTCCAGGTCAGCCTGGGCCAGAGAGAGACCCTACCTTGAAAACTGGTCCCCCCAAAAAGTGTACTGAATTATTAAAAATTTACTTTGCAAAAGATTTTCTTATAGCTAAAGACCTTATCACAGGATTTTTCTAAATATAGTTTCCTAGTATATTTATGTATAACTACCATAAAATTGGTTAAGAGTATATGAACTAGGTAAAATGAGCTAAGGCTCAAGTATCTGTGTTCATTTTAGTCATGGGCTGTTCATTGTCATTTTGTTTGTTTTGGTATTGTGTTCACTTGGCACACTGTTGGAAAAATGTTAGGAAACAAATCCCTAGACTCATCAACAACTCCTGGATTTAGTAGCAGAATTACATTATAAAAATCCTATAGTCTGGGCCCAGGTAGGGGTCATCTTTTCCAAAAACTTAAGTCCTACTGAGTGGCATATTTGTCCAAGCTACCTTCAGCACATTAGCTTTAGAATTTTCTGCTAATAAAGGACACTATCATGGCCTGAAAAGGTAACAAGATGTCGAAAAATCCATTTCATGTTGGAAGATTCTGGCTTCATTTCAACATAACACAGTACAATTTTCAATGAATAAGATTCCTCTCATGCTTTTCTTGAACATAAGTAAAAGAAATGAGAATGAGTCATCAAAAAGAAGAAAATAACTGTTTGAAGGATTAAATAGCTAAAACAATCATATGTACCATAAATACACTGGAAAGGAGTAAAGTAACCTGAGCCATTGAAGTACTTTTTTTTTTTCTTAAATAGGTGAAATGAATTGCACAGAGCTCTCTGCACAGAATTAATGCAGAGTCATGAGAGAGGCCTGCACCATGTAAGTGATTTTCATGGCAAAGTGTGAACATGTGGCCTGGCTGCCTTACCTCCTATAGAGATGATAGCATCGAAGCCCTGGTCCCTAAAGGGGAGATTAAGGTTGTCACATACCATGACTTCACACCCTCTATTCCGGGCAATCTCTACCAGTGGTCCACAGTAGTCACAGCCCAGGGTATGTACCTGGCTGTTCACCTTAAGATACTTTCCAGTTCCACAACCTGTAAGAGAAAAACTTGTTATCTTTAATGGAAAGTGCAAATTGATTTGTCTTATAACAGTTAATATATAAACCTAACATTAAATTACTGAGATAGTATGTATGTGTGAAGGTATTCACTTAAACAAGAGACTGATCCTTCAGAGTGCTTACATACTTTATAGAGAAGAGAGCCAGAGAACAGAGAAAAGAAATAATATGTATTGAATATTTAGTGAGGTAAAGCTCACAGTGCTTAGCACATTAGCACAACCCAAACATGCCAGTGGTGTGCCCCTGGGAATGACAGTTCCAGCATGCTGGCACCAGGGGCTGACAGTGTCAGTCAGTCTTTTACATTCCTACATGTACTGCGTACTGTATGTATATAAGTTTGGCATCTATTCTTCTTGTGTCTTTCCAAAGGTTCTTACCATGTGCTGACTGTGTGAAAAACTACTACAAGCACTTTTCAATAGCTAGAAACAAAACAATTTATATAAAAAACCCATAGCCAGAAAAATCTGAATATGGATGAAAAAAAGAGTTTAATATCTTTTCATCCAACCTAATGTTAGTGCTAGGTTGTAAAAGGTCTCTATGGACCCTGTCTACAACTCTAAGAACTGGAAAAAAAAAGGAAATTTAATATTTTATTTATTGGAGACTATATACACACACACACACACACACACACACACACACACATATATATGGAGAGAGAGAGAGAGAGAGAGAGAGAGAGAAAGGAGGCATATAGAATGTGCATGCCAGGGCCTCTAGCTACTGCAAAGGAATTCCACATGCATGTGCCACTTTGTGCATCTGGCTTTTGTGGGTCCTGGAATATTAAATCTGGGTGTTTTGGTTTAGCAGGCAAGCACTTTAACTGCTAAGCCATTTCTCCAGCCCAAGGCCGTTTTGACATTGATTTTTCAGTGGCAGAGACCCAAACGCATAGTGCAGAGGTTTCAGTCAATCAAATCTTGCTGATATGATAAAAAGTAACATTGAGTGACAACATCATGAAACCCCCCTTCTACAATTTAGCACCTGGTATTTATATTCCCTTTTGAGACTGGGTCTCACTATGTTGCCTAGACTGATCTTTAACTCCTGGGCTCAAGTGACATTCGCATTTCAGCTTTCCCAATAGTCATGACTATAGCCATGTGCTATGGCACCTGGCTCCTAGCACGGTATTCAATCACAGATTGGAACACAACACAAGTTTTAGTTGCTTGGGATCCCTGTATCCAGCCTTCTTTGTTTTACTGTCTTTGCAGTCAAGAAGTAAAATTAAAGTGAGTTGCCAAGCTTTGGCAAACCATGTTATCAGGCTTATCACCACTGAACTTTTGAACTGAGCTGTCTGGTTCCCACCAGACATGCTGACCTTGTGCACTGCCCCAGACAGCTTTACAATAGTCTATAAAACCATCTTCTCCCTTACCTCCTGAACTGCCTGAGGCTGAGACAGTGTTTAACTCATACCTTACAAACTTCCTGCACCAGTAACAATGCTGGGCAAACAAATGGTATAATGAACAACCTCCTCACAGTCCTACCAACAGAAGTCGTTCTCTTGTAAAACCTCAGAGCACCTTCTCAATGCCACTGAAATGTGGTGTCTCCCCTGTGGTAGTTTGAATACATGGCCCCCAATATATTCAGTGTTTTATTAGTTTGTAGTTTGGATCTGCAGCCACCTGGCTGGAGGCAATGTCACTGGGTGGATCTTAAGGTGTGGTGGTGGGTTTGAGATTTCAATCTAAAGATATGCCAAGTATGTGGCTTTTTTGGCTTGTGCTTCTCTCTCTCTGATTGGACCTCTGAAGGCAGGCCAACTTCTGCCATTATGGAACTTCCCCTGGATCTGTAAACTTCAATAAATCCCTTCCTCCATAACTGTGCCTGGTCTGGAAGTTCATCTCAGCGAACCTGAAGCTGTCTGCTACAGTCCCAGACAGCAATCCTAATAATTCAAACAAATCAAATCTCCCTGTATTCTTGAGTATGTGGATCTTATTTCAGTCAACACTGTATACAAATGTCTTTTTTATAATTTACTTCATGCAAATTTTTATTTTTATTTTATTTTAGAGAGAGAAAGAGAGAGACAGACGGAGAGACAGAAAGAACTGGCACACCAGAGCCTCAGCCAATGCCATTGAACCCCAGCGTGCCACCTTGTGGGCATGTGCGACCTTGCACTTGCCTCACCTTTGTGTGTCTGGCTTACATGGGATCTGGTGAGTTGAACATGGGTCCTGAGGCTTCACAGGCAAGTGCCTTAACCACTAAGCAATCTCTCCAGCCTGTTTTTTTTAATTTTGAAAAATTTTTATTATTTTTTTTTTTTTCTCCAGTAGCCCTTTAGTAATCTAGTGTTCCTAAACAGAAGGCTGTGGTGTCCCTCATGGACAGAATATGTGAGATCATGCTTTATTTAAACAAATTATAGTGTGTTGGCTGTGAGTTCAATGTCAATGAATCAAAAATGAAAGTGAAAGGTGGGCGTGGTAGTGCATGTCTTTAATCCCAGCTATCAGGAGGCTGAGGTAGGAGGTACACTGTGAGTTCAAGGCCACCCTGACACTACATAGTGAATTCTAGGATAACCTGAGCTAGAGTGAAACCCTACCTAATAATCCATATATACATATACATATACATATACATATACATATACATATACATATACATACACACACACACGCACACACACACACACACACATACACAGTGAGTAAGATGAGCTTAAACACAATTATGATGAAAGAAGGTAAACTGGCAGAAGTGTGTGATCAAATGCTTTCAGGAATCTTTCCTATGTTTCCCTTCAGGACAGTGACTCAGTGTTCACTAATTCAGTGAACATTCAGAACCAAGCACCATGAATAAAGACCATCAGTTCTATTTTCTTTTATAACTTTTGTTCTAGTGTGGGGGAAGACGGTATTAGACATAGAAAGGTTTTTCTCACTGCAATGTTTTTTTAAAATTTCACTCTCCCTCAATAATTTCAATCTTTATTTGAAACTTATTTGGTATAAAATATAAGAAAAAGTATGTCTCTTATTACATGTGTTGTGGTCCTACAGCCATTTAGTGAAGAGTTCCTTTCTTCCCCCACTCATTTTAAGGTTGTGTACATTGCACTGGCATTGGGTAGTAAGTGTTGAGAATTCACTACATCTTCAAAAATCAGACTGTTTTTTTCCCCTTATTTTTGTGCTGCTGGAGACTGAACCCAGGGCCATGAAGTTACAAAGCACGCACTCTACCTCTGAACCATGTTCTCCACACCCTGAAACCAGATTTATTTTTAAAAACTGACAGGATAGAGATATATTTCCAGACTCTCAGCGTGTGACATGCCTCTCTTCCAAAACCGTGGATTGCTCACACCCTCTAATAAGCCAGACTCTCTTGAAATACATCTGTTTCCCTTATTGGTATTGAGTAATATCAAGTTAGACTAAGGGTTTAACTATAGACTTAGGATTCTTCTGGCACGAGTACGTAGCTGTTAGAAAGCAGCTTAAACCCTGAAATAACAGCTACACTGTGGTTTATGACTTCTCAATTTAGAAACATACTAAGCTAAAGTCTTCAGATGAGTCTAATGAAAGATATGTTCTAACAATACCCTGGTACAAACAGGGGACTTGATCCTGAGATTAGTGAAATGGTGTGGCTGTTTTTCTGTAATCCCACAGTTCTGACTGCAGGAGGCAATGAGAACCAGTCAAGGTAAGCCACAAGTATTAAACACATTTTACAAATGTGAATGTCTCTCATTTTAAAATAGCCAATGTCACATTCATTTTCATCCATATGTATTCCATGCACCACAGGTCAATTTTGGTGGCAAGTAGGCAAAAAGTTCCTGGGTGGACCACCACTGTCTAAATGTAGGGTTGAAGATATTTGTTACTCACTGATTTAGTGATATGAGTCTTTGTTATAAAGCAAATATTTTAGAGGTTGGCATGCTAAGGACAGAATTCCATACTTCTTGTTAGAACAAGAATGAGCAATGGAGGAAGAGGCTAGGAGCAGTGGAATACATATCGCACTAGCTGATAGATGTCAAGGTTACCAATGTCAGCGACGAGGCTGCCTGGCTTCTGGTCCAGCAGGAACTGGCAGACGCGTGGCCAGGCTTTGCTCGGCAGGCCGCTGAAGAAGGGGGCAGTATTTTCATATACATCATGAACGTGCTGCTTCTCCAGCTGGGCGGCTTCAGGGTCCATCCTGGGGAAAGCAGGGCCAACCCAAACATGCAGGTGAGAAAGTGCACCAGGGGCAGCTGGGGGAGGCAGACTTGTGAAACTGTGACCCACACCTGCAAAAGTGTGTATACTTTATGTTTTCATTTTTAAAACTTTTATTTATTTGTTAATTTGAGATACAGATAGCAAGAGACAGAGAGAGAGAGAAGAGAGAGTGAGAGAGAGAGAGAGAGAGAGTGTGTGTGTGTGTGTGTGCATGCAGGCAGGCACATCAGGGTCTTCTGCCACTGCAAATTCCGGATGCATGTGCTACTTTGTGCCTCTGGCTTTATGTGAGTACTGGGAAATTGAACCTGGGCCAACAAGCTTTGCAAACAAGTGCCTTTAACCATTGAGCTATCTCTCCAGTCCCTCTCTCTGTTTTTCTTAATGCTGCCCACAAACCTTCATGATAGCTTCACAGTCATTGCCAAAAGATCAACTGATACAATTTTCCTTTGCTGACCTTCAGAAAGTAATGGTGTGGGAATGGGCTAAGCATTGTAAGTTCCTGTGCAAGATCAATTCTAAATTTTGGAAGCATAGCCAACAGTTGTAGCAGATGGTTCAATGTAGATAATATGATTGATTCTATCTGATGCTAAGTAGATCTAAAGATTTTGTACACATGCTCTAACTCCAGTGAAGCCCTATGAATTCTACCTTTTCAGTTTCTGTAAAGCCAACCACTTCTCTACAGTCACCAGTGCTTGTAGTAGGCTCTGGCTTCAGTGCTTTCCCTTCAATTATATTTTCACTTAAATTCTTTTTTTAAAGAAATTTATTTTTAAAATATTTGTTTATTTGAGAAAGCAAGAGAATGGGCAGGCTTCTAGCCACGACAAACAAACTCTAGAATCATGTGCCTCCTTGTGCATCTGGCTTTACATGCATGCTGGGAAATTGAACCCAGGTCCTTAGGCTTTGCAGGCAAGTGTCTTAACTGCTGAGCCATCTCTCCAGCTCCTCCAATTCTAAATCATTGGAATGTACATCTAATTGTGTTGCTTCCCACCCTGGACATTTTCAAAGGCACTTTCAGCTTGTCTAATCAAGTTTTTTATGTAATACCCTTTCTGATCTGACCTCATCCTGTCTCTTGCTTTCATTTCTTCCTGAGTATCAGATGAGGCTGTGACACTCAATACTCCATGGTTTTTGGATGTGCCTTGTTCCAGGCCACTGAGAAGACTCTAAACAGATACTGACCTTTGCTTGGCCAATTTCTAGTCATTCTTGGCATAAGCATTGTCTTCTCCAAGAAAGCTTCCCTTGCCTTCCATGTAGGATAAGGGCAATCAGAAAGGAACGAGAAACATACAGTAGCAGGTTCTAGAGGTCTCTTATCCTATTGTAGTATGTACATGAGACATAACCAAGGAAGTGGCTAGTGGTTCAGATATGGCTTCACCAATCAATACAAAAGTATTTTCAATAATTAAAATCCCATTTGGCCCTACTTGTACCCATCAGCTAATTCAGCACTTTCTTGTGTTCTGTTGCAGGCCATGCATCTGTTTAGGGATCACAAAGTTCCATTGAGTTGAATTTAGAGATGCTCCCTCACCAGCGGGAAGACTCAGAGAGTAGGTCCTTGTCTCAAAGCTGAATCTCTAGCACTTGGGACACAGAAACCCCTCAGCCGGCCAAACATCTATAACTAGAACAGAATCAAACCTTGAATATACAAAGTCATATTAGCATTGGCAGGGGAGCAAGTCATTGTCACCCTAGGAGTGTGGGAAGGAAAGGAACCTTCTACGAACAGGCCTGCACATAGCAGCATGACCAGAGAAAGCAGTCTTCCTGCATGTAATCTGGGCTCCACAGTGGGAGGTAGGCAGTGCCTAGGTAAGGTGGTGATTGTCACGCTACTTAATTGTAAACAGCACCCCTTTCATCTTTAAAAAATACCTTGTGAAGAACTACTTTGAGATGGCAAGTATTCTGTTTCTCATATGCTTACTCACCAGTTTTAGAATGTCCACCATTGGTTCTTACATGAAACAATGGCTCACAAACTTATCACCAAATAGAGATATTCGAATTCCATTTTTCCTTCCAAAGCTACAAGTAGTCCTCAGTAGTTATGGACTTTCCCCAACCCTTGGAAAATGTCCCAGTAGACTCCCACCAGAGAGTGAATTTAATTATTTTGAGTTCTAACAAAACTTACACTCAAGTTGAAACAACTTTTATGGAACCCTCATCTGGGACTTAGCAGTCCTTATACTGGTTTCATTAATGATCCACACAGGAGAAATCTCCATAGAGTGCTTGTTTTTCTTTTAATTCAAAATCTCCATCGTAGTAGATCTGTCTACTTAAACACCCACAACCTTCAAGGAATCAGTCAGTCCATATCCTTTGGAGAGCCCTAGAACAAATACAATTCACTTTATTGTACTTGCCAATGTTAAGCAACAGTTGACATAAGACTGGATTCCCTTTAATCTGCATTTTAAAAAATGCTCCAATTTACATGGAGAGTTTGTAGTGTCTGAAGAGCCTTCCTTAGAGGCTTTTGTCTAACTTCTCTCCCAGGTTGCCTGGCTTATGCCATAAACAATAAGATTAGCAGTGATGTCTTTAAATAAGTGAGAAGGGAAAATCCATTTATTTATTTATTTATTTTATTTATTTGAGAGTGACAGACAGAGAGAAAGAGGCAGGCAGAGAGACGGGGGGGGGGGGGGGGAGAGGGAGAGAGAGAGGAGAGAATGGGCGCTTCAGGGCTTCCAGCCACTGCAAACGAATTCCAGACTGATGTGCCCCTCGTGCATCTGGCTGAGGGCCCTGGGGAATTGAGCTGCAAACCAGGGTCCTTAGGCTTCATAGGCAAGTGCTTAACCGCTAAGGCATCTCTCCAGCCCATTGTTTTTGTTTTTTGAGGTAGGGTCTCACTCTAGCCCAGGCTGACCTGGAGTTCACTATGCAGTCTCAGTCTGGCCTTGAACTCAGATCCTCCCACTTCTGCCTACCAAGTGTTGGGATTAAAGGCGTGTACCACCACACCCAGTGATTTTTATTTATTTGAGAGGGGGGAAGGCAATGAGAGAGAGACAGTGAGACAGAATTGGTGTACCAGGGCCTCCGGCCACTGCAATTGAACTCCAGATGCATGTGCCACCATATGCATCTGGCTTATGCGGGTACTAGAAAGTCAAAACTGGGTCCTTAGGCTTTGCAGGCAAGCAGTGTAACTGCTAAGCCACCTCTCCAGCTCCAGAATCCTTTTTTTTTTTTCAAGGTAGGGTCTCTCACACTAGTCCAGGCTGACCTGGAATTCATTATGTAGTCTCAGGGTGTCCTTGAACTCACGGTGATCTTCCTACTTCTGCTTCACTGGTGTTGGGATTAAAGGCATGCACCACCATGCCTGGCTCAGAATCCATTCTTTTAAATTGCACTTCACAGTTTAGTTTGAATGCTATACAATCAATCACTGAATGTGAATACTGGTTTATAGAGATGGGGCTTTCCAGACAAATACTTTTGAAACTGTGGGTTTGAGTTTCCTACAGTATTTTAATTTTTATTTATTTACGAGAGAGAGAAAGTGGGAGGGAGAGAATGGATGCACCAGGGCCTCTAACCACTGCAAACGAACTCTAGATGCATGTGCCACCATGTGCAACTGGCTTACGTGGGACCTGGAGAATTGAACCTGGGTCTTTAGGCTTCGCAGGCATGAACCTTAACCACTAAGCCATCTCTCCAGCCCTCCTACAGTACTTTACATGGAAATTTTATGAACACTACATAAGCAAATTCCTTCTGAGTTTGATAGCTGATTAAGCTAATAAAACTAGCAAAAATAAAATAAAATAAAACAACAGTAACTCAGGTTTATAGGTGAAACAAAGAAGGAAATGAATTTAGTCAGGTTTCCAATTCTGTGTGTCACCAAATTCTAGACATATAAAATACTCTAGATAAAAAGGCCCACAGTCCAAGTCTCATATTGTGTCCCTCTTTTTAGATCCAAAAGATTCACCAGGATCCTGTAGGTTTTGAGAAATTCTGCAAAAGAGTCTCAGTAGATTTATAAAAATCTGATTCTATTCAATGCCACTGGGCTTATCAAGCTGTGTTCTTTACCTTTGAGGATAATATGAAGAAAATATTTTGGGAAATATTGTTTAGTGAGTTCCAGCTCCAGAAGGGCTCTTAAACAAGGGAAGCTTTTTTTTTTTTTTTCCCCTTTTGGTTTTTCAAGTTAAGGTTTTGTTCTAGCCAACCTGGAATTCACTATGTATGTAGTCTCAGGGTGGTTTTGAACTCATGGTGATCTTCCTACCTCTGTCTCCTGAGTGCTGGGGTTAAAGGTGTGTATCACCACTCCCAGCTCTCTCAGGGAAGTCTTTTCTGAGTGTCCATCATCTGCCTCAGTCAGGTCAGTGACAGGCTTGACCACACACTTTTTGGCCAGGGGGAAGGAAGGCACAGTGTTGTTCACCACTGGTGATCTGTGAGAAGCTACTTTGGAGTTGTTCACAGAATCTGATCCCAGCTATGCTGACTGGACCAACAGGGAACAAACTCAAGGGGGAGGCTGACTTAATCTTGGGAATCGGAAGCCAAGGATCAGAAGAATCAAGTGATCACAGTGGCAGGGGTTTTTGTTGCAACCTATTTTTTAAAAAAGATTTATTTAATTATTAATTAGAGACAGAGAGAGAGGGACAGAGTAAGAGAGAGAGAGAGAGAGAGAGGGACAGAGAGAGAGAGAGAAAATGGGTGTGCCAGGGCTTCCAGCCACTGCAAACGAACTCCACATGCATGCATCACCATGTGCATCTGGCTTATGTGGGACCTGAAGAATTGAACTTGGGTCCTTAGGCTTTGTAGGCATGTGCCTTAACTGCTAAGCCATCTCTCCAGCTGCAACCTATTTATTTATTTTTGGTTTTTCGAGGTAGGGTTTCACTCTAGCCCAGGCTGACCTGCAATTCACTATGGAGTCTCAGGGTGGCCTCGAACTCATGACAATCTTCCTACCTCTGCCTCCCAAGTGCTAGGATTAAAGGCATGCACTACCATGTCTGGCTCTGCCACCATTATTTTTTTAAATATTTATTTATTTATTTATTTGCAAGAGGCAGGGAATGGGCACACCAGGGCCTCTACCTGCTATAGACCAACTATTTTGTGCATCCAGCTCTAAATGGGTTACTGGGGAATTGAACATAGGTTGTTAGGCTTTGCAGGCAAGTGCCTTAACTGTTGAGCCACCTCTTCAGCCAGCACCTCTTTAAAACTATGCACATGTTGATGAAGCAACAGAAACATTATTCTATAAAGCAAGTTCTGCAAAATAAATGTAGCCACTAGTTTTAAGCAGGATGAGCAATTAGGGTGTGAGACTTGGAGGGGACAGGCAAGGAGGGAGGGGAAAATCTAGTTCTAGTTCCTGTGTGGGGATTGAACAGGCCTCAGGGCCAGCTGACACCAAGAAACTTGCTCCTTTCACAGTGCTGGCTGGCCTTAGTCCTGACATATTTCATTTCCTGCCCTAGAATTTCAGTTGCATTTCATTTAGGCCCTAAAATCTTCTTCCTCTCTCTGTTTGCTAGCACTACATCTTTCCTAAGAGAGGCAAACTGCTTTTTTCATAAAAGGATATTTTGAAATGATTATTTTACACTTCAAATAGTTAGGGTTCAAGGATAGTGACATATACTGTGGCTACCAGCCCAGCCATTTATAAAACTTG
This sequence comes from Jaculus jaculus, assembly GCF_020740685.1. Classification (NCBI taxonomy): domain Eukaryota; kingdom Metazoa; phylum Chordata; class Mammalia; order Rodentia; family Dipodidae; genus Jaculus; species Jaculus jaculus. Next base: position 75,236,730 of record NC_059110.1, on the reverse strand, counting down.
CAATTTAACTTCAGTGAAAACAAAATATATTCTAATAATCAAAAGGAAATCATAAATATGACAAAAACAAGCAAACAGTGGATATTCTACTGTTGCTGTGACAAAATAGCTGATACCAACAGCCTAAAAGGAAGAAAGGCTCATGTGGGCTCACAGTTTCCATGGACACTTAGCTCTGGTGCTTCCAGCCCCAGCAAAGCAGAACAGCACTGGCAGGGAGCATGCAGCCAAGCAGAACCACCTCATAATGAGGTGACCAGGAAGCTAAGAGGGAGGCAGTGACAGAGGAGGGGCTGGGACAAAGTACCTCCCAGGGCATATCCCCAGTTACCTACTTTCTCTAAATAGGCCCCATGTCCCCAAGGTTTCCACCATCTTCCGATTATGCCATCATCAGCAACCAAGCTTGAGGCACATGACTTTAGGGTTCAGTTCAGATCACAGGCACCCAGAAAGAGTAACTAACTCTGGCAGAGGAAGTTGGTGAAAAAATTTACATGACAAGCTGGGAACTTCCAGAGGCTGTGTCTCCCCTGGCTCCACAGACTCTGCCTGCCTTCAGCAGTTAAAGACACTCAGAAGTTGGTATTCAGGATGCACTGCCATTTACTGCTGTGTATACTTCTTTTTTTACATGTTCTATCATTTGTCCATCTCTCCCATTCTGACTCTAGTCAGCACTTTACCACTGAGCTGTTGGCCCAACCTTAGTTTTACAAGTTTTGTTGTAAAGGAATGAAATTTTACTGGAAATAAATTATTTCCGTGGTAAGAACCCCTAAACATCTGAGCCTTATCCCTTAGCCTACCACAGTTTCTGGTCAGAGATAAGGGATCTATGGCTCATGGCAAAGAATTGAGACTTCAAAGGCTCCTTTTGGCCTCCAGCACTGTGGAGACACAGCAGGGGTAGACTCTGGTAAAATCCACACACAGTACATTTGTATTCAACTCAAAGAATACCTAATTTAGACAGACCGCCAGTCACATATGGGTCTATTAGTCAGTCTACCTCACCTCTGGAGGTAGTTTATCATTTTGGACTATAAGCAAAACACAATAGAAAATTCCATCTTCCTTCTGAGGATAATGTTTCTAATTCTATGCTCAGGCATCTTTGAGAGAGGATGGTCCACAACAAAAGCTGATACAGATATGCAAAAATTTGAAAGCCAGGTGTGGTGATGTTAGCCTTTAATACCAGCACTCGGGAGGCAGAGGTAGGAGGAGGATACTGTGAGTTCCAGGCCACTCTGAGAGACTGCATAGTGAATTCCAGGTCAGCCTAAGCTAGAGTGAGACCTTACCTTGGGAAAAAAAAAAAAAAGGCTGGAGAGATGGCTTAGCAGTTATGGTGTTTGCCTGTGAAGCCTAAGGATGCATGGTTCAATTCCCCAGTACCCAGGAAAGCCAGATACACAAGGTGGTGCATGCATCTAGAATTCATTTGTAGTGGATGAGGGCTTTGTGCTCCTATTCTCTCCTCTATCTGCCTCTTTCTCTATTCAATAAAAATATATATGTATATATATGTGTGTCTATACATATTTAAGGAGAGTCATCTCTTAACAGTAAGCCTGGTGTGTGAGAGGGGAATGGATGTGTCAGGCCCTGCTGCCACTGTAAATGAACTCCAGACATGTGTACCACTTTGTGAGCCTGGCTTTATGTGGGTACTGGGGAACTGAACCCAGGCTATCAGGCTTTTCAAACAAGTGCCTTTAACTGTGAACCCATCAGTCCAGTCCTACAACCTCTATGTCTTGACAACACTGGTTCCATTTTCCTACATCTGTACAATAATATCCCATTCTTCTTGATGGCCCTTCAAGGAGTCCCCCACTCTCCATGGGATAAAGCTTGTATTTCTCACTAAGCCACCAAAATCCTCCAGGACATGCCCCTATATACCACACTACCATAAATTGCAATCTCAGCTCTAAAGATGTCTGCCAAGGTTTGAATAGGGTGTGAATGTGTCTGCCCAAGGTTCACATGCTGGAACCTTGGTCCCCATGGGGTGACGCTAAAGTGGTGGAACCATTAGGAGGTGAGCTCTTGAACAGTTTTGTGCAAGCTCGTGGAGGCATGGCTCTCAGAAGGGATTAATGCTGGTCTCCTCAGTGAGTTATTATCAAAAGAGTAAGAACACTAATGGCTTCTTGCCTCACCACATGAATGGTCTCTCCTTGCATCTGCGCCTGTATATCCCATGTAGTAACACAGCCAGCCCCTCACCAGAGGGCAAACTGATAGGGCCAACCCATCTTGGGCTTTTAGCCTCTAAAAATGAGCTAAATAAACCTCATTTATTTATATATTACCCCCCCCACAAGTATTTATGCAACAACAGAAAATCAGTTAACATATCTACATTTCTATTTATGAGTGGGCCTTATATATTACTTTTTTTTGTGGTAGGGTGTGACTAGCCTAGGCTGACCTGGGATTCACTATGTAATCTCAGGGTGGCCTCGAACTCACAGCGATCCTCCTACCTCTGCCTCCTGAGTGCTGGGATTAAAGGCATGTGCCACCAGACCCAGCTCTTGGTAACCAATGGTACTTCAATTTTAACATACATATGCTATTTTCAAAAGCTATCATTTAAAAAGTGTGATTATTTATTAGAAAAGTACTTAAAATACTGAATATATTTTTATGATTTATTCATTCTATACCTTATTTTCAAATACTTTTTTTCTGCCTGTGCAAAAACTGAACTTCAACCCACTTTCACAGCACATTGTAGTAAGTTTTAAGTTATAGAAATTGGGACTAATAAATTTAATAAACATCACCAAAAATCCTCACACTATTTGAATTGCAGTAAGAGCTGAAAGCTACTAACCTGAGTCATCTTGTGATTACAGGCAAATTACTTCTTGTCTTTGTAACTTCTGGCAGTTTCCACCCTCAGAGAGTGACAGTTGTTTCCTCATAGCTCCCTCAATGTGTACTGTAAAAGAAACGGAGTAGGAGTTAAATTAAATAACACCACCTTTCAAGTGACCAACTTTTGCATAAGTCTGAAGGGAATATAGACCCTGAAAGGAAAAACAAACACAAAACAAATACTAAATGCCATTTTATATACTAAAAATATCAAACCAGCTATAGCCAGATTGATCTCTTGATTTATACATTATTTCTCCACAGAAGTAGGGACTACAAAGAAAGGTTATTTTGTGGAATGTGCCAGAATTATAAGAACAGTTTATAAATTGATTCTTGGGCTGAAGAGATGGCTTAGTGGTTAAAGCATTTGCCTGCGAAGCCTAAGGATTTAGGTTCTACTAACCAGAACCCATGTAAGCCAGATTCACAGGTGGTGCACGTGTCTGGAGCTTTGTTTGCAGTGGTTGGTAGCCCTGGCGTGCCAATTCATTCTCTCTCTCTTGCTCTCTCTTCTCTATTAAATAAATAAATAGACAAATAAATAAATAAAATAATCCTAAAAATTGATTTTTAAATTTTCTGAAAAAACATATAATACTTTCTCCCAAAATTAAATTGAATGAGTTCACCTTGTTCTTGGAAACACAGACATGGAGAGTCAACTCTGAACTTAGTGGCTTAATTAAATGCTTTTAGGCAATCTTACTAAATTGGATTAAATCTTTCTGGTACAGTCAGACTGCTCAATATTTGCACATAGTGTCAAATATTTCCTTTATAACCTTGACAACTGTTACTCAGCCTTGAGTTACTCAGCATTGTTCATATTTAATTTATTTCTTTTTAATAAGTGTTAAGTTTGGGGTCCACAGTAGAACTGAGGCAGATACTTTCTTGAGTTCAAGATTTTTATTTAATGTCAGTGCGAGAGTGATGGGCTGGGAGTGGGAAGAAAGAGAACCAGGAACAAAGAGGCTGGGGTAGAGCCAGGTGGAAGGGGGACTCTAAAGAGCAGCCAGCCATGTGGAAGGGGGCTTCTAACTGCTGCACAGAAGAAGGTTTTTGTTTTTTTTTTTTTTAATTTCTTTTTTAGTTTTCAAGGTAGGGTCTCACTCTGGCCCAGGCTAACCTGGAATTCACCATGTGGTCTCAGGGTGGCCTTGAACTTACAGCAATCTTCTTCCCTCTACCTCCTGAGTACTGGGATTAAAGGTGTGCGCCACCACGTCCAGCCATAGAAGAGATTTTTTTAAGTTCTTTGTGGGAAAGGAAGGCAAGGTGGGGGGTGGGGGAGATCTGTATTGTGCTGTATGGGGTCTGAGGAGGCCTGACTGGAGCCTGCAGCAGTCAAGTTGGCTATTCCTGTTGAATTCTTTTTGGGAAAAGGAGACCTTGAGTCAACAGGTGATGTGGCTGGGAGGAAGCTGTTGGTCCTCTTAGCTCAGATGCAGAAAGGCATCTGGAATCATGGTAGGAAGGGATTCTAAGATCTCAGACCTAGTCTGGGCAGAGAGGGCGGGGATGGGGGTGAGGAAGACAACTCTCTTTGAAATCCCAGTTACCTAACAGGAGATAGCTTCAGAATCCTGGGCCCAGTTGGAACATGGCTGGGTGGGAGAGGGAGAGGAGATGGGTGGAGACCTCTGAGACTTTTAGAGTAAGGTTATCAGAAATCTATCAAAAGTGTTTTTTAGATAATTTAAAAATAAAGTACCTTGCATACCAAAAAGCACTTTGTAACAAAGATCTTGGGATACAGAACTGCAGAATGAGATTCTAGAAGCCTGGTGTCCAAAGAAAAGTCCATCCTAAAATAAGCACCTCCAGCCCTCAATGATGATCTGTAAATGAAAGTAACTAGACTTCAGTCTACGTCACAGCTGGCAACCACTTTACACAGTCTCTCCAGGTCTTTTGTTTGTACAACACATGCCACAGTCCACATCTATGACCACATGCAAAGATTGTCAGAAGGCCAATGGGATGCATGTGGCTTCCCTAACTTCCCACTGCTCTCCATCCTACATTTGTGGTATAGCGGGGGAGCATCCTTGCCTTTCATTGATCTCCATTCCACCTCAATCTTGGCTTTTATTAAGAATTGCTAATTTGGGGGCATGGTGGTGCATGCCTTTAATTCCAGAGGTAGGAGGATCACCTCCAGACCACCCTGAGACTACACAGTGAATTCCAGGTCAGCCTGGGCTAGAGCAAGACCTTGGAAAAACAAAACAAAACAAGAATTGCTGATTTAGGGCTGGAGAGATGGCTCAGTGGTTAAGACACTTGCCTGCAAAGCCTAATCACTTGGGTTCAATTCCCTAGTGCCCATGTAAAACCAGATGCATGAAGTGGTGCATACATCTAGACTTCATTTGCAGTGGCTAGGAGCCCTGGCACATCCATTCTCTCTCCCTCCCCCTCTTCTTGGAAATAAATAAATAAAATATTTTAAAAAAGAATTGTTGGGCTGGAGAGATGGCTTCGCAGTTGAGGTGCTTGCCTGTGAAACCTAAGGACCCAGGTTTGACTCCCCAGGACCCACATAAGTTAGACAGGGTGATGCATGTGCACAACTTGACCACAAGATGGTGCATGCGTCTGGAGTTAACTGCAGTGGCTAGAGGCACTGGTGTACCAATTCTCTCTTTCTCTCTGCCTCTCTCTCTCCAAAAGAAAAAAGATAAAATAAAAAAATTAACAACAACATCAACAACAAAAAAAAGAAACAGGGAAAATGATGAAAAAAAAAAAAAAAAAAGAAGAAATCTCTGGCCACACTGTAGTCCAGTGCTACCAGGATGAGTCCACAATGAACACAGAAAGATTCCAGTTAAACTCTTTAGACAAAGTGTAAGACACTGAAAAGGGAACAGGTAGTTCTTGTCTATCTGAAAGATAAGTAAGCGGGACATGAAACTTGACACAATGGACTGGATGAAGTAAATCATTAAAAAATCATTATAATTCTAGCACTTGGCAATTAGGGCCATGAAATATATTAAATGACAAGAGACTGCATAAAGTAAAAAGAGAACAAAGTTTTAACACCCAGGCCATCAACACTTAGCCTCCATAACGTTAGTATCAGAGCAACAGCTGGCCGTGATAGCACTAGATTGCTATAACAGCCTAATTTAATTCATAAAATATTGACTGAGCACACACTGGGCAAGAGTCCTATTGGTAACTATGAGAAGAGCAAAAGACTGGGCTGGCGGTGGCGTTTGGTACTTGTGTGGATCCCAGTCTAATAGACAGTAGAGAAGAGCAATGGCTGAAGGCAACAGGGGAGAGCCAGCACATGACTGACGGACAGCACAGACTGCAAGCAATAGCTGCTGTTGCAGTTGGAAGAGGTACTGACTCCTTCTAAATAATGAGGTGAGAGAAACAGCTCATTAATATTCACTACTCTACACAGAACACCTTAATGATCTGCCAGAGAGACGCAGTGAACACAGAAGGGAAAGGGATCTTCTAATTGAAAGCCTGTGAGCAGAACAAACTAGGGCTTCAAACAGCAACCTATGTGGCACTGAGCGAATATGGCCCTTTCTATAATCCCAACAGAGCCTGTCAGGTAGCTCTGAAGAAACAGACTGCTGTAAGAAAATGGACAACAGGAAGGTTTTTTTTTTTTTTTTTCTTTTTTTCTCTTAAAGGAATCACAGCAGATATTTCCCTAAGAAAACTTTGTTGAAACTTTTCAAGGATTCATGTCTAAATGAACATAGGAGTAGAATATTATCTTCACCATCCATCTAAAGTGAGCATGGTAACATGTGGGTGGGGATGTCAATGTGTGAATTATAGGAGGGTGACACAAAAATAGCAGAGGTAGGAGGATCACTGTGAGTTTGAGACCACCCTGAGACTACATAGTGAATCCCAGGTTAGCCTGGGCTAGAGTGAGACCCTTCCTCAAAAAAAAAAAAAAAAAAAAAAAAAAAAGGAACCAAGAGCTGTCCAGTATTAATCATGAAATTATCAGACTGCTCCTTCACAGGCAATGACGAGGCCATCCTTCCTCATGGTAACTCAACTACAATTTATTTTGAGTTTGCAGATTACAGAATTCCAGAAAAGAACAAGAAAATCAAATATGAGTTTTTAGGAAAATGAGAATAGAGTAACCAGCTTCCCTGAGGCACTTGCTGCTGGTGTCAATTTGACAAATAGCTCCCTGTCTGCAGAAAAAGGAACAAGATCCCAGAGCAGGAGCTCATAAAGAGACAGTTCTGATATTATAACCAGAGGAGAGATAAAATAGTCATTATCTATCCACTTTCCTGCTGGGAAGGATAGTGTACCCAGGATTGGGGGATGGGGAATTCCACAGTCATCTTACAGGTAAAGACTTGTTTTAGAAAGAGAATTTAAATGAGGTGATGGTGCTCAACTTTAATACCATAAATTGTAATGATTATCTAAAGAAAGAATTAAAGGGGAAATGTGAGGATGAATTAAGTATTAGCATCCTACATGAAATGCATTTATAATATAACTGACCCCAAACAGGCCTCTCTCAGGTTATCACTGAAAAAATAAAATCAAGTCTGATGCTGCAATGGAGTTGTGTGAAGAGTCCCTGCGTGTCCCACTGTAGAAAATCTGGACTGCCAAGAAACTCATCTCATGTGTTCCTCCTCCAAATGATTCTTCTAATTTGTCTCCCCATTTCCTTCTCACTTCTTCAGCCTGGGATCAGACCCTTCCCATTTTTATAGATTTCATAGTTTAGAAAAATCACAAAGGGTTATGTGGTAGTATGAATGTGAAATGTCCCCAGAGTCTCATGTTTGTGATTAAGTCTCATACTCCATTCCCAGCTTGTAGCAATTTGGGAGGTGAAGTCTCACTGGAGGAGGTGTCTTGCTGGGGGCAAGCTTTGAGATATTACAGGCTAGCTCCCCCTTGCTAGAGCTAGCTTACTCTCTGCTTCCTGCCAACTGCTGTGGTGAGATGTGATGCCTAGTCTCTGCTCTGCCATCCTATGATGAAACTTCTCAAGACTAAGTTGAAATAAACCCTTTCCTTCCATATGCTGCTTTTGGTCAGGTGCTTTGTCCTAGTAACAAGAGGTAACTGCTACCAGATATTTGCAGAATCAGGAGACCAGAGGAACAGTTTTTTTTTTTTTTTTCCCATTTGAAATCCAAGATCTATCTATCTATTTTTCTTTCTTTCTTTCTCCCGTCTCCCTCTCTCTCTCTCTCTCTCTCTCTCTCTCTCTCTCTCTCTCTCTCTCTCTCTCACACACACACACACACAGAACACAGATGACAGAGAAATACAGGGATGTTATCCTATGCAATCACCATAAACTAGAGAGTCCTTTAAAATGGAATAAAGTTTAGCTTTATGAAAAATGAGTTAAGGTTTTTTTTTTTTTTTTTGGTTTTTCAAGGTAGTGTCTCACTCTAGCTCAGCTGACCTGGAATTCCCGATGCCATCTTAGGGTGGCCTCGAACTCACAATGATCCTCTTATCGCTGCCTCCTGAGTACTGGGACTAAAGCTGTGTACCACCAAGCCCTGCTCCAGTTAAGCATCATTAGTGCCTTCATTTCACTACAAGTCACCACAAATCAACACTAGAACAAAACTCTGACTTTTGGGAAGCAGATGAATACAATGGTCTCCTAACCCATGAGACACCTTGCCTTCACAGTTCTGTGCCCTGAAGTTAATCCTGGTAGTCTTTCATTGTCCAGCACTACAAGGAATTCTCAGTCCCTCTAGCACTTCTTCCATGGAGTCTGGTCTCCAACAGATGCTGACCTCTACCACCAGTACTGGTCTTGGGCAGTCAGTGAGCTGTTTGTTTCAATGAGGTAAGAATTTGGTATCAGAATGTAAATCAACTTATTGCTTCTTTCATGGAGAAATTCTTGCTCTGACAAAAGAAAAAGGATTCATTCATTACTTAGTCATTTACATTTCTGCACAAGCTTCCAGTCAGATAACACACCCTTCCACCTTCTCAACTATTAATTTTCTGAATGCCTTAGACAGTAAAGGTCTGCATGCATTTTGTGCATTTGCTGCATATTTTTTTAAAAATTGTTTTAATTTATTTATTAGAGAGAGAGAATGGGTGTGCCAGGGCCTCTGCAAATGAACTCCAGATGCATGCGCCACATTGTGCATCTGGCTTATGTGAGACCTGGAGAATCGAAACTGGGTCCTTAGGCTTCACAGGCAAGTGCTTTAATCACTAACCTATCTCTTCAGCCCCATTTGTTGCATCTTTGCCTGGAATTTCCTTTTTCCCCTAAACCATTGGTAGCTGTAACTGAGGACAATGACTTCATCATTCTCTATGAAACCACTCTGCCCCCACACAGGATGCATCACAGGTGTTCTTGTTCTCTATATTCCCAATATTATACAGATACATATTCGTACCAGCACTGTGGTGGTCATTCTTGAGCTTACATTCGTTATCTAACAACATCCAACTGCACTGTCTACTGGGAATATCCTTATAATGTAAAGGACTGGCGAGATACAGGGCCTTCTCTCCATAGATACTGAAGTAGGGGGATTTTCTCAATCCCTTTCCCCTGATGAGATGGTTTAGCTAGTTAAACTATGGTGCCCCCAAAGATATGTCCATATCACAATTACTGGAACCTGTATTGGCTTATTAGAAAAACAGGTTTGCATATATATATAAGGAACTCAGGATTGTCCTGGCTGTCTAGCTTAGTCCTACATCTAAAGGCAAGAGGAGGCCGGGCGGGGTGGCGCACGCCTTTAATCCCAGCACTCGGGAGGCAGAGGTAGGAGGATCGCCATGAGTTCAAGGCCACCCTGAGACTACAGAGTTAATTCCAGGTCAGCCTGGACCAGAGTGAGACCCTACCTCAAAAAACAAAACAAAACAAAACAAAACAAAACAAAACAAAACAAAAAAACAAAACAAAGGCAAGAGGAGAAGACAGAAAGGAGAAGATGAGAAGTGGGTGTGGGAGAGAGGCTGCACAGCCAAGGACTGTCTGAAGCTATCAGCAGCTGCATGGCCCTGCTGACACACTGTTTAAGGATGCTTGGCCTTCAGAGCTGTGAGACAGTTAAGTTCCTGTTGTTTTAGAACACCTAGTCTATGGCCATTTATTTCAGCAACCTCAGGAATCAAATATTGTAGCTTTGTCTTGGGACCTGGATTTTATCAAGAACTCTCATGCTGGACTTTGAATCAAAACCAGATATTCAAAGGTAAAGGAGCTATGATGGTGTCCAGGAGCCATTGTGGCTATCAATAGTCATGGCAATGTGCTGGCCAGCTGACTCCTGCTAAAAGAGACCCTTGTCCTTAGTCCAACTGGGTTCACTCTCACTTTCTAGACTAGATTATCTTGATTCTAGTAAGTCCTACATGTATTATATATAAAAAAAGCAACTTTCCTCTTTCTTAAGATTCAAAATTAGGGCTGGAGAGATGGCTTAGCAGTTAAGCACTTGCCTGTGAAGCCTAAGGACCCCGGTTTGAGGCTCAGTTCCCCTGGTCCCACGTTAGCCAGATGCACAAGGGGGCGCACGCGTCTGGAGTTTGTTTGCAGAGGCTGGAAGCCCTGGTGCGCCCATTCTCTCTCTCTCCCTCTATCTGTCTTTCTCTCTATGTCTGTCGCTCTCAAATAAATAAATAAATAAATAAATAAATAAATAAATAAAAAGATTCAAAATTAATTTCCATTGCTTTTAACATTCCAGAAAAGAAACCTGGCAGCTGCCAGTACACAATGGCTAAAAGATAATTCCACTTGCCACTGTGGGCCTAGGATCAGGGGCCAAACTAAGGAAGACTTTTGGGGTCAACACTGCTTTTACCAGAGAACGGTGCTAAAGATGTAAGGGTGGTGTTTGAGTAATTTAAGGAAGAGGAAAATAAACTCTAATGACTAAGGTTGTAACTTAAGACGTAAGCTTGGTTATCTTGCCTCTTAAAGTTGCACAGGGCTAAGGTGCTGAGAAATAAACTAGTCTGAATCTATAGGCACACAAATTACTTGAACTCTCATCCTTGCCAAGTATTTTATGTGAAATTCAGGGCATTGCCTGAGGGGGAGAAAAACTGAGCCTGGGATTAAGAATGTCTCTCAAGAAGGGTGATACCTATAACCTTGCAGGGCCTCCTATTTTCATACCAGATAGGAGTTTCTTTTTCTTTCTTTCTTTTTTAAAATAGTTTAATGTATTTTAATAGCAAACTTACAGGAACAGCACAGAAGACAGACAACATTAAAAACATATTCTTGCATGTAGGATAACTCAGAAAAGTATAGTGAATGGATGGAATCTACTGTATGATAAAAATTCTACAAACACCATCTAGTTGCCGTCAATAAGAAATTTATTTTTAAAAAATCCAAACTCTGGCATTGTCCAGAAAATTTTAACAGGTTTATTTATAATTGTTATAAAGTTGAACTGTTGAAACTTGTTCACTGAAACATTTTGACTTGCATTAATGTTTTACATCCCTGCATTTATATTAAAAATCCACACACAAATGAAAATGAAGAAACTGGCAATACCTGATTCCTGTCCCCTAGTTTTCCACTCACAATCATATACTTAGGTACCTTCTGACCCCATGGAAAAAAAAATCTTAACATTCAGAGCTACTGATAACAGGAAGATAAAAAAAAAATATTTTGAGAATGAAATGTTTCCCATCATAGTGGACTCTCAAGCACATTCTCCACGTATGCAGCGTGCTAGCTGGATATCTTTTGGCATAATTGTTACATGTTTGGCATGGATAGCACACAGGTTGGTATCTCCAAAAAGGCCAACCAGATGGGCCTCACTTGCCTTCTGCAAAACACTGATAGCTGCACTTTGAAAGCGCAGATCTGTTTTGAAGTCCAGAGCAATTTCTCGCACCAGACGCTGGAAGGGCAGTTTGCAATTCAGAAGTTCAGTGGACTTCTGATAGCGTCTAATTTCACGGAGTGCCACAGTACCAGGCCTGTAACGATGAGGTTTCTTCACCCCTCCAGTAGAGGGCGCACTTTTGCGAGCCGCTTTTGTAGCCAGTTGTTTCCTGGGTGCTTTACCACCAGTGGATTTGCAGGCAGTCTGCTTTGTATGAGCCACGGTATAAAGACCTCCTCACCTACCCCTTCTCCTACGGCTGCAAGCTCGACGAGCTAGAAGGCAGCGATGGTGTTAGGTGGCGACTGCGAGAGCAATTGAAAGATGGCTGACACAGAGGCTAGGCCCCGCCCCCCACGCACGGCGCCCCGCCTCTCGCCCAGAAAAGAGTCTTGTAAGAGGGAGACAATTCAGCTTATTCCATGCCACTGTTTCCTCTCCTTTTCACTATCTCCATATTTGCAGCTACATTCCTGCATGTAAGAGGAAAGAGGACTTAAGACACAATATTTTAGATGGCACACAAATGTATGCCCCCAGTTAGAAGCATCAATTTAGAAGCATTTTTCACATTAACTTCTTTTAGAAAAAAAAGATTCAAATGCTTTAAACTAGGAGTTTATTTCTCACACCCTTAGCCCTGTGCAACTTTAAGAAGCAAGAGAATCAAGCTTATGTCTTAAGCTACAACCTTTGTCATTAGAGTATATTTTCCTCTTCCTTAAGTTAGTCAAACACCACCCTTAAGTCTTCAGCACTGTTCTCATGTAAAAACAGAGTCTTTTTACTTATTTACTTATTTATTTGAAAGAAAGAGAGACAGAGAATGGGCACACTAGGGGCTCTAGCCACTGTAAATGAATTCCAGATGCATGTGCCACCTTGTGCATATGGCTTTATATAGGTTCTGGGGAATCAAACCTGGGTCCTTTGGCTTTGCAGGCAAATACTTTAATCACTAGGCCATCTCTCCAGTCCCAAAGTCTTTTTAAATTTATCTTGAAGTCTACATGTGTTAGAAAAAATTCAATAGCTCTATCATACCTATTCTTTGCAGGTATGGGACTCTTCCTCCTGGTATAAAATATCCTTCAACAGTGAGCAATCCCAACATGTATGGCTGTAGATAATGGTCTAGTTTCAGCCTTAATCTTACTGCCTCCTTTTATAGAAAAGTCCTTAAAAATCCCCTGTCTTCTACTTGTTGTCTTTCCTCTAATCTGATTTGACAACGTGAAGCTAACAATCACAAAACACTAGGAAATACCAGAGGTGCACCCAGCAAATTGGGTAGCTATCAGAAAAAGAGAGAGAGGGAGAGGGAGGCGAGAAAAATAAAGAGAGAAGAGCTTTACCTAGTGCTGTTTTGTTATATGCCCCCGTTCATGCAGGGAAACTGAAATGCTGTTACTGTAACAGCACTAAAGGGACAGCCAAGGTTTCCCTTTCCTGCAACACCAAATCACTGCTCTTACTGCAACATGCATAGGCTGCAAACCTGACTTCTTCATTTCGCCTATGTCCTTCTTATCACAAGGATGTTAACTTGCAAAGCTGTCATGTTGGACAAGCCCGATTTGTAGGCACCTTTAGGGCTCTGGAAACCTATTCTGTGAGGCTCATTCTTCTGCTCTTGAAGGAAGACAGGGCAGAGTAACAGATTTTCTCATTAACTCTCAGATATGGAAATTCTCCTCAGACCCATATTCACAAACACTCTCCCTTCTGAAATTAATAAGCCACATTGAGTGTGAAGTCAAACCTCAAGATGTCCCACTGTTGCAGTCAGGTTCACACTGCTGGCAGAAATCACCCCACTAAGACCAGCTTGTGGGAAAAAAGGTTTATTATGGTTCACAGACTCGAGGGGAAGCTCCATGATGGCAGGGAAAACGATGACATGAGCTGAGGGTGGACATCACCCCCTTGCCAACATCAGGTGAACAACAGCAATAGGAGAGTGTGCCAAACACTGGCATGGGAAAACTGGCTACAATACCCATAAGCCTACCCCACAATACACTGTCTCCAAGAGATGTTAATTCCCAAATCTCCATCACCTGGGAACCTAGCATTCAGAATGCCTAAGTTTATGGGGGACACCTGAGTCAAACCACCATATTCTGCCCCTGGCCCCCATAAACTGATAACAATACATGATATAAAATACAATGCATTTATCCAACTTTAAAAGTCCCCATAGTTTTTAATCAATCCTAATGATCAAATATCCCCATAATCCAAGGTCTTTTTTAAAAAAATATTTTGTGTATTTTTATTTATTTATTTGAGAGTGACCAAGAGAGAAAGAGGCAGTTAGAGAGAGAGAGAGAGAGAGAGAGAGAGAGAGAGAGAGAGAGAGAATGGGTGCACCAGGGTCTCCAGCCACTGCAAACGAACTCCAGATGCGTGCACCCCTTTGCACATTTGGCTAATGTGGGTCCTGGGGAACTGGGCCTCGAACCAGGGTCCTTAGGCTTCACAGGCAAGTGCTTAACTGGTAAGCCATCTCTCCAGCCCTAATCCAAGGTCTTTTAACTGAGCCATAATACCAAAAATTTCCCCCAAACCACATAATGGCACAGAATAAACATTCGTACTGCAAAAGATGGCACTGGGCATAGCAAAACAATATTCAACCAATACAAGATTTAAATAGGGCAAACATCAAATTCTGTGGTTCCAAGTCATACGACTCTAGTCAGTAAAAAGTCCGATAATTCTAACCAGCAACAAGTCTCTGGAGTTCCAATTCTACCCCTCCAGCTAGGCTACTCACAGTCCTGGAAAACTTCATCCAGGGCCAGCAGCAATCCTTGGCAGCCATCTCGTGGTCCCAGCATCTCCACTGGGTCTCCACTGCAACCCACAGTTCATCCTCATGACTCCATTGGGTCACCATGCAGGCATCCAGCAAACCTGCTTCACACTGCCCATGACCTTTTCCAAAACATAAGACCATGTTGCAAACTCAATGACCCTCTCTTTCCTGCATTTCTTATACTCCATAATACCAGGTGGGGTGCCAATTTGTTAATCCAGAGGGGAATAAAGCAGCCTTTGAACAGGACATCCTTTAGCATTCTGGCCCCTTCAAAAGAGTCTACATTCTTCCTGTTGTCCCAGTACAGGTCAGCTGACCCAATTTCAAAGGTTGTAATCTCTCATATAATTGCAGCTGAACAAGCAGAAGTTTCAGCCCAAATATTTCATTTCTTTCTGTGCCATAACCCTCTGCATACACCAGTTCATTTCTATGCAATGTGACCCTGCACAACTTCACAGGACATGGCCATAACAGCAAGCCTCTCACACAAACTGCTTCTAGCCCAGTCCAGACAAAGCTCTTTCTCACCCTCACAGGCAAAACCTCACAGTCAATACTTCTTACTACATTCAGGTCTTTTAACTCTGACCAAAATAATCCATCAAGGTGTACTTATAGCACTGCAAGGCATCTCTTAGGTCAAGGTTTCAAATCCTTCCACATTCCTCTTGAAAATCAGCTCCAAAAGGCCAAAGGCACATAGTGAGGTGTCTAGCAGCAAGCCCACTTCTGATACCAATATTACTGTTGCAGTCAGATTTGTATTGCTGACAGAAATTACCTGACCAAAAGCAAAGTGTAGGAAAAAAGGTTTATTTTGATTTACAGACTCAAGGGGAAGTGCCATGATGGCAGGGAAAATGACAATATGAGCAGAGGGTGGATATCACCTCCTTGCCAACATCAGGTGAACAACAGCAATAGGAGAGTGTGCCAAACACTAGCAAGGGTAAATGGGCTATAATACCCATTAAGCCCGCCCCCCAAAATACACTGATTCCAAGAGGTGTTAATTCCAAAATCTCCATCAGCTGGGAACCTAGTATTCAGAATGCCTAAGTTTATAGGGGACACTTGAATCACACCACCACACATACCTTTTTGAAACTTCTTGCCCTTAGCTTGAGCCTGATGTATTCATAAAGCCTGTGGCAGGAAGTTAGGGACGTGGTAGTTGTTTTTGGCATCTTCCTGGGATGTAGCAGTTGAAGGAGAGGGACTAGCATGGGGGTGGGAGCCAGGGTAATCCTTCCTAAGTGGGAAGAGTGGGCACTGAGGTTTGTGATCTATGGGCATAGTGTGACTGAAGGTGGATCCCTGCTTCATGGAATATTTCTATAGTCTCAGGGAAAGTTCCATTGGTACTTTGTAGACCTCTGTGGCTAAAGAATTCTCTCCTGATGTGGGTGAGTTGTTTTCCCATTACTTGTGATAATTTCCTCAGCAGCTGGTCATCCAGCCCTCTACCTCCAGCATTTTTACCTGGGATCTCTTCTTTGCAGATGAGAAGGACACTTGCAACATCTAAGCCAATGCCTTTTATCTTGTGTCCACATCTGGTCAAAGGAAAACAATATTTTTGGGCCATCTTCAGTGACAGCATGGGTATTTCCAAATCAATTCTAGGCTTCACTGTCATGATAGTTTCTACCAGCCTTTGAGTTGTTCTGGCAAGAGCTTAACTTTCTGTGTGGTCTTCTTGAAGGCTCTGCCATTTGGCTTGAGTGTGAGGGCAAACATCTTTTTCTCTTCTCTAAAGATGCCTATGTGTCGCACTGGCAAGGAAATGTCAAAGTTCTTCCATGCCTCCTCTCGCCCCAGTGTCCATGTCTTTTAACATGGATGCTGGGTGGGCTAAGGGCCACAAAGATAGATTTTATATTATTCCATCCTAACAAGCAAGGAGTCATGGCATAAACTACAACCTGCATAGGCCTGGAAGACATTATAGTAAGTGAAACAAGACAATCACAAGAGAATAGACACTTGAATCCACTTACATGAAGTTTCCAAAGCAGATAAACTCATGTGGATGGAAAGTTCAATGGTGATTGACAGGGACACTGGGAAAAGGCAATGGGTACCTAACATTTAATGGGTCTAAGGTTTCCCTTTGGGAAGGTTAAAATGTTCTGGAAATTAATGGTAGTGATTGTCACTCAGCAATGTGAATATACTTAATGCTACTAAACTGTACAGCATTAGAAATAGAATGGTAACTTTGTATCATTATTATTATTTTAATTTTTTAAGTTTAGGTCTCTCTCTAGCCCAGGATGACCTGGAATTCACTATGTAGTCTCATGGTGGCCTTGAATACACAGCAATCCTCCTACCTCTGCCTCCTGAGTGCTAGGATTCAGGCTTGCATCACCATGCCTGGCTTGTCTTACTATTATTATTATTTTTAGAACATAATGCAAACAGAAATTTCAGTTGCTTCCACAAGTCCTGCTTAGGTAGTGTAGCAACCAGCCGTGGAGCATGGGAGTAACGGCCACCTAACACACCTGGGACAGCGCCTGCTATCAAATAACTGCCTCTCCTTGACAAGCCTCCCTTCTACACTGCTGTGTGTTGGGAGGGCAGAGACTTGACAAACACGGCTCTGCCGCAGGGGACACCACAGACGGCCCGAAGGGCAAGAGTCAGAGAAGGGACTGTTGGCTTCCTGTTTCTGGCAGAGTTGCCCAGCAACGGCCCTTCCATGCAGCAGCATGTTTCCAGGAGCAGCTGGTTAGTGTTTCATTTTTCCCACTCTTCCAGAACCAGCTGTTTTGCACCCCTAGGACACACTGCACTAGGTAGGTAAGGCACCTCCTAAGAGAACTGGACCCCAGTCCTTAGCACTCACCCCCCACTCTGAAGTGTCAATGCCACCTTCCTCCTCAGAGGTCAGAGTCCCCCTTCCATAGGGCCCCAGGAATTCCCAAAGTGTGAGTTTCTGGTAAGCCCAGGCTCTTCTCTTTGCTTCCTAGCACAGAAAAGACTTGTTTTCTCCAATCACTCTTGCTTCCTACCTTGTTTGCATTTCCAGCCCTCAAATACCTGCCTCTCCGATTCCTGGTATTAAATTCTTTCTGCTAAGGTAACTAACATAGACTCTGTTTTTCTGGTCAGACCCTAATAACACTGCACAAAAATGAAAGGAGCAAGGAACGGTTCCCCTTCAACATACTGCTGTAATTACTCGTTGCCTGTGTTTCCAGACTGGTTTGTAAGCACCACGGCTCACTAACATATACATCAAACTCTGACCATAGCCTGACCTGTGCAGGATGTCCTCAAGTCATGGTCATTAGATAACTGAATAGGAACTATGTAATTTGAAAATGAAAAGTTAATTTTGATTATGAAAATGTTTAAAATATATACCTGGGGGGCGCTGAGGGATGGCTTAGCAGTCATGGTGTTTGCCTGCAAAGCCAAAGTACCCAGGTTTGATTCCCCAGGACCCATGAAAGCCAGATGCACAAAGTGGCACATGTGTCTTGAGTTCATTTGCAGCAGCTCCCTAAAGTTTTAAGTACTTTCTGCTCTTTTCCTTGTTTTCTTATTTACTAATTTTTGTCAATCAGGGGCTTTCTTCATATTTTTCTTGGGCAATTAGGGCATATTATCCATGACATGCTCATTCAGTCAACAACTTAAAAAAAATTTATTTCTTTGGGGAGTGGTGGAAATGGGTGTGCCTAGGCCTTTCTTTTGCCACTGCTAAAGAACTTCAGATGCATGTGCCATTTTTTGCATCTGGCTTTATGTGGGTACTGGGGAATTGAACCTAGGCCAGCAGGTTTTACAAGCAAGTGCCTTTAATTACTGATCCATCTTGCTAGCCCAACAAAATGCTTTTTAAAATATTTTATTTATTTGTTTATTTGAGAGAGGGAGAAAGAGAGAGAAAGGTAGATAGAGATAGAGAAAGTTTCATGCCAGGGCCTCTAGCAAAGGAACCGCAAAGGAACTCTAAATACATGTGCAGAGAGCAAAATGTTATATTTCTCTACATTTCTTTATATCTCGCCTAGAGAAAAATAGAAGTCAAGAGGCTCTGTTGATGGCAAACAGGAGGCTCGGCCAATAGCAGGTAGACAAAGGGGCCTGCACTGTTGAGCAAACTCCTTAGAATAAGCTGGACTCCTGGTCACAGGCCTACCTCACACCCCCCAGGTGGCGCTTCCTTTAACTGACCAACAGACCTATTTACAAGTTCCTTTTTTTACTTTCATGACTGTAACGGTCACATGTAAATTATGATTTATGGCTTAATTCCCATCCTGTTTCTTTTTTATAAAAACTGACACTCCAAACAGTTCAGTGCTTCACTCAGAATCTGGAGTGGAGCCCTGGTATATCAGACTATCCTTTTTATTTTTTTTTTCCCTTTTCTTTTTCTTTACCCAATAAAACTTTGCCTCACATTCCATGAGTCAATGGTCTTACTTGTGAGACACTGGACCCCATAACAGCATGTACCTTTATGTGGGTACTCGGGAATTAAACCTAGTTCTTTTGGCTTTGCCAGGAAGTACCTTAACTGCTAAGCCCCAAAATACTTTTTCTTTTTTTAGTTTTTTTTTCGAGGTAGGGTCTCACTGTAGCCCGGGCTGACCTGGAATTCACTATGGAGTCTCATGGCGATCCTCCTACCTCTGCATCCTGAGTGCTGGGATTAAAGGCGTGCACCACCAGGCCTGGCTCCAAAATACTTTTTAATATCAACCATATATTGGATATTATGTCAGATGCTTTAAAGACAAATCCATTTTATCTTTACAACTATTTTTACCTAATTTATTTGTAAGCAGAGAGACAGAGAAGAGAGACGGACAAGAGAAAATGGGCATGCCAGGGTCTCCAGCCACTGCAAATGACCTCCAGATGCATGGGCTACTTTGTGCACCTGGCTTTTTGTGGGTACTAGGGAATAGAACTTGGGTTGTTAGGCTTTGCAGGCAATGTCAGAAAAAGTGGGGGAATAAATGAGAGGGAAAGTCCAGCTTAACAGCAGACTGACTGTTCAAGGCATCCTGAGAAGGGCTCTGACCAGGCAGGTCCAAAAGCCCCCTCCCTTACAGATTATGGGATGTTTCTAGGGCAGTGGGAGTCACTCGAATTACTTGGTTGCAGGGTGGCCTGTCTTGTCTCAGGGAAGTGATAATTAGACAGGTGGTATGGTGGTGTAATTTCAGGTGTCCCCCATAAACTTAGGTGGTCCGAATGCTAGGTTCCCAGCTGATAGAAATTTGAGAATTAACGCCTCCTGGAGGCAGTGTATTGTTGGGGGTAGGCTTATGGGTATTATAGCCAGCATCCCCTTGCCAGTGTTTGGCACACTCTCCTGTTGCTATTGTCCACCTGATGTAGGCCAGGGGGTGATGTACATCCTTTGCTCATTCCCAGTGTTTGGCACACTCTCCTGTTGCTATTGTCCACCTGATGTAGGCCAGGGGGTGATGTACATCCTTTGCTCATTCCATCGTTTTCCCCTGCCATGAGGATGCTTCCCCCTCGAGCCTATAAGTCAAAATAAACCTTTGCCCCCTCACCCCCACAAGCTGCTCTTGGTTGGGTGATTTCTGCCAGCAATGTGAACCAGACTGCAACAGGTGGTTTAAGCCATTCCAGGAAAGTGACAATGGGGATGGGTGGCCCAGCTTCCCAATATAATTGGGAGAGGTTGGTTGGGCCAGAGTTCAAAGATGGAGTCATTGTGGTTCTAATGGTAAGTGCCTTAACTGCTGAGCCATCTCTCCAGCCCTGACAAGTACATTTTAAATCTAACTAATGCACAGTTTAGAATTTGAAGCATCAACATTTATTAAACCTCACAAAAGTTTAAACATGGAAATCACCATTTTGGTATGATGAAAGAAATGCTGTACTAAAAGAACACATGGTGGCTGGGGAGACGGCTCAGCAGTTAAAGGCGCTTGCTTTCAAATGGCCTGGATTTGATTCCCCAGTACCCCTTTAAAGCCAGATGCCCACAGTGATACATGCATCTGGAGTTCATTTGCAGTGGCAGGAGGCCCTGGTGAGCTTGTCCTCACTCTCTCTTTCCTTGTAAATGAATAAAAAAAGAGAACACATTGGTTGTAAACAGATCATTTAACTTCTTTAAGTATATGTCACTTCTTAGCAATAAATACTACAGATATTCTCATAAGTGCCTTCTTTTTAAACTCTGACTCTTTTTTGTTGTTTTGTTATTTTGAGACAAAATCTCACGTATCTCAAGTTGGGCTCCAGCTTGTTATGTGGGACCTTGAACTTCTGATCCTCCTGCCTCCACCTTCCCAGTGCTAGGATTATAGGCATGAACTAGTCATTATGCAGTGCTGGGAGCTGAACTCAGGACTGCATGCATGTTAGGTAAGAACTCTACCAACTGAGTCATGTTCCCAACCCTTAAAACCTGATTCTTGGTATGAAACTGTTCTCTGTCTTCCTAAGAGTACAAGAGACAAATCAAGTTTCCAAACAAATGTTACATATTGTAGCCTTGACTTAGCTTATCAACTTGTCATTTGAAGCTAGTTATTTTAATTAGGTTAACTATGTACAATATTTTAAGCATTACTCTTATAAGATTTTGAAAACTACATTTTAACATGGAACTTTAGGGATAGTCACCTTTTAAATCCTGTTGAAAAGCCATGTTTAAGATTTAATTTGCTGAAACAATGTCTTGTTAATAGTCTTTCAATAATGAAGTTGGGCAATATTACCAATATCTAAAAAGTTTAAAATGCATAGGGTCAGGCATTTGGGCGATAAGAAAATGTTCTAGTGAATTATCCCTTTACTGGAATTTTGGAGGACAAAAAAAAAAAAAGGTGTACTGTGTCTTAATAGTGATTTTTATTTGATCTTGTTTCCAATAAACATGTCTGCCAGGGCTTTAAAAGCCATCATGTAAAATACCAATAAAGTAAAACATATGCAAACATAACAAAATCACTTTTGTAGTGACAATACTCCAACCATATGAATATTAGTCATAGAAACTACAGGTTTTATGATATTTTAAAATATTTGTTTAAAATTTTTTTAATCTAGGTAGTCAGTCTGCACTTAAATATCAACCATTCTCCTTTTTTGCTTCTTCTCTTAAAATTTATATGTATCCAGTACATTTAATTGAAAATTGTATGCTTTTTACTATGCTGTATTTTATTTTTATTTTTAAATTATTGTTGATATTTTCAATTAACAATGTACAAAATACAGTTATACTGCTGGTCTCATAAGAGCTATTCAGTTTTCCAAAATGTATGCCTATAACTGCAGTAGTTCACCAATTTCAAAAATTTGAAATTTTGTTCATATGTTATCTTTAAGACCACCTCAAATTTAAAGGCTACCTTATTATACATTTAAAGTGTATTATAACAGTGTGGTAGTTAATAAAACACTATTTTTTTTTTCTTTTTAAAAAAGTACAAGAGAACTTTCAAATCCACACATCATGTGATCTAGGGACTAGACAGGCAGGAAGCGATGGACAGGAAGTAAGCAGTCTAATAAAAGGCACTGAGACCAATTCTATCTCCACTTCTAAAGGAAGGTATCATTTTCTGCAAGAAGACCTTTTTGGAATAGTATTAATACCGACAGCTGCATTAATCATCTGACAATGTAATCCACTGCAAAGCTCAAAAGAGACCAGATCAGAGTAGCCAGCTCTCTCATTAACATGCAAATGGACAACACAACCCAGAAAACAGCTGCCTAGTATCTGAGAAACAGGATACATGATACCTGCCTCAGAACCCAAGATGAAAAGCTCGGTGTGGTCAAGGGCAGGAGGGACTTCCGGTATAAATACATACTGTCAGCCCTGAGCTACCCAGAGATTTAACCAACCTCAGGTCAAAAGTATATGAAAAAGCTGGGCATGGAGGTACACGCCTTTAATCCCAGCACTCAGGAGGCAGAGGGAGAATCTCCTTGAATTAGAGGCCACCCTGAGACTACATAGTAAATTCCAGGTCAGCATGGGCTACAGTGAGACCTACCTTGAAAAACAAACAAACAAACAAACAAACAAGCAAGCAAGCAAGCAAGCAAAAAACCTGCAGGAAAATATGAAAAAAAAACCCAACAAATACTGGGTCAGCACAGAAAACATATGGACTGCCTTCTATTCTTTATCTCTTAAATAAGAAAGTTAAACAGCTATTTATACAGCATTTACATTATATGAGATAATAGATAATCTAAAGACGATTTAAAGCATCTGGGAAGATGTCCATAAGTTATATAAACACATTATGCCACTCTCTATAAGGGGCTTGAGCATCTGTAGGATAACTTGGGGGGTCTTGGTACTAATCCCTGAAGTACATGAGTTAGAACTGTATGTGTAAGAGTCTGCTTATGTGACTTCTGAGCAATACCATACATCTGCGGCCTCTCCATGGGCTAGTCAGGTTAGTGAGGGTAGTTAAAGAACAGCATGAGTGGGCTGGAGAGACTGCTTAGTGGTTAAGGCACATGCCTGTGAAGCCTAAGGACCCAGGTTGGATTCCCTAGATCCCACTTAAGCAAGATGCACAAGATGGCACATGCATCTGGAGTTCATTTGTACTGGCTAGAGGCCCCGGGGCACCCATTCTCCTCTACCCATCTCTATTTGCCTCTCAAATAAATAATTTTTTTTTAAAAAAGAACAGCATAACTGCACAGTGTCTTTTCTAGTAATTAAAGGACATAGTTAAATTGGAAAATACATATTGGGAGAGGGGAAGTTTACCCTTAACTCTGTGAGTGGCCTAGGGTGGAGCCTTCCGGGTTGTATGTTGCTCAGGCTGCCCTTCCTGTCCTTGCCATCCCGATGACTCTCCTGCAGGGAAGCTAAAAATGGAAGTCAGCCAGCACCTGGAGACTTCACAGTCTTTAGAGTCCGAACTCAACTGTATTTTATAATCATCCAGGCCTCAGATTAGAAAGCAAAAAGAGATTTTGCTAAGTAATTAGAAGCCATATGCTTCTTTATGACAAATAAGCCAGTTATTGTTAAAGTGTCTGTCAATGGACTGCATCTGTTTACAAGTGAAATATTCATTCACAGCCATTCTATCCAAAGGGCAAGCCTGTGCCACTCTAGACAAAAGTGAGAGAAGCAGGAAGGCCTGACCACCTTGTGCCCCTTCCTGAACACATCCTCATCAAACAGACTGTGTCCCAGTGAAGTCACTTATTTCTGTAGACCTGCACAGTCCCTTGACATAGGAAGATTTTTGTGACTGGATTACTAACCTCATTTATAACATAAAAAATATATTATCTTTTTCAGTAGCTAGAATGTCAGATTCCTCAGCCTGTGCAGTGACAGTGACAAAATTAAGCATGTAACAGTGCTTCAAAATTTATTTCCTAAGCTTACTCCATTACCACTTTCATGTTGATGATTACTTTATGGTAAATGTTCTGAAAACAGTAGACCAAATCTATCACCAATCTGCCTCTTCTGGCATTCTCAGTGGATTAGTGATTATGATTATAGCGGAGAAATAACTACTTGAAAAGAAAAAACTGAGAGCTCAAGAGATTGTTCAGTGGTTAAGGCACTTGCCTTCAAAGCATGATAGGTCAATTCCTTGGTACAAAGGAATGTACAAAGTGGTGCGTGCATCTGGAGTTCATTTGCAGTGGTTAGAGGCTCTGATGTGCCCAGTCTTTGTCTCCCTCTGCTTGCAAAAGACTGACATTTTTTTTGTTTTTTGTTTTTGAGGTAGGGCTTCACTTTAGCACAGGCTGACCTGGAACTCACTATGTAGTCTCAGGGTGGCCTTGAACTCATGGTGATCCTCCTACCACTGCCTCCCGAGTGCTGAGATTAAAGTGTGCACCACCACACCTGATGCCTTTGACTTTTTTGTTGTTGTGGTTGTTTGGTTTTGTTTTGTTTTGTTTTCCAAGGTAGGGTCTTGCTCTAGCTCAGGCTGACCTGGAATTCACTATGTAGCCTCAGGGTGGCCTTGAACTCATGGCGATCCTCCTACCTCTGCCTCCTGAGTGCTGGGATTAAAGGTGTGCACCACCATGCCTGACACTTGCCTTTGACATTTTTAAAGAGTCAGTTTAATTAGAAAGAATATATTTACTTATAATGCATTGGTGGAAAAAGTTAAAAACAATTTAAATGTAGAGACCTTGTGTTGGTCAATGGCAAGAGAAACCAGTCATTCCTTTTCCTTTTATGTGACTTCTGCTGCCTCTCCATGGGCTAGTCAGGTCAACAAGGGTAGTTAAAGAACATGCAAATGGACAAGACAATACAACCCCAAGAAAAGTCTCTGGGATCAGCAAATCACACTGCTTGCTACCTGTTGTGGTTACAAAACAGTCAACCAAAAGCAGTTTGTGAGAGGAAAGAGTTTATTCTGCCTTACAGTCTTGAGGGGAAGCTCCATGATGGCAGGGGAAGATGGCGGGAGCAGAGGCTGAACATCACCTCTGCCATAGCAGGTGAAAACAGCAGCAGAAGAGTGAGCCAAACTGTAGCAGGGAAACTGGCGATCACAGCCCTAAGCTTACACCCAGCAACGCGCCTCCTCCTGGCAAGGCTCAACCTCCCAAACTGCCAGCAGCCGGGCTCAAGCATAAAAACACATGAGTTAGCTGGGTGTGGTGGCGCACACCTTTAATCCCAGCACTCATAAGGAAGGCAGAGGTAGGAGGATCACTGTTGAGTTCGAGGCTACCCTGAGACTCCATGGTGAATTCCAGGTCAGTCTGGGCTAGAGTGAGATCCTACCATGAAAAAAAAAAAAAAACAAACAAACATGAGTTTATGGGGAACACTTA
Organism: Jaculus jaculus; assembly: GCF_020740685.1. Taxonomy (NCBI): domain Eukaryota; kingdom Metazoa; phylum Chordata; class Mammalia; order Rodentia; family Dipodidae; genus Jaculus; species Jaculus jaculus. The sequence goes on along the minus strand of NC_059110.1, from coordinate 75,211,305 downwards.
ATTCAAACTACCACACTAGCATCCCTGCCGCTTCCCTGTGGTGTAGTAAAGTTCGACCTTTGCATGGGAACTATAAGGTGGTGCAGGACTAAGGTACCAAAGTTAAGTCCCAGGTGCACCATTATCTATTTCTATTACTGGACACTTGTCCTTAAAATCTTCAATAACTTAGAAAAAAACTTTTTAATTTATTTGCAAGCAAAAAGAGATAGAAGAGAGACAAACAGAAAGAATAGGTGTGCCAGGGCCTCTAACCACTGCAAACAGACTCCAGACTCCAGATGCATGCACCACTTTGTGCATATGGCTTTACATGGGTATTGGGGAATCAAATCTGGGTCATTAGGCTTTGCAGGCAGGTGCCTTAACCGCTGAGCAATCTCTCCAGCCCCTTCAATGACTACCTGTGTTTCTACCCAATGCATTAGTATTAAACTGATAAAGACCTCAATGAGTTATCATTAAATATTCATTTCAGAAATTAAGAATTCAGTTTTTTTTAAAAATTAAAAAATTTTTGATTATTTATTTGAGAGCAACAGACAGAGAAAGAGGCAGAGAGAGAGAGAGGAGAGAGAGAGAGAATGGGCAAGCCAGAGCCACCAGCCACTGCAAATTAACTCCAGATGCATGCAACCCCTTGCACATCTAGCTAACATGGGTCCTGAGGAATCGAGCCTAGAACCTGGGTCCTTAGGCTTCACAGGCAAGTGCTTAACCGCTAAGCCACCTTTCCAGCCCTAAAAAATTTTTTTGAGGTAGGGTCTCACTCTAGCTCAGGTTAACCCAGAATTCACTATGTAGTCTCAGGGTGGTCTCAAACACAAGCCAATTCTTCTACCTCTGCCTCCCAAGTGCTGGGATTAAAGGTATGTGCCACCACATCCAGCCTAGAATTTAGTTTTTAAACACAAAATTTGTGTGACAGTTTTGATTTTCAATCCAATCTTTCATGGACTATTAAAACACTTATATTCATGTTACTCAGAATTTAATTCTCTATTCTTCTTATACCTCTTGAGTATTGACAATTGATTTCTGCAAGAATGAACACAACCAGGACCACAAATGCCTTTGGATTATAATCTAATAAAGTAAAAATGGAAAGTGACACTATGAAATGTCAGCAAGATAATAAAAGATGCTGTAAGGCTCTGGCCCATTTCCAACAGCTAGCTCCCCTGACCCCTGCACTGGAAGGGAACTGTTCTCTGAGCACTCATACAATCATGTTCTTGCTCACATAACTGGAAGGTATTGGTATGTTCCATCTGCTCTAGTAATCTGAAAAGTCTTTTGCTAAATAAATAGGTGATAAATAAAAAATAAACCTGATGATTGGATCAATGTCAGTGAAAGCTGAACCATAACATTTAATGATAGAAATAGCTGAGATGGACCTTTCTCAGTATCAAGGTGTTGTTTTAAAATTATTTTCACAGAAATATTTCTAACATATGCTACATGCTTTTACTCTTTCCATGTGGCCTATTAATAACATATTTTTTATTGGTAACATGGAATTTGAGAGCAGCAATACTCTTGAGGGCCCTGACCTGTTTTCAGTACAGTTGCTGATTGGTTTCTGTGAGGGACTAGTTCCAGGAACCCGTATCCCATCAATTTTAAATCTGTAGGATGGTCAAGACTTTTATATAAAATGGCTTATGTGCATACAACCTGGGTACATCTTCCTGTATACTTTATATCATCTCCAGAGTCCCATACCTAATGCAATGTAAATGCTCTGGAAAGAACTGTTCTGCTGTATTCATGAGGAACAGCTTGTACCTGTTCACTACAGACTCAGCTTTGATTATTCATACATTTTTAGTCCCTAGTTGATTGACTTGTAGATGCAGTCCACAGATAAAGAGGGATAACTACTTTGTAACCTTCCCTCCTACCTTGCTGTGCGGTCATTTCTCACTCTGTGTACTGTCTCAAGTAAGCTCCTTCACTTTCCAATTTGTCCAATTTCATCTGCTTTAGACTAAAATCAGCCACACCTATTGGGTCTTACCTAAAACAAGAAGCGAGAGACTTTCAGGTCATCAGAGGAGTAGCTGATAAGTGAGGTTGGTGCCATCGGTCTTGATTGTTCACAGGTTGCCTTGCTTCTGGACTGTAATAGGGGTGCTGGGGATGGTCTGCTGCACCTCTGACCCCCAAAAAGTCCTTGGGCACTCTGGTGGCCAGCCTTCTGCTCTTTAGCAGAGCACCCTTACAGTACTCCAGGGCTCTGTGTTCCCTTTCAAACCAGAGCTCTCTTGGTTATAACCAGCCCCCTTGCTTGATGTGGGTCTTACAGCTTGCTCCATTGTCTGCAGCAACCCCACACCTGCTTTGCAACTATGAAAACCAAAGCAGTTCCACGAGGGCTTAAATGCTTATGCCATGCTGAGAAGGCTTCAATTCTAAATAAATGCCACCATTATGCAAGCCACACAGAAGCAGGAAATACACTAGTTCAAAGAATGGTCTCATTTGCAGGCAGCTTGCATTATATTTTATAAGAATGCATTTGACATTTTAAGCTTTCCTGTGACAGAAAATTGTACTTCTAGTAGCAGGAGTTATTAAGTCTGTGCCCAGAATAAACCAGACTGTTTTGGAAAGTTTAATTTTTTTTTTTCAGCTTCCACACAGCATTTTCTGACTGTTTCCTCAGAGACTGGCCTGTGTGTAATATACACAGCTTGTTATTTCAAATTTAAACATACAAATACTATTTTTAACCTTTTAGGGGAGCTATCACAATTTCCTTTAAAAACATATTAAGCATGGTAATAGAGTTTGCATTTTAAGTTTAAAATTTAAGGATAAATAAGACAAGACATTCAAGCTGAAGTCCCTTAGGATGGAAATATTTCTTGTAAATGGATACTGAACATTGCAAAGCACCTAGGATGCTTTTAATTTTCTTTTGTTGTTTATTTTATTTATTTATTTGAAAGTGACAGATAGAGAGAGAAAGAGGCAGATAGAGAGAGAATGGACGCGCCAGGGCCTCCAGCCGCTGCAAGCAAACTCCAGATGCGTGCGCCCCCTTGTGCATCTGGCTAACGTGGGTCCTGGGGAATCGAGCCTCAAACCAGGGTCCTTAGGCTTCACAGGCAAGCGCTTCACCGCTAAGCCATCTCTCCAGCCCCTAGGATGCTTTTAGGATGATATTTTATCATATGCTCAATTATTTTACGTATTTCCAAGATAGTGGAGTATTTGTCATCACTTGTAATATGTGCCCCAATACCAATGAAGTGGCCATGTGAAATAATGTTCTAAAAGTGGTAAAATACAGTATTTTTGAAAATTCATTTCAAATAATAGGACTAATATGGCACTGACTTGACTCTCTTACAGTTTCCTTAAAAAGGCTGACATCTACTTTGATCATCAAATCTTTATTGTGCAATCCCTTCTCCTTTTAGTAACTGAGAATCTACACAGCTTATCCATGAGAAAACCTGCATCAAAAATAGATAAATGTGGGGCTGGAGAGATGACTTAGTGATTAAGCACTTGCCTGTGAAGCCTAATGACCCCAGTTCGAGGCTTAATTCCCCAGGACCCACATAAGCCAGATGCCCAAGGTAGCGCATATGTCCAGAGTTCATATTCAGTGGCTGGAAGCCCTGGTGCATCCATTCTCTCTCTTTCTCTTTCTCTCTCTGTCTGCTGCTATCAAATAAATAAATAATTAAAAAAATAGGTAAATGATAAGGAGAACCCTCAGTGGAGTGGGGGCAGAGAGGAGGGATATGGTATCAACAAATGATGTGTCCATACAAAGTTTCTACTTAATAAAAATAAATATAAAAAAAATAGCTAAGTGGGTGTAAAACCAAAGCTGATGCCACTGCTGCCATTCATTGACACTTAAGAATCTATCAGTACAGAAAGCTGTGTAGCTGTTTCCTAAGGACCAAAGACTAGGATCCATGTGTACCAATACATGCCTATGGTTTAGTTTAAATTAATAGACAACAGGAGTTACTCAAGCACAACCTTAACTAAAGTAGACATTATACAAAGTATTCACTAATGGATTAAAAATTATTTATTTACTTGAGAAAGAGAGAGAGAGAACGAAAGAGAGGATGCACCAGGGCCTCTAGCCCCTGCAAATGAACTCTAGATGCATGTACCACTTTATGCATCTGGCTTCTGTGGGTACTGGAGAATCAAACCTAGGTCCATAGGCTTCATAGGCAAGTGCTTTAACTGCTACACCATCTCTTCAGCCCCAGTAATGGATGTTTTAATGACTGTGATTTCTAGGTACTCCAAATCTCCATGTTAAAATACAACATACAGTTTGTCCTCAATTTTAATAATTATTCAGCTTTCATTTGCCTACTTTAATGGAGAAATCACAATGTATAGAGCAGTGGGAATAATTCAAAATGCAAAACCATGTATTGTAAGTTTGAAACCTGGGCTGAGAGATGGCTTAGCAGTTAAGGTGCTTCCCTGTGAAGCCTAATAATTCATAGTTTCTTCCAACTATGGGCAATTACAAGTAAAGCCATACAGGCCATACAGGTTTTTGTGTAGACTTGCCTATTAATTTTCCAGGTATATAGGCACATAGAGCTGAGGTTACTGATCATTATATGCAGCAGTAAGAGACTCATCTGGGGTCCATTTTTCTTAGTTTGGCCCAGCTCTTGTTTTTGATTATATAGTAACTCTACAAAAATACTTTCTCAAGCTCAGTTACTAGCAATGGTCAAAAGTTTATTCACCTATTAAAGTAAGACTGCATTTATAGGTACGTAAGTTTCCTCTCTTGGCTCCACACAGAGATGCTATTGCCATGGAGACTTAGAGGACCTAATAAATGTGGTTATTCCTCATTTGTTCCAGACATGTTAATACTAATTCCCAGGACTACAAAGTTACATCCAATTTCAAAGAATTGCTTTAGTGTGTGTGTGTGTGTGTGTGTGTGTGTTGCATACACCCCTTGCACACACATGTAGAAGCCACAGGCTGGGTGTCCTCTATCACTCTTCTGCATTGTTTCCTTGAGAGGTATCTCACCTGACCTGCAGCTACCTCAACCTCCATCAGACTGGCTGACCAGTGAGCCCCAGCAATTCTTCTGTCTCTGGCTCTGGCCCCTACTGGACTTACAGGTATGCATGGGCACACCTAGCTTCTTACATGGGTACTGGGGACTGGACTCAGGCCCTTATGCTTGTGTGCTTGCAGCAAGTGTTCTTACCTGCTGAGCCATCTCCCCAATGCCAAGAACAATCACATTTCAATGCCCATATTTCCTTAAGGAGATGAGCTAAGTTGAGATAAGATATACTCATATTCTTTATCTAAAGAATACAGACATACTGTGGTATGATTTATCCCAGGTAACAGTAATTTCACATTTAAATGCTTCCATCACCTACCAGAGAAGATAATGGAATGGTTCTTACCTTTTCATAAGTACAAATGAATTCAAGAAGATATATGCAAACAAAGTCACTAAGTTACTCCATTTGTCTCAGTTACTCTTCTTTAATTTTTTAAGTTTAGGGGCAACATGAAGATGACTTTATTCAATAATCAAGACTGTTCCTAGATGTACTAATGTAATGCTTGAGTGCAACACATTCATAATTTACTGCTTAATAATAGAAGAGATCCAATCATATCTATTTTAGCAGTAAGCAAAAAAAGAATCTGACAAGTGCCAGGGTATAAAATAACTGACTGGAGTAAATTCAAGCATATTTTTATTTTAATCTCCAAGAAATATGTCATTACTATCTTTATAATTCTTACAAAGAGCACTCTGAAGTTATGAAGGGAAGAAAGATTCATCAAAAATATAGGGGTTTAGTTAGGGTGATTGTTATTTATTTGTTTGCTTAATGTTTTTCTAGTAATTTCAACTATAAACCTACACTATTCATTTATTTGAAAGAGTAACTGGTTAGCAACCACTTTCGTTTCTTAGTTTTACAGCATATTCAGCAAAGTCAGTTTCAAGTGAATCTGCATTAAATATTCTGTCCCTGATGAATGGTAATGTTAGGTATGTGTTAGGCATGATGGCTTGTCTGTCACTCAACATTCATTTCTATTTCTGTGAAGTGTAACATTCCTTTGTCTGAGGCTAGAAACCTATAAAGCACATTTCCCAGAGTCTCTTGAAGTTGGGGTTCAGTGCATAGATCAGAATCTGCCAGTGAGAGGAGCTGGAGGAGGAGGTAGAAGACAGCTAAGGATAGTGTCTGCAAGCCGGTTTTTGTTGGTAGCGGTGTTTGGTCACTACGAGCTTCCCTTTGGGGTGGGACACACTTTGCAGCAGCTCCTCTGACCACTGGAACATGACCAAACTGTGTGTTCTTAGTGTCAGCAGCTCCACTGGGGGCCAATCTCCAGCCTCCTGCCCGAGGAGCACTGATGGAAGCAGCCTTGGAACAAGTTCCTACCAGCTGCCTGGGAGTCATCTCATGGGACTTACATGAGGAACACTCTTCTCTCCTTTAAGTGGCAACCATCCACTCCAGCTTCTTGTGAGCACTTAACTTCCAGCCCAAGTTTCTTTCTGCTTAGAGTGGCTGGGATAATTTTCTGACTGTCATAAGAAAGACAGCATTCAATATAATGGCGGAGAATGCTTCGGTAGATGGAACACTAAAAAGGGAAAGGTTATGCCCATCTGACACATATAGTTCTGTATTGGGGAACAAATCACAGAGTAGACCATCCAGGACTATCTAAATCATGCCCAACAATCTTCCAGGGCCTGGAATTGAGGACAAAATGTGATCACAAAGTTTGAGAAATAATCATGGGTACATCTGGAGAGACAAGAAAGAAAGAGGAGATAAACAAAGAAAATCATAAAGACTAAACCCACCTACGTACAGAAGAGAATCATATACCAAGTCCTTTAAGTTACTTTGAGAAACCAACCATCAAGGATGAAGCTGTTCTTATCACTTCTCTGCCCATGTTACAGCCTCACAGAGCTGGGCTCAGGGCTTTCCACCCAGAGATTTAGAAGACTCTTCTCTGAGATGTCAATAGGAATCAGTACCTACAGCTCTGTTCTTTTTTTGTATGTATAGTTATAGTATGTGTGTGGCATATAATGTGCACATGTGTGTTTGTATGTGTGTGAGTGTGGAGACTAGAGGTTGGCATTGGCTGTCTTTCTCAATCACTTTTCACCTTATTATTACTATTATTTAAAATATTTTAATTTATTTGCAAGCATGGGGAGAAAGAGAGACAGAGGGAGAGAGCAAGAGAGAAAGAGAGGGAAAAAGAGAGAGAGGGAGAAAGGAGAATGGCACACAAGGGCCTCTTGCCACCGCAAACAAACTCCAAATGCATGTGCCACTTTGTGCCTCTGGCTTTACAAAGGTACTGGGGGACTTGAACCCAGGCCATCAGGCTTTGCAAGCAAGTGCCTTTAATCACTGAGCCATCTCTCTAGCCCCACATCTTATTATTTGAGACAGGATCTCTCTTACTGACTGTAGAGCTAAATGATTTAGATAGATTAGCTCCCAAGACCCTCCAGGAGCCCCAGGTCTCCTCCTCCACAGTGCTAGGATTATAGGTGTGCACCATTATGTCTGCTTTTTACATGGGTGCTGAGGATCTGAACTCAGGTATTCATGCTTGTCCAGCAAACACTTTACCAACTGAGCCATCTCTCCAGCTTCCTAAAACTCTTCTAATAGTCCCACCCACGGATTAACCTGGATGTGTGTCTGTGATGACATGATAGCCAGAAATACAGGGATAACACATATTTTAAATGGAAATTTGTTAAATTTAAAAAATTAAAATAATCTGAACTTTTTTCTTCTGGAGATAGAGCTCAGGGTCTTGAGTGTGACATGCATGTGTTTGACCACTGAGCCACAGTTCTTGCTCCAGGTTTTAAAATTGCTTTTTAAATTTATTTTTATATTGTTATTTATTTGAGAGAGAGAGTTGGAGATATAGATAGATAGATAGAGAGAGAGAGAGAGAGAGAGAGAGGAAGGGAGGGAGAGAGGGGGAGACAGAGAGAGAGAGACAAAGAATGGGCATGCCAGGACCTTCAACCACTGCAAATGAACTCCAGATGCATACACCACCTTGCATATCTGGCTTACCTGGGTCCTGGGGAATTGAACTTGAGCCCTTTGGCTTTGCAAGCAAGTGCCTTAACTGCTAAGCCATCTCTCTAGCCTTGTACCAGGTTTTAAAAAATATTTATTTATCTATTTATTTGGGAGGAGAATGTGTGTGTGTGTACAGGCAGGCCAGGGTCTCCTGCTGCTGCAAACGAACTCCAGATGCATTTGGCACTTCGTGTATCTGGTTTTACCTGGATACTGGGGAACAGAATTCAGGCCATCTGGCTTTGCAAGCAAGTGCTTTTAACTGCTGAGCCACCTCTCTCGCCTCACTCTCACACCAGTTTTAAAGTTAGACTACTAATGCAAAGCACTGACAAATTAGTTATGACAAATATTGGCTTCATTTGTGATTAGCTAAAAATTTGTAAATTCCCTTTTATGACTTAATAGCATAGACCGAACAAATATTCCAAATTATTTACACAAAACTGAGATTAAATACTAGCCTTATGTAAAAGAAAAACAAAATGTTTCTCAGTGCCAGGGCTACTGCGTTCCCCTTTACAATGCACTGCCTCTTTCTTCAATGATGCCTGTCCTCCTTTTATTGTCCCTGCCCATTTCTGCAGGTACTGTTCACTCTGCATGAAATATTCTTCCTTCACATAGCTTCCTTCAGCAGCATTTATGGCTCCTTCCCGCTACAGGTCAATTTCCCCATTTTTGTCTTTATCCAATTTCCGCTGCTCTAACTGAATACTACAGACAGGGTAATTTAGAAAGAATTGATATGTATTTACCTCACAGTTCTGTAGGCTGGGAGTCCAAGAGCAAATATTTAATTCTAGAGAAAATCAGGGAGCAACCCATCTTTAATCTCGTGGTGGGGGATCCTGAGTCCATATACTGCTACTTCCTGTTCTCCATGTGCCAACAGTACACTCAGCATTTTACACCGTTATTCCATCTACTTCTCACAACCACCCTAGGAAGTATCATTATCCCCATCTTACAGCTGGGGAAATGGCTTCCTTGGGTGATTGGAAGTTTCTCTGAATGAGAAATACCCAAAATGCAAGACATTAACTCCTTTAGGACATCTCCCCTAGCATCTAAAGAAGTTACAAAAGCTACAGAATATTCAACTGGCCAATTAATATCACTATTCTTTCAGCCTTACCAGTGCCCAGAACTGGCTCAACAGTTCCTTCAGTCTGTCCTTAAATAAACTTTCCAGTTATCTTAATACTTTTATGCCACTCTCTTTTAGAATACTTCCTCATTCATCATTGAGTAAAAACACAAATTTGCACAGGCAAGTGCTGGCAGCCTAATTTCAACAATTCTTTTTTTTAAAATTTTTTTTTATTTATTATTTATTTATTTGAGAGCTACAGACACAGAGAGAAAGACAGATAGAGAGAAAGAGGGAGAATGGGCGCGCCAGGGCTTCCAGCCTCTGCAAACGAACTCCAGACGCGTGCGCCCCCTTGTGCATCTGGCTAACGTGGGACCTGGGGAACCGAGCCTGGAACCGGGGTCCTTAGGCTTCACAGGCAAGAGCTTAACCGCTAAGCCATCTCTCCAGCCCATCAACAATTCTTTATACCATGGGGTAATTGCAATGACAGATTACACTCAAATCTTGTTTTAAAACATGTCAGAACATGTACATGCAGTAAACATGAGGATTTAGCTGCATTTTTCACTTGATGCTAGGAGCCTGTGCCAACCATGTCTGGCTTATAGCTTCTCCTACACGGTGACATAACATTCATCATTATATGCTTCAAATTCAGGAGCCTGATTCCCTAAAGAAGCACATACTTTTTTTTTTTTTCAAGTGAATGCACTGAAGTATTCAACATATCCACTTATCAGAAATACATCAAGTTAATGCTTCTTGTTTACAAGTTTTAAGTAATTTGGGATTTAAATAAGGACCCCAAGTAGGATTTGGTTTTAGAAAATACACTAAAATGGGGACTTAAGGTTTCTGGGAATCCCCTTCCCCACTCCATCCTTCACTCCATTTTAAAGCAGAGTTAAGTTACTTAACTATGCTGACTAAACATTTCCAATGTTACCATCCCTCTGGTAAGTAAATATTTACTAAAATCTCTGAACAACCTTTGTGCCTTGGCTATATTAAAATGCACCCACGAGGACAAAGGAAGTCTTTCTAGAACTAGGATATCTTTTTTTGAAAACTTATTTGCAAGGAGAGACAGGGAGAGAATGAATGAATGTATGAATGAATACGGGTATGCCAGGGCCTCTAGTCTGCAAACAAACTCCAGGCACACGCACCACTTTATGCATCTGGCTTTACATGGGTACTAGGGACTCGAACCTGTTTTGTTAGGCATTGCAGGCAAGTCCCCGGAGCCATCTCTCCCGCCCAAGAAATAGGATATCTTTTGGGTAAGGAAAAGGGTTAACTTTGCGGCTCTGATCAAGGGCAGTAATAAAGCAGCAAATCTCTGGAGCAGTTTCCTCGGTGATGGTGATGAGATACTCCCAACTTGTCAAGGTCTCCTTTAAGTAAGTTACAGCAGTCCATGGCATCTGAACGCTGCCTGCCTGCCTGCATTGCTCTCCCCCTCCAAGCATCCCTACAGCACCACTCACAATGTCAGTTTGTTTACAGTGCACTTGCAGCCAGCTAGGCAGAGTCAAGAACAGAAACCCTACATCTCTCCCTTCCTTGAACTTCAAAACAAGGTGCAGGATTCCGCACACTAAGGACTTAACTTGGATAATAGTTCTATTGCTGAAATAAGTCAACTCACACCCGTCACATCGCCAGTAGCTTTAACCTCCAAACTACTGGGCTATATTCTAGCTGATATCCCACATGAAATTTCCCATGCATTTTTTTAAACATCCATGCATACTAACGAACACAAAGCTCTGCCTGTGGTTTGCAACCTTATTCTCTTTCTACATGCTATGTATGTTATTAATCCAAAGAACCCAACATGAAAAGGCGTATACAACAGCAAGTAACATTATACAAATCCTACCACCCTACTTTGACTTTCCTTTTTAAAGACTGTATTTTCATTGTCGGCTTTGAAAACTTTCAGGACAAGTTATCTCAGTCCTTCACCTCCTGCTAGTTAAAAGCCATTTCCCAAGGAAAAGCCTTTGTCGGGGAAGATACACATGCACCCGACGGAGATTAAATTCATTCTCACCTTTGAGCTCCTAAACGTGTCCCCTTCAGCTCTGATTTATCCTCTTCGCTATCTGAAGCGCATCCTGCAAACCCTTCCTGCAAGTCAGGCTCCTGGGTTTTGACCGCCGCGTGCAAGTTTGCAAGGTAAACAGGTCCCCAGCGTCCGGGATGGCCTAGGCAGACCCCGAGCTGGCCCTGGCTGGCCGCAGGACCTGTCGCGCCCTCTTGTCCCCGCGAGGAGCCGAGCCACTCGTCCAGGGCGGCCGAGGCGCGGCTCGCGGCCCCCTCCCGCCGACCACGGTCCGCCTGGCTCCGGGCGCTTACTGCCGGGGCCCAGCGGGAAGCCCTGCCCGGGGGAGAGGCGTTCCCTCGGCGCTGCGGGGGAGGGGGAGCTCGGCGGCACCGCGCGACGACTCGGGGGAAACTTCCAGCCCTTGACCTGTTTTGGAGCGTGAGAATGAAGGGGCGGGAGAGGAGCGTGCGCCCGGGAGCGCGCGGGGTGCGGGAGCGCGCGGGACGCCGGGGAGCGCGCGCGCGCCCGGGCTGGTGCAGGGTTCCGGCGCAGAAGTTGGGGCGAGGCGGGGGGCGAGGCAGGCCTGTGGCGCCGAGTCTTGCGTGGGGCCTCCGCTGCGGCCGCGGCGGGAGCGCAGGCTTCCCGGAGTCTTGCGGGAGCGAGCGCCCTGCGCCGGGCGGAGCTGTGGGATCCCTGAGGTCCGGGAGGTCCCGGAACCGGGTCGGCCTCCTACCTGCCCGGCTCTTCGGGCTCCCTCTGGCCGGCCCGGCGGCCCTACTTGCGAGCCGGCTCACCTGGTTGTCCCAAATGGCAGCAGAGCTGTACCTGGGTGACAACGGATGAGGGTTTAGCGCCTCTTTTGCCCGTGGGTCCTGGCAACCACCGACGTCAAGGGAAACGGCCCCATTGGCTACGCGGGGACCGAGGATAACTCGGGAGCGCAGGGTCTCGTCCAGGGGGTCGCTGCATAGACGCTCCCACTCTTTCCTCTGCAAGGGAACAGTGACTCTTAGTGTTTTGAGAAAATGAACCTCATCAGGTGAGCGCCTTTCACTGGGCAGGAAGAAACGTAAAATCTTTTGCATATTGCATAAAACGGGACACAGACCCCCATTACTGGTTCTGCAATAATAGCATGAATTATTTTCCATGAGATTCTTAACCTTCACCTCGTACTAGTAAAGAAGACATTTATCATCAGAGGTCTACTTTAAAAAAAATGACGATCCCAACGTCCAAATCCCAGCATTTTAACACCCTTTCCGTATGGTAAGTTGTTTTTCCAATCATGGGTGTTTGAGGACTCAGCTGTACCCTCACACGAACTACTAAGAGATCTAGAGGGGATCTTAGAAATTTTGAATATGGAATAGTTTTCTCAAGTTCAGTATATTGGAGTGGAGTAGTGAGAATTTCCTTTTGGACCTCTAGTCTGATGCCAAGGATAATATCTTCCACGAAAGGTCTCTTTTCCCATTTTTTTAAAGGCACCATGAGACTGGTTGTATATGTTGTTGAGTTGAATGCCAGCGTGCAGGAAGGCCTGTGTTCATTTTTGTTTCCTTTCCAGGAAGCTACCCCTCCAGTAAGCAGGATGCACATTGGATACTGGAATGACCCGTGTGTCTTCTGACAGCCGAGTGTCATGACCGGCACATGGTGGGTCCCCCAAAGAAGGTACTTGTAGAGAGAATGAGAGCTAAACACAACATGATAGATGGGAAAGTGGTATGATTTAAATGTTGCAAAAAAACACGAGGGAAATTTGGGTGAGGTGGTCAGAGGAGCTGTCTAAACACTAGCTCTGGGTGGGTACCTGGGAATTTTTGTATTATTGCTTCATTATTTGTGATGCTTGACGCTTCATGAAAAAAATGTGATAAGGTTTTGCTTTTGGGTAGTCATGACCAGTCCTATGGTACTTCTTAGCTTGGATCATTAGAAAGGAGAATTTGTATATAAAATATGTACAAGGAAACAATAAAAAGATACCACTAATGCTACATGTGAGCTCAATAAAACAATAGTTTTTTTTTTTTTCAGAATGAATAATGACATGAATTGGCTGGCCATAGTCTCTACAGAAACCAAACCATTGTAGAACACTGAAAAAGTGTTCCTTGTTTCTTCCTGCCCTTATACTTAACCTCCCTTCACACTGCCTATTCAGCTGAGTTCCTTTATTCTTTTCTTTTTTCTTTTTTTTTTTTCCCTCGAGGTAGGGTCTCACTTTAGCTCAGGCTGACCTGGAATTCACTATGCAGTCTCAGGGTGACCTTAAAGTCTCACTGATCCTCCTACCTCTGCCTCTCAAGTGCTGGAAGTAAAGGCACGCAACACCATGCCTGGCTCCCTTTATTCTTATGTTGTGATATTATGCATTATTCCTCTTAAGTACTGTTATTATATTGCTTAATTAATGCTATCCCTTTATTAGCTAACTCCTTGTGTCTGACACATACCATCTTGAGGCACCAGATGGCAGAGCAAGATCCTGAGTATGTGTTTTGCCTGCTTCCCACTCTGAGAAAGGCAACCACATTGTGGTGATATCGCCTATCACAAGACTTTCAGTCAGGGATTGGTGCCCACCCAGAGGAAATATCTAGCTTATCCTGTAGCACATAAAGCATAAAGATGCACTCTATTGGAGAAGTGACAATCTGACCCATCCTGGCCTCTTTTTCCAGGGTGTCTTTGAACAGGGTCTGAACCCAAGCAATGAGTGACCTTGAGCCTGTGCTCTTCTTGAGCCCTTCATTCAGTGCCTTGGGAGAAACAAAGGCTGAGTTGAGAGGACTCACTTGCATGGCCCAGTCACTCAGCAGGGAGTGATGGGTGCCTTGGCAACTGAGTCACTCACATACTGCACTTCTGCTGTGTTTCCTCCTGGATGGTTGTCCTTGGCTTTTCCTCCTGTAGCTTTACAGTACAGCAAATCAAGGCAGATAACTGGTTTCACTTATTCATGACTTCAACTTACACAAACAAGCAACCTGCTATGGCCCCTAATTCCATGGTGACAGGAAGTAGAGCTCTGACTAGTCTTTCTGTGGCTTTTCCTGAATAGTGTTCTTCTTATTTTTTGTAAAAACAGTAGTCAAAACTTCTGACACATTATCTTTACAATTTTCCACAAATCAAGTCACATTTTCAATTGACTTTTGTTTACTAGCAAAATAAATATTTTCATGAAACTTTTTGTCTGAATCATTATTAAAAATGATATCTAGAATTTTGCTGTTGTTATTTTAGATCATTATTTGATGGGAATATGGAATAAATATAATCAATGGGGGCTGCCACACTAGTATGAGGATTGGCATTTGGCTCAAGCACCTATGAAAATGCCTGGTGGGTATGACCTGCTGAGGCAGAGACAAGGGATCCTAGCAAGAGCTGGCTAGCTAAATGAGCTGAATCATGAGCCTTGGTTTCAAGTGAAAGATGCTGCCTCAGTAAATCATGTGAAAACAGTGCAGGAAGACACCTGACATTAACCTCTGGCCTCCACATGCACTCACACACACATGCATGTGTACCTGTGCACACACAAGTGCTCATACACGTGCAGACACATATATACACACAAATGCACAGCACACGTGCATACATTCACAAATTATATACAATCAATACTAAAGCCAATTATTTCATGGTCCTTTTATGTGAGGTTCATAATCATTTCTCCATGTCTTAGTATTTACCACAAATCCTATACAAATCCTACATAGGATACAGCACCCCTGGCTGACTATCTTTCTGGAATCCGGGAAGTCATGAAATATTTCCACCACTTCTAGTTTCTTAAGTCTGGTGTTCCTGTAAGGAATTCAGACAAGTTCTTTTTCTACAGCTATTGGTCATTATTTATTTATTTATTTATTTTATGAGAGAGAGAGAGAATTGTTGCTCCAGGGCCTCTAAGCACTACAATTGAACTCCAGATGCGTGTGCCATCTTGTGTGCATGTGCATCATTGCTTGTCACAGTCTTCACTCTCAGTTAACATTCAATGTCTGTTTAAATTGAGTTTGTGTTACTCTTAAGTCTCAAAATGTTCTGCATAATTCTTATGTCACAGTTATATACAATTTTGAACACCTGTTCATTTAAGGCCTGGTCTCTGTAGGCTTTTAGCTACTGTGGGGCCTTTTATATTACTGGTCTAATGGAGACTTTATAAAAAATTGCTTTTTTTACCTGGGTGTGGTGGTGTACAGCTTTAATTCCAGCACTTGGGAGGCAGAGGCAGAAAAATTGCTGTGAGTTTGAGGCCACTCTGAGAATACATAGTGAATTCCAGGTCATCCTGGGCTAGAGTGAGACCCTACCTTGAAAAACAAAAACAAATTGCTGTTTTCATCTTTTTAAAATCAACCTCTCTCTCTCTCTCTCTCTCTCTTTTTTTTTTTTTTTTTTTTTTTGGCATTTGGTGATTCACTCTAGCTCAGGCTGACCTGGAATTCACTATGTAGTCTCAGGGTGTCCTCAAACTTGTGGCAATCCTCCTACCTCTGCCTCCCGAGTGCTGGGATTAAAGGTGTGTGCCACCACGCCCAGCTCTCATATCTCATTTTTGAGTGATTTCAGCTAGTTTACCCTAATAGTGTCTTAGAGAGTGAGACTTGTAATGAGGTGGAATAGTAAACTGAAGCTAGATTCAGATAACAGAAAGAAGTTGTGAACTGCTCTTATCTCCCAGAGCCATCCTTTAGGAGACCCCAGACAAAATAGACTAGGAGTGGCTTGCTTTTAAGCTCTTATGGCTTCACTGCTTTAAAGATTTTCATCACAAACTAGTCAAACTGGTTTGGGTACAAAAAGTATACAATTGTTTATAATCAAACCAGCACAATTTAGAAACAGGAGTGCCACAGTAAGCCACCCTTGGTATTTTCAGATATGCTTTCTACCTGTCCTATGTCCTTCATTTCTCCAGACCTTTTGGTACTAGATCTGGAGCTGCTGCATTCATCCAGGGAACTGGTATTCCCACCTGTGAAGGATGGGAATTTTCCAGCATCTTGTCTTGTGGGGTTTTATAAGCTAAGAGAAAAAACAACCTGTTTCCTCTCTGACTTCCTGCACTGCATAAAAAAACAGAGCTGCCTGGCTGGAGAAATGGCTTAGCAGTTAGGGCACTTGCCTGCGAAGCCTAATGACCCATGTTCAACTCTCCAGATGCCATGTAAGCCAGAGGCACAAAGGTGAGTCAAGTGCAAGGTCACACATACCCACTAGGTGGCAAAAGCATCTGGAGTTTGATTTCAGTGGCTGAGGCCCTGGTGTGCCATTTCTCTTTTTCTCTCTCTCTCTAAAAACTAAAAAAATAAGAAAAACAGAACTGCCAAACCTCAACATTTCTCAGGCACCTCTCCTCCATACTCTGCTTTCCCTTTTCCATAATTCCCCCAAGACCACTGCATTCAGTTTTATCATTGCAAGAGACTTTGTGAACATGACTCAAAGAGCTGCACGTCTGAATTGGTTTTCTGATAATCCTCTGGGTGCATGCTCTGCTTTCCTGGTTGGCCTTTCCTCAGAGAGACGCACATGGGATACAGGCCCTGTGTCCTCCATGGACCTAATCCAACTACTCTCTACTGTCTTCCTTGACTGTCATCCAAGGAACCTGCCCTGTTCCTAGACTCTTAACTTCTTGCTCTTTGTATCCCCTTGGTAGCCATTGTCTGCTGATTTTGTCCTTGTAAAACCTTCATCTATTTTCATCCCTTTTAATTTGTCTACCCTACTTGTATATATCCCATCACTTCCCAGCTAGGTGATTACAATAATTGCTTAATCTGGTCTAAGTTTCACAGCCATTTCTTCCATGAAACAATTTAGTTTTCCCCCTCCCCCAAATTTATCTCTTTATCCTAAGAATTTAGCAGTTATTTATGTTCCTCTATCACAGTTATCACCTTTATAAAAAACATTTATTTATTAATCTATTCAACAAAGTCACTGGACATTTATATGAACGGTACTCTGCTAGGACAATGCTGAGTAAGCTATAAAACATGTACCTTCTTGGCACTAATGAGGGCCCCAAAATGAATAGATTTCTCCTTGACTAAATGCAGGACTTGTTCTTGGGCCTGTAGGGGAAACATGTAGGTCATTACACTTTACTACAGGTGAGAAATGTCAGAAGGGTCTGGCCTTTCCTTATCTCTGCCTCCCTAGGGAGTCCTTCCACTCCCTACTGAGAAAATGCTTCCTAGAGAATTAATATTCTGAGAAGATTGCCCTTTTCCAAAAATCTTGACCCCAGACAACTGACATAAGGACTAACTGGCTAAATCAGCTGACCATTCAGGGGGCTTATAAAAAACCTCAACCTGAGTCTCAAGGTGGGCTTCTCACACCCCTCTGTGTCTCTTCCTTATGTTCTCCTCTTAAATCTCTCCCAGCCTAAGCCATAATAAAATCTTCCTGAACCTTATCCTCTAGTCTGCAGATTGTCAAATTTATAAGGTAGGAATCCTGGAATACCACAAAATTATTGGTGCATTGATGTATTGGCAGATGATACCCCAGAACTCTTGTTTCACTAATAATCCAGTGGGATGGCAGAGGTTAATCTAGTAGCTACACTGTCACAAATAAAATGTATAATTTCAGATTGAACAAGGTATCTTGAAGGAAAGCTACACAGTTGCCATGAGAGCTTATGTGTCCCACCTATCTTACAGGTATAGGATTCATCTTTCTATCCTCTGAGTCTAGCCCAGAGCTATGCATATTTAATGTTTTCTTGAAGAAATGTCTTCTACTTCTGACATTGGTTCAAAGATATTGCTCAATAAAATACACAGTAAGTATGTCCTTGAATGCTGACCTCAACATGCTATTGCAATGTTTGAGTTTGTTTCCATCACCTTAAACCCATGTTCAAATTCCTCTTGTTTTCTTTGCATGCACATGACAACAACATGTCTTAGAAGCATTATCAGGAGCACTTGTTACTTTATAGAAAAAGGTCTCATGCACATTTGTATTTACTTATTTTTATTTACTTATTCATTTTTTCTCAATTTTTATTAACATTTTCCATGATTATAAAAAATATCCATGGTAATACCCTTCCTCCCCCCCCCACTCTCCCCTTTGAAATTCCATTCTCCATCATATTCCCTCCCCATCTCAGTCTCTTTTATTTTGATGTCTACTTATTTTTATTTTTAAAATTTTTATTTAAACTGGGCGTGATGGTGCATGCCTTTAATTCTAGCATTCAGGAGGCACAGCTGTGAGTTTGAGGCAACCCTGAGACTACATAGTGAATTCCAGGTCAGTCTGGGCTTGAGTGAGACCCTACCTTGAAAAACCAGAAAGAAAAAAATTATTTATTTGCAAGAGAAAGAGAGAGAGAGGGAGGAAGGGAGGGAGGGAGGGAGGGAGGGAGAGAGGGAGGGAGGGAGAGAGAGAGAGAGACTGAGCATTCCAGGGCCTCTTTTCACTGTAAACAAACTCCAGATGCATCTACCACTTTATGTATCTGGCTTTACATGGTTACTGTGGTATTGAACCCAGGCTATCAAGCTTTGCAAGCAAGTACCTTTAACCACTGAGCCATCTCCCCAGCTCCTCTACTTTTACAAATTGCTATTTACACCAACACAGATCATCAAGCCTTTTCCTTACAGTTCAGTGCTTGCTATAAATGTAGAACAATGTCGTTTATTTTGCCCCATGGGAAACTAGGTCATCTTCCAGCTGTCTTTTGTGTCATTTGCCCACTTTCATTCTATCTCTGAGGATATTTGGACATTTTCTCCACATCTTTTCTCTCTCACAATTATGATCATCTTTCATAATCCACTATAGGTGGACTTACAATTTTTGGAGTCAGTTTTTACTGAACAACGAGTGACATACTTATGTTGTTTCGATTTTTTCAAGTGCTATTACATAATTCTTTCTTTTTTTTTTTTTTAAATCTGTTTTTTGGTTTTTATTTTATTTATTTATTTGAGAGCGACAGACAAAGAACGAGGCAGAGAGAGAGAGAGAGAGAGAGAGAATGGGCGCGCCAGGGCTTCCAGCCTCTGCAAATGAACTCCAGATGCGTGCGCCCCCTTGTGCATCTGGCTAACGTGGGTCCTGGAGAATCGAGCCTCGAACCGGGGTCCTTAGGCTTCACAGGCAAGTGCTTAACTGCTAAGCCATCTCTCCAGCCCCTACATAATTCTTTCAAAAAGCACTCTTGACACAGAATCTCAGGTCTGATTCCCCCCCTCTCATTTATTTTTAGCTTGCAGTGAACAGGGCATAGGAATGGTTACCTTGTTTGACATAATAGAAAATGAAAAACTGAAAAACAATTCCCAAAAGAAACTATATTACATAAATCATGGAACATGTACATAGAAAAATACAGAACTATGATTTAGAGGACAATTTAATAACCTATAAATAGAATGTTATGTTAAGTGAAAAGTATTTTGATGAAAATTCTTACAAATGTTATATATCAGCATATATGTATGGGAAAACACTGGGCAAGAATACTAAAATGTTGCCAGCAGTTGTTTTTGAGTGGTAGAATTTTCATTTTTTATGATCTTCAACATATTTAAAGGGAATGGATCTTTCTACCATTTGAGAGCAAAGCATGCCCCTGTTTATAGCCACAATTCCCTTCTCCTGGAGCTTTTCAATTTATATATGTCTGTGCATGTAGTTAAGACATTTGCCTGCGAAGCCTGAGGTCTCAGGACTGATTCCTCAGTACCCAGGTAAGCCAGATGCACAAGGTGGTGCATGCATCTGGAGTTCATTTGTAATGGTTAGAGGCCGTGGCATGCCCATTATCTCTCTCTCCCTGTTTGTCTCCCTCTCTCTCCACCTCTCTCTCTCAAATAAATAAATAAAATAGCCTGGTGAGATGGCACATGCCTTTAACCTCAGCACTTGGGAGGCAGAGGTAGTAAGAATACTGTGAGTTCCAGGCCAGCCTGAGACTAATTCCAAGTCAGCCTGGGCTAGAGCAAAACCCTACCTTGAAAATCCAAAATAAATGAATAAATAAATAAATAAATAACCAAATCATAATAATTGGGGCTGGAGAGATGGCTTAGCGGTTAAGGAACTTGCCAGTAAAGCCAAAGGACCCAGGTTTAATTCCCTAGAACCCAAGTAAGCCAGATGTACAAGGTGGTGCATGCATCTGGAGTTCCTTTGCAGTGGCTAGGAGGCCCTGGCACACTTACTCTTTTTCTCTGTCTGCCTCTGTCTCTCTTTTTCTTCCTTGCTCAAATAAATAAGTAAAATATTTAGAAAAACATATAAATCTAACTAAGCAAAACAAAATATGAAGGGCAGATGAGAGTTATTTTTTTTCTAAAAGAAAAATAAATAGCCATTGAGCAAAAAATATAATAGAACAGGAATAAATGACTTCCTCCAGGGAAGATTCCAGATGAAACGGGCTATGACTGAAGATACTGTCACAGGGTAGACAAGCAAAAAAGTCTTAAAGTGAACATTTTTTTATACTGAAGAAAGGGACTCATTCATCATACTGTTATGTGAGTCTTTCATTTTCCATGCAAAAGCTTTCCACATTTGGATTCTAGCCACATAAAGGGATATATGTACATATAGATGTAATATATGTAGACTTTCCTCATTAGCTCAATTTTGTCTGATCATACGTGAGTATAACTGAACAATTTAAGCAAAGGTATCAAGCATAATTTTCCTCTATGCAAATAATACAGTTAAAAGAAATTTTTCTCTATATTAGAGCTAATTTGATGGAAAAAATGTTCATGCAAAAGAGAATGGCATTGACATGAAAACAAATGAGCTTTTTTCCTCACAAAATTTCAATTATGCACAAGTTTTTTTTACTCTGGAGCAAGTGTATAAATTCAGTGTATTTTAGCTTCAGCTTCAAAGAAAGCCTAGAATGTCTTGGGGCTATAGAGTTGTATGTTTCTCCTCATCATGTTCAACTGTTAGTAAAATTTTACTTTAGCAATTGTTTGGAATTATTCCATATATTGATTCAGGAGCCAGGTGCATATTAAAGAGAAAGAAAGGTGGAAAATATTTCAAAAGATATTTTAGAATCCTACTAATGCTGAGAGATTTTTTTTTTAATCTAGGAGCAAAAAAAAAAAAAAAAAAAGAGCCCTATTTTCTTCTTGGGAGATTAATTTTTAATGTTGCTGGCCAATTATTCAAAGATAACAGCAAAGCAGAGGGTTTCCTCAGGGAGATCTTGTCTTTATAAGAAAGTAACATAAAAGGACATGTCATGTCGATAAAGCAATTATGTGTGTATACTGTGTTTTTGAGATGGCAGGAGTTTTAGAAACAGAAAGTGCATTTAATTTTAATTTTTTTTTTTATTTATTTATTTGAGAGCAACAGACACAGAGAGAAAGACAGATAGAGGGAGAGAGAGAGAATGGGCGCGCCAGGGCCTCCAGCCTCTGCAAACGAACTCCAGACACGTGCACCCCCTTGTGTATCTGGCTAACGTGGGACCTGGGGAACCGAGCCTCGAACCGGGGTCCTTAGGCTTCACAGGCAAGCGCTCAACCGCTAAGCCATCTCTCCAGCCCAGAAAGTGCATTTAAAAGAAATATTTACTTTAGAGCTAAAATATATGAATACTCAAAGTCATGCCAAATACAGTAAGACATTCATAATTGTACTACCTAAAGATGTCATTGTTAAGATATTCCATTTCTTTCTTGAATGTCTATGGCAATCTATTTAATATTTTTTAAATGAACAATGGGATTTCATTATGCTTGATTTTATTTTGAATGGACTTTAGGCACCATATTGTGTTGTTAAATAATCACCCAAAACATTTGCTTTTTAACATCATCATAATATGTTATTAATAATAGTTTTCATGTGCCAGAGGGTGGGTAAAGTTTAATAGTTAAACTATATGATGAACTCATGTGATCTTCAGGGAACCTGAGGCAGCCTTTGCATTGTTACTGTCCTTTCCAATTTTTTTGGTTTGGTTTTTTGTGGTAGGGTCTTGCTGTAGCTCAGGCTGGTCTGAAATTCACTATAGTCTCAGGATGGCCTTGAAGTCAAGGCGATCCTTCTACCTCTGCCTCCCAAGTGCTGGGATTAAAGGCATGCATCACTATGCCCAGCTTAATTTTTTTTTTTTTTTAACAAATGGGGAAACAGAGTTTCAAGGAGGTTAGGTAAAAGTCAAGAAATAGTTGTGTTATGACTTGAAATTGTATGGAATTCTAATACCAGCATTCCTAAGGACTATACTATGCCACCTCTGTGTGAAACATAAATGATCCAAAAATGTCAAAAACTTTGTTTTACTTGTCTCTCTCACACATACAAAATGAAAGAAAAGAAAAAGAAAAAGAAAAAGAAAGAAACACTAGACTCATGAGCCCATCAATCTACATGGGGAAGACCATCTGTTGAATTCTGAATATGACTGTGATGTGGACAATTGCAATTTGGGGATTGTTTGTGATAGCACCTAGCATCCTACAAGCTTGTGGTGTGAGTTTCAGTTTTGTGTCTAGCACTATACCAGTGTATTTGATCATATTACCCATTTCTTTGCTCCTACAGTCTTCAATCTGAAATTTCCTCTTTCTATATCTTTATGTAGTAAGACTGCAATGCCACAGAACAAATGCTTCTTTAAAAATATTTTATTTATTTGACAGAGAAAGAGGGAGAGAGAAAGTGTGAGAATAGGCATACCAGGGCCTCCAGCCACTGCAAACTAACTCCAGACATGTGTGCTCCCTTGTGCGTCTGGATAATGTGGGTCCTGGGGAATTGAACCTGGGTTCTTTGGCTTTGCAGGCAAATGCCTTAACTGCTAAGCCATCCCTCCAGCCTTAGTTTATTTATTTATTAAAGAGAGAGACAGAGGGAAAGAGGGGTGGGGGGAGAGAGAGAGAGAGAGAGAGAGAGAGGGAGGGAGAGAGAAAGAAAGAAAGAAAGAAAGAAAGAAAGAAAGAAAGAAAGAAAGAAAGAAAGAAAGAAAATGGATGCATCAGGGCCCTAGCCACTGCAAACGAACTCTAGATGCATGCGCCACATTGTGCATCTGCCTTACGTGAGTACTGGGGAATCGAACCTGGGTCTTTGGGTTCCCCAGGCAAGTGCTTTAACTGCTAAGCCATCTCTCCAGCTAAATGCTTCTTCTTCTTCTTTTAAAAATATTATACATTTATTTATTTGCAAGTAGAGAGAGAGAGACAGACAGAGTGAGAGAGACAGAGAGCGAGCGAGTGAGCACCAGAGCCTCCATCCACCACAAATGAACTCCAGATGGATGTGGCACTTTGTGCATCTGGCTTTACATGGGTGCTAGGGGATAGAATCTGCGTCATTAGACTTTATAGGCAAGAACCTTAAATGCTGGGCCATCTCTTCAGCACCAAAAATGCTTCTTAAATGCAGCTTGTTTTTTTTATATTACAGGCAGAAAATCTTATTCCATCCTAAACTGCCACAGAAATATATTCTCTTATTTTCTTCCTTAGTTGAATCTTGGTTTTTGTGGTATTGCAGTACTGAAAGGCTCATTAGTCCTAGGAAGAAATGAATGAATGAAGCAAGAATTCCATTTCTTCCACAGGTTAGATAAATTCTTTGTGTGCAGGGTTATCTTTCACTCATCATTATACTTCCTAGTGATGGGCACAGAACTTGGCATATGGTAGATAGTCAAAAAAATTTCTGTGGAATAGTTAATGTGCTATTGATAGTGATGGAGAAAGAGTCATTTTATGTATTTTTTTTAGGATAGTTGGTTATCTGAATTTTATAATATTTTAAGTACTTAAAAACTACAACAGTTCTGGAGAGATGGCTCAGTGGTTAAGGGGCTTGTCTATAAAGCCCAATGACCTGGGTTTGGTTCCCCAGTATTTATATAAGCCAGAGGCACAAGGCAGTGCATGCTTCTGGAGTTTGTTTGTAGTGGCTAGAGGCCCTGGCACACCCATACTTTGTGCTTCTCTCTCTCTCTCTGTCTCTCTCTGCTTACAAATAAATAAATAAAACATTAAAAACTACAATAGAAAGGAAATGTATCCTTAAATGTGACCTAAATTCCTTTGGTTGCAGTTTCATAGCCTCCATGATTTTTAGTTGCCCAACAGCTCACTTAGTTCTTTGGAGCAGGAAGAGGTTCTGTGCCCCTAAGCTATTTCTGTCTGACTGATTTATTACAGAAGGGGTGATAATAATGTCACTGCTCTAAATCAATACTGCTGCATTATTTCAGGAAAGGCAGGCTTTTTTTGGAGGGAGTATTCGCCTACCATTTGTTCCTTTTCCCTTATGATTTTCAAATTAGTCACATATTCATGCTTGTATGTAGGTGGAAAATGAGATATAATTATTTGTGGGATATTTTGGAGATGACAACTGGTGATGCCAAACCTATCATGAAACCTCAATGATGAGTATTATAAATGAAAAGGAAAGTATAAAATATCTATTTTATGATTATGCAATCAAGAAGTTTGTAGCATATAAGTAGGTAACATGATAAAATTACCTGCAAAGAATTGTAAGAATATGTTCAATACTCAAAGTGCAGACATAATGTGGTTTCAGAAAAATCTTGAAATCCCAGAACCAGACTCTGGGTCTCCTTTATAAATTCCTTTATTTTTGGGTCCTGTAATCTCCACATCAGGGTTGAGGGAGCCACCCTCTGCCACCTCGAAGATGAGGCCCATTTTGGTGCTCACAAGGTGACCTGCTGGAAGAAGCACTCCTGGGCATGCGTGTCAACACTGACAAAATGGCCATGGCCATAAGAGCGGCCAGAAGCTCCAGCAGCTCCAAGCGTCACCATGGTGGGGCGAGAAGCCCAAGCTGGGACTGAGACCTCCAGAGCCGCCACTGCTGCCTGCTAGCAGCCGCTGCCACCTCAGCCCCCTGCATTTTCTGTAAATATAAATAAGATGTAAAACACCTATTTTATGATTATATAGTCAAGAAATATGTATCATTATAAATAGGTAACATGGTAAAAGCCCTGCAGTTTTAGGTCTTTTAAAAAATTTTGTATGCCTTTTCTCAAATAGTAACTTCCAATTTTTAGATTATTAGGCCTATTAGTTTTTTAATTTTTTGTTTTATTTTTATTTATTTGAGAGCGGCAGAGAGAAAGAGGCAGAGAGAGTGAGAGAAAGAGAATGGGCGTGCCTGGGCTTCCAGCCACTGCAAACGAACTCCAGACGCGTGCGCCCCCTTGTGCGTCTGGCTAACGGGGGTCCTGGGGAGTTGAGTCTTGAACCAGGGTCCTTAGGCTTCACAGGCAAGCGCTTAACTACTAAGCCATCTCTCCAGCCTGTATTAGTTTTTTATACAGTCACTCTGGGGTGAGGGATTTCACTTTGTTCATGAAATATTTCTCCTTACTGTGATTATAAAAATACTTGCTTAAGCCGGGTGTGGAGGCAGATGCCTTTAATCCCAGCACCTGGGAGGCAGTGGTAGGTTGAGTTCAAGGCCACCCTGAGACTACATAGTGGGTTGCAGTTCAGCCTAGACTAGAGTGAGACCCTACCTCAAAAAAATAAAAACAAACAAACAAACAAACAAAAACAAAACTTGCCTGACTAATCACAATAGTCAAGTGATGAAATCAGCCTTGAAGCCCATGAACAAAGAAAATGTGAAGGGTGTATTTGTGTGTGTGTGTGTGTGTGTGTGTGTGTGTGTGTTCGGAGTGTTAAGTAGCATAAAGAATGAAATGTGAGGCTGGAGAGATGGCTCAGCACTTAAGGCACTTGCCTGCAAACCTAATGACCATGGTTCAATTCCCCCCTACCCATGTAAAGCCAGATGCACAAAGTGGTGCATGCATCTGGAGTTCCTTTGCAGCAGCTAGAATCCCTGGTGTGTCCAGTCTCTCTTTTTGTCCTTCTCTCTATCCCCTTGGAAATAAATAAATAAAATAAAACATAAAAACAATTTAAAAAAATGAAATGTGGACCAGGCTAGAGAGATCCCCAAGTGGTTAAGGTGCTTGCCTACAAAACCTAAAGGCCTGGGTTCGATTCCCCAGTAAAACCAGATGTACAAAGTGGTACTTGCGTCTGGAATTCATTTGCAGTGACTAGAGGACCTAGCAGCCCATTTTTTTCCTCCCCTTCTTGCTGCTTGCAAATAAAATAAAATATATATATGTAAAATCAAAATGGTTTAAGAATGAAATGTAGGGACGGAAAGATGGTTCAGCAGTTAAGACACTTGCCTGCAAAGCCTAATGAAGAGAGTTTAATTTCCCAGTACCCACATAAAGCCAGATGCTCCAAGTGACACATGCATCAGAGTTCATTTGCAGAGGCTAGAGGCCTTGACACATCCATTCTCTCTCCCCGTAGGGCGCGATGGCACATGCCTTTAATCCCAGAATTCTGAGAGGCTGAGGTAGGAGAATCATTGTGAGTTTCAGGCCACCCTGAGACTACATAGTGAATTCCAGGCCAGCTTGGGCTAGAGCAAGATCCTACCTCGAAAAACAAAACAAACAAAAAGCAAAGCAAAACAAAACAAAACAAATATCATTTGTATGACAATGGAAATCATCATGTTAAATGAAGTGAAACTCAGAAAGACAAATATCACATGTTTTTTGTCATATACAGAATCTAGATTTAAAAGAACAAAGACATGAAATGGGAAATCCGGGAAGAGGAAGAAGGTGAGGGTGAAGAGGAAGATCAAGTCAGTAATGAAGGGTTGACTATGGAAAAGTGCATTGAATATATGTATGAAAACATAATACTGACTTCCAATATTTTTGTACAATTAATAGGTGCTAATAAAAAGTAAGCCATATTCCAGTAAATACTTGCCTATGTTTTCTAACAATGTTTTTGTCAGTATTATTTTGCTATGATGAAAGGTAAGGCAATGTCAACACAGTGATGTGCCATGCAATGACTAGTCTAATTATCCATATGACTAGAGTTTTGGATATGTGTCTCAGGAAAGTTTCCAAGAGAAAGGAAGGGGCTTTCATCCCACAGGCTTTAATCATGGCTGAAATAACCAGAATTTGAAATCAGCAACTGGGGTGGCTGCTTTGAATTAGGCAGATAGAATTCCCATTTGACAGCTTCCTAAAATGGCAGGAATAAGTGTACTTCAGAAGTTATCACTGCTGCAAGTTTCTCCTTTCTGCAATTTCCTTTGGTGGTAGATGTACCGTTCACCTGGCCTTTTGTTTTGTGGGATGGTTTTGGTAATCATTCCTGGAAATTCAGACTAGAATTTCCTTCCTCTTGTACTCACTACAATAATTGGTGCACACTCATATGCCTCTTAGTGAATTCTTTTTACCTTAAGATAATTTCAGTGGATTTTATTGCTTACACATGAGAATTTGAGCAAAACAGGTTCTAATGTCATGAACCCTTCCCAACATCATTTATTGAGCAATTTTTTCCTTTTTTGGATCTCAGGATCCCTTAAGAGTGCTGCTTTCTCAGTGAACCTGATATCAGCACAAGGGTGACATTGAGGACACTCAACACCTACCAAACCAGAGATCCAAAGACTCCTAAGAGCCCATCACTGAAGGAGACTTAAAACATACCCAATATAGTGTGTGTGTGTGTGTGTGTATATATATATATGTATATATATATATATATGAGCCTTCAAGTATTGGAAAGCTGATAAGTTTATTATAGTGAACCCAAGTTCTATAAAATTTTAATATACATACATACATACATACATACATACTTATAGAGATTACAAGCCAAGACCTGCATATGACACAGAACATGTGGTGTTGGGCTTTCTAAATTTGCGCCATTTAATATGATTCTTTCCAGTCCCATCTGTTTTCCAGAAAATCTCATAATTTCATTTTTATATTGCTGAATAAAATTCCATTGTGTCTGAAAAAAAGTAAGCACTAAAAAAATCTGCCAGTCATCAAATGGACTAATGAAAGAATAGACAGTTCACAAAAGAAGAAACAGAAATGGCCAATAAGTATTTTTTTTGTGTTCAACATTCCTAGCCATCAGGGAACTACAAAGCAAAACAACTTTGAAATACCACCTTACTGTAGTCAGAAAACAGACAATAAATGCTGCAAAGAATGTGGGAAAGAAGAACTCCTATCCACTGTTGGTAGGAGTGCAAACTAGTATAGACAATATGAAAATCAATATGGATATATCTCAAAAAATTTAAATAGAACTTCCGTACAACCCAGCTATATCACTCCTGGGCATATACCCAAAGGACTCCATACTCTTACCACAAAGATACTTGCACATACAAGTTTATTGTGGCTCTATAGTAGTTAAGCATTGGAATCAGCCTAGATACCTATCAACCAATGAATGGATAATTAAAACATATTTTTATTCTGCAGTTGATTGAATATGAGGATATACAGTTGATAGGCAGGGAGGACTGAGTGTAGAAGAACAGAATAGTCTTACACAAATACATAATTGGGAGAGGAAAGATTATCTTAATAACTTCTTCAGATAAATATACGTATTTTCTTTGCTACTATATCACAATTTAAAAAGCAATAATCTCTCAGAGATTAATTTAAAAGGTTACATATGAAAACTTGTCAGTGTAATTTGTTTACTCTGCTGCATTGAAATCCATTTTTTGACTTGCTTATTTGTTACATATCTCTTTAAAGACAGGGTCTCAGTATGTAACCCAGGCTAGTTCAAAGTCACAATCCTCCTGCCTCACCCTGAGTACTGAGATTACAAATCCATGCTACTATACCTGGCATTGACTTGTGCTTTTAGTAAATTGATCTAGTACTCCTTTATTTTGTAATGATGTACTGGTCATTTGAAGCACTATGGCTCACTGAGTTATGGTGATCATCAACAATTTAGCATGCTTATTATACAAATTCCATGCATTAAATAGTATCACTGATCTCATCAGAAGAGTCTTCAAGTACTGGAAAGCTGACAAGTTTATTATAGTGAACCCAAGTTCTGTAAAATTTTAAATTTCACTTAAGAGCTTGTATTTTGCCATTAACAATGAAAGTGATTAGTTTTCTCCCTTGAAGCAATAGGCTTTTTAAAAACCATTTTTTAAGAAAATGCCTGCTAAGTGAACAATTCTGAATATCCAGCATTTGCCTTCACTTATTTTGTTCAAGTAAAAAAAATGATGCTGTCAGGGTGATGCACATCTTTAATCCCAGCACTTGGGGGGCAGAGGTAAGAGGATTGCTGTGAGTTGGTGGCCAACCTGGGACGACAAAGTGAGTTTCAGGTCAGCCTGGGCTAGAGTGAGACCCTACCTCAAAAAATGATGCTCAATGAAAAAAGTATATGAATTACCAAAATTGAAATGAATTAAAAAATGAACATCCAAATGAATTATCAGAAAAAGTAGTTGAATTACCTCTTGGAGTTAATAGAGTTTTTCACAGGTCAGATTTGAGGGCAAGAAATGATGGAACTGGACAACATTTTCTCCATTGCCAATATCTACGTTTTTTAGCCCAGACATTTTAGATCATTTTTATGGACTGAATGATTGGTTGATTGACAAATTTATATTGAGGACCTGGGCCAACATTGTTGATCTTGGTCTCAAGTATAGTAAGTCAAAGTTGTGAAGCTTATATCTTAGTAAAATGACACTGAATATAAGCATTTAAACAAATAGCATTCCAAGTAGCATAAGTGCTATAAAGAAAAAGAAAACAAAGTACATATGCGCAGATGAGACTATAGAGAAATGTAGAAAAAAGATGGGGGTGAAGGGGACTCATCCTTGACTTTTCTCACTTTTACACTCAACCAACTCATCCAATCCATTAAATTCCTTTCAAATTCGCCTTTAAAAAATCTATCCTGGGGCTGGAGAGATGGCTTAGTGGTTAAGGCACTTGCTTGTGAAGCCTAAGGACCCAGGATCAATTCCCCAGAACCCACGTAAGCCAGATACACAGGTAGCACATGCATCTGGAGTTCATTTGCCGTGGCTAGAGGCCCTGGCATGCCCATTCTCTCTCTCTAGTGAAATAAATAAACAATAAATAAACATACCCTAGATTGCAACATGCCTCACCATCACCACCCCAAGTTTCTGCAGAAGAAAGGAGAAGGAAGGGGAAGAGAGGAAGCAAAACTAATCTCTGGATATTTAGAAGAGGAAGATGATTCAGAAAAGAGACAGAAGAATATCATTGATACTCTTAGCCCTCTAGCTAAATATGTAAGGAAAACCTCCATATGCCATTACAGGTAGGTTTACTACTGATTTCAACATTGGATAGCATATAGAGAGCTATTCTGTGAAAGAGTGTAAGATAGGACCAACTGTTATATAAAATGTGCTTATAATAGGTGTTGTGGCAGGGTGAAGAGCAGCTTTGGTCTTGACAAGCTGTGCTAGTAACAGAAGCAGGCCCCCTTAGCAGCAAACTCACATATGAATGTACCTTCAAAATATTCTTTCCTTTGGCTATAGCTAAAACCTTTTGGGGAAAAGAAACAAAGATTGCCCAGAAGTATTTCTGATAGCCATCTTCATCAATTAGTCATGTGAAGTAAGATAAGCCTGACAAAAAGTGCTCTTGTAGGCCATTTTTGCTTTCTTTAAATAAAAACCTTAAACTGAGCATGCTCAGTAACATAAATCTCAAATTGAGTATGTCAGGATGTGCCCATCACCAAAGTTCTTTTCTGTATGAATATGATAGGTTCCTTGAGAAAGGAAAATCCCTATGCTTCTCTTGTTCAGAGGATATTGTTTTGGAAATAACTCGTGTGTCCCCCTTACCTGCTGCTGGCATTAAGACTTTCTCCATTCTATTATTTCTTGAACTGAGTTCAGTTATAGCTGCTACCAGGAATAGGAGCTAATCCTATGGTTGGGTGTCTTAATTTATCTTATGTAGAAGAGAGGAAGTTGAGAGCAAGTGTAGAGCTGACTTGCAAAGGAGTGGTAGTCCCTCATAATAAACCAGGTTCTCTTTGTGTGTGTGTTTTCTAGTTTGGACAATGTTCAAGTGTTAGGACCATGTTCAGATAAGTCTATGAATCCATCTTATATTTGTGCTGATGCCTGATATTCACAGAGTAGTCTTGTCTCAATGTTGTTGTCCTATAAAGTGATGTTCAGAGGAGACCTTATCTTTGGCCTGGGTACAGAGCCAGCTCCTAGGGACATCCAAGGATAAACATGATTAAGAGGTACACTCCTGGGCATAAAGTGGCTTTGCTCTCATTCAGAGGAAAATCAAGAGGGTGATATCATCAAAGCCAAAGTGATTTAAGAAGGGAAGAGTGATCAGTGGTTTAAAATGCCATCAAACCGGGCGTGGTGGTGCACGCCTTTAATCCCAGCACTCGGGAGGCAGAGGTAGGAGGATCACCGAGAGTGAATTCCAGGTCAGCCTGAGCCAGAGTGAGACCCTACCTCGAAAAACCAAAAATAAAAATAAATAAATAAAATGCCATCAAGAACTTAGATAGAATTCAGAAGTTCCTGTTAGATTTGGAACATTAAAATTTTTTATGGAGTCTTTGAATAGAATATTGAAAATAAATTTTATTAAAATTAAAAAATAAATCTGAATTACAGTCTCAGCTACTTTTTTTTGTTTGTTTTTTTGAGGTAGGGTTTCACTCTGGTCTAGGCTGACCTGGAATTCACTATGTAGTCTCAGGGTGGCCTCAAACTCACAGCGATCCTCCTACCTCTGCCTCCCAAGTGCTGGGTTTAAAGGTGTGCATCACCACGTCCGACCATAGCTACTTTTTAAAAAGTACCTCCTTGATCTTGGCAAGGTTAATTTACTCTTTGGAATCCTGGCCCCCTATTTACAAGATGGAGTAGAACTTGATGGATTTTAAGCATCTGGGAGGCAGCCTAGGGTGGAGTCTGTGCTATGGAAGACTTGAGTAGGAGGCTTGCATTCCCAGCTCCCAGCATCTTGCTTGTCTGGGTCTGAGGTGGCCTGAGAATGTGTCCTTGGAATAAGTTCCCAGGAGCAGATTATATCACTCATGTTGTCACCAAGGGCCTACATTAAGGAACCTCTGACACTGACAAGAGAAACTGGACTCTGGTTCATATAGCTCTGGTACTAAATCTGTGCTCCACCTTTTAACTATGATTCTTGAAGAAGTCAGAAATCCAAAATTTGAGACTCCTCAAATTTCTGGTCTCAAGAGCTCTCCCCTTGGAGCAGGAGTTTTCTTTCTTTCTCCACAAAGCTAATCTAATGTAGAATTTATTGAAATAAGGCACTGAGGTAGGGTAGACAAAATTATTAGTGGAGCAGACATTTGGTAAGAATATTATGTATATATATATATATATATTTGGTCTTTCAAGGTAGGGTCTCACTCTGGTCCAGGCTGACCTGGAATTAACTGTAGTCTCAGGGTGGCCTCCAACTCATGGCGATCCTCCTACCTCTGCCTCCCGAGTGCTGGGATTAAAGGCGTGCGCCACCACGCCCGGCTAAGAATATTATATTTTAAATCTTATGAACATTCCTCCAATTTTCTCTTTCCAATGCTCAGAATCTCCTCTTTTCTTTGCCCTGTGATTTTGTTTTTCTCTTTCTTTTTGTTTTTCGAGGTAGGGTCTTGCTTAGCCCAGGTTGACCTGGAATTTATTATGTAGTCTCAGAGTGGCCTTGAACTCTTGGCACTCCTTCAGCCTCTGCCTCCTGAGTGCTAGGATTAAAGATGTGTGTCACCATGCCTGGCTCTGAGGAAAGTTTTGTGCATGCCCTCTGTTCTTGTCCATGTCTCTCTACCTTTCCTAGAGTTATTTTCAGCATCTCCAATGTATATTCCACTTGTACATCATTGAAATCAGTAAACATTGGATTTACATAATCAGAACTGAAACTTTCTAGGTAGCTTCTGGAAGATGTGCAAGGACAAAGATATGTTGCTTCTGGCATGTAACAAGTTTGCAAGAACCATCAACTCCATGGGTGGTTAGTGCATCTGATACTTGGTAAGTAACCAATAAAAATTGGTTCATGCTCTCTCTGACTTTCAGTTATTAATTTTTGTGACTTACTTTTAAAAAAATATTTATTTATTTGAGAGAAAGTTGGGGTGGGGGTTAAGTATGTATGCACCAGGGCCTTTTATGCTATAAATGAATTCCAAACTCATGCACCACTTTGTGCATCTGGCTTTGCATGGGTAATGGGGAATCAAAACTGGGCTGGAAACCTTTGCAAACAAGTGTCTTTAACCACTGAGCAATCTACCTTGTCCAGCCTATGCTTTTTTATGCTTTAAAGATAGCCATGGACAACTAACAACTGGAGTTGAAGATTCTTCCCAAGTAAGTGAGGTCTTACTCATCCTGTTTGCTCATTGCTTTCTCATACAGAGCTCAGTACATGTGGAGTCACATGTGGGTTCTTGTAGTTTATGTTGGTTGCCACAAGAGCCACAGGTAGGGGAATATCCTGCTGGATCAAAGCAAAGGAAAGAGTCTAAAAGGCTTCCTTGGTATATTTTTATTTTTATTTCACAATCCTTATCAATAAGTTCCCATCCAATAGCTAAAAGATTGTGAAGCTTAAATTTAATGTTTTAGCTTAAACTTGGTGTTCCAAGAGCTTGTCAACTTGACACAGAAAATGCTCTAGTCTATTAGTCTATGGCTGCAGGGACTTCACAGTGAGCCTCTGTCAAGTGATTTCCAGCAAAGACATGTTAAAATGCATTTATCTCATTGGTCTGAGAAAACCTTGAAATGGAAGCAGGTCATTTGAAGGATTCAGCCAGAGGGTTAGACCTTTCTTCTCTGTCCTCATCACTCAGCTATTAATTTATGACATCTCAAGCACTTGCCAGCAGAGATGAAAGTTATCTATCGATTCATGAGATTGGCAGGACTTGGCACATGATAGCCAGACACTGGAATGCATTTTGAAATTAGCCTTGCTACTCCATTTTCTCTTCTAAACCTAGACCCGGGAAAACGCTTCATTAACAATCAAATATTGAGATGATATTTAAAAACTGTAACCCTCTGGTATGGTTCCAGTCTGGAACTTTCAAGTCATCTTCAGCCATCGTCCTGTATGTCTGCCCATCACCGATCTCCCCAAATATTGTACCCTTTCCTATACCTCAGATCTTGTTCTTTGTTCAATTTTCAGTCCCATAATGCATTGCATAATGCCTTATACATAGTAGAAAGAATTCTAGTAATTAAGACCAAATAAGTTGAATACTTACGACATGTAGATTTTGCAGTTCACTGAAGTTTTTTTTTAAATTTTAGAGAGAGTGCATGTGAGAGAGACAGAGACACACACACAGAGAATTGGTGTACCAGGGCCTCAGCCACTAAAATTGAACTCCAGACACTTGCATCGTCTAGTGGGCATGTGCGACCTTGTGCTTGCCTCACCTTTGTGTGTTTGGCTTACATAGGATGTGGACAGTTGAATATGGGTCCTTAGGCTTTGCAGGCAACTGTCTTAACTGCTAAGCCATCTCGCCAGTCTATTTTTTTTTTTTTTTGAGGTAGGGTCTCACTATAGGCCAGGCTGACCTGGAACTTACTATGTTCTCTCAGGCTGGCCTCAAACTCATGGCTATCCTCTTACCTCTGCCTCTCCAGTGCTAGGATTGTTTCTTTCTTTCCTTTTTTTTTTTCTTTTTACAACTTTAGAATACATTTCATGCATTTAACTTTTAATATTTGAGGAAGTAAATTGAGGGTCCTCATGTAAGAATAACAGACCACTTTGCTTCTCAATTATTTCCTGTTTCTCTTAAGAAAACAAAGTGTCCTCACTGTATGCTTCATTAAATTCTAAACATGGCCCTGTATTCAAGGCTGTCTACCTGGCTTCTAAACATCAACCATGAGACTTAAATTTTTCCTCTTGGTGCCCAGTACACACTGGTTTTATATCAAGAGATATGGTCTGACTGGTCAGTAAGGTAACTCACATAGCCCAGTGAAAATATGACATAAATTTGCCCTTCAACATGCACACTCATGCACAACTGGATATAAACACTGGGCTTTATAGAAACAAGATAGTCAAGAGACAAAAACATGTCTAGGCCAGGATATTACACTACAATCCACTTTCATTAAAGAGATAAGATTGAGCAAGGCATATTTTAATTATATTAATCAACAATTATGGTGCCAAGCAATCCTCTTAACTTAGCCGAGTTTCCTCTCCTCCCTCCCTGCCCTCCTTCTTCCCCTCTCTCTTTCCTTAGATAGGAACAAATGAGACTGGCTGCCTATGCTATGTTGGGAGCATTATTACATTCAGCTGGGTCATAGCCTTCACGTTGTTTTGATGTTAGTTTTTCATTAGCAAATGACATAGTATTCCTGGTTGATTCCTCTGACTGAGATTTCTATTAAGTTAATAGAAGAGATTAAATCAAGATAATTGAAAAGATTTGTGCTCCCTTTGATGCAATAATTCACTTGTAAATCTAATTATAGCGACAAGCATAGGGAATACATCATCCTTCACTGATAGGAACTTTTTTCTACTAGGGGAACTCACTTCAAAGGGAAAGAGGAAAATTAGGGATTTAGGGTTTGATTTCAGTAAAATGGACTAGGTGAAAGCAGTAACACCTAGGAGTGTACGTTAGCCAGAACACCTGAATAGGCAATGGAGGACTTTGAGGAGACTCTTACTTCCCTTCATAATCTGTGTAAGTAGATAGGATGATATACATGGTTAAAGAAAGCCCTTAGCTGCTAAATGAACACACACACACACAGAGACACACCCACCTACCTACCCCCCCCCCCAAGTAATCATGCCACATAGTCCAGGAACATCTCAGAAAGAATGAGTTTGTGTTTGAGGCTGCTCCTATGGCAACAGAAAGGTTGACCCTAGAAAGGGGAGCCTCACCATTGGTTGTTCCCATGTCTAAAGATCCCGTGTGATTTTTTTTCACACTTTTCTGTCAGTTAGACATTAGTGCACATGAAAGCTCTTTAAATCAAGATAGCTCTGGGAGTCTGTGATCACTCATCTTTCAGCGAGGTTTTCTCTAATTGCTTTAGTTATTCCACGTAGTAATATTTTGAAGTCAGGAAGAGGATGTGGAAGGGAATATAAATGGATTACATTTTTCATCTTTCATGTAGACACTAAATATTTTAGTCCAGGAAGTTAATAAATGGATGGAAAACTGATGAGAAAGAGTTCTAGTACCATATGGGTAACATGATTTCTGTTTAGGGAAAAGCATGTATACTTGCAGAGTGACCATCCATGTGGGCTTTATGGAATAGTCTAGGTTTGTGCCTTCTACCAGGTGTAACTATAACCAGTATTCACTTCCACTGTTGTAAATTTTCCAGTTTGGAAATTAATTAATTAATTGCATGATGTCCTGACTCTGTCTGGATGTACCCATATTTGTATATGTATAGAAAACAGTCTGTGAGGGTCCACTCCAAGCTGTGCATTGAATAAAGGCAGAAAGGAGGGTTTCCCTCTTTTCTCCCACTCTATTAGTCTGTTCTATGTTGCTGATAACACAATGCTACCAACTGGCAAGCTGTGATCTTTTGAACAGAGTTCTGGTCTGAGAACAAGGAGCTGCAACTGATGTTCTTCCTGCATGGCCCTGTGATAGCACAAGTATTGCAAAGCAAGGGACAGGGCTACATGTGTGTTTGTATCCTCTAGTCTCTCACCCTCTTCTTATGAAGCCACAGGATTCAATCATGGAGACTTCGCCTTGATGACTGTATCTAATCTTAACCCCTCCCAAAGGTGCTGATGCTAAACAGCAAACTCAGGCTGAGTTTGTGCCCACTTACTGCCTCATAAGAGGGATCAAACTTCACGATTAATCTTCAAAGTTGACAATGCACAGCACCCTAGAAATAGCTTCTAAAATCTCAACCAACATTGGGCTTTTATTTTTTTTATTTTTAATTTTATTTTTAAATTTTTTGGTTTTTTGAGGTAGGGTCTCACTCTGGTCCAGGCTGACCTGGAATTAACTCTGTAGTCTCAGGGTGGCCTTGAACTCACAGCGATCCTCCTACCTCTGCCTCGCGAGCACTGGGATTAAAGGCGTGCGCCACAACGCCCAGCAACATTGGGCTTTTAATGTAAATCAGATCAAGTTGCACTTTACACTTTTCATGTCTTAGATAACTGTCTGTACATATAACTTTCTTCTTCTTAACTATTGCATAACATTCCAAGTGTTAAGGGCTAGATTATTTAGGTAATATTCATATATTGAAATTCTAAGCTCCAATATCTCAGAATGTGACTATGTGGAAATAGTCTTTTTCTTTTCTTTTTAAAATATTTATTTATTTGAGAGAGAGAGAGAGAGAGAGAGAGAGAGAGAGAGAGAGAGAGAGAGAGAGAGGTAGAAAGAGAGAGAGAATGGGTGCACCAGTTTCTTCTCCAGCCACTGCAAACGAACTCCAGATGCATGCATCACCTTGTGCATCTGGCTTATATCGGTCCTGGGAAATCGAAC
Source organism: Jaculus jaculus (assembly GCF_020740685.1). Lineage (NCBI taxonomy): Eukaryota > Metazoa > Chordata > Mammalia > Rodentia > Dipodidae > Jaculus > Jaculus jaculus. Next base: position 75,173,529 of record NC_059110.1, on the reverse strand, counting down.
CTGGATCCTTTGGCTTTACAGACAAGCGCCTTAACCACTAAGCCATCTTCTCCAGCCCAGAAATAGTCTTTTAATGAGAGACTTAAGTTTTAGTGATGTCTTGTGATGGGCTCTAATCTCATATGACTGGGGTGCTGAAAAGGAGATTATGACATAGAAGGAGGAAAGACCATATGAACTCACAAAGAGATGGTGACCATCTTCAAGTTTCATGGAGGAGCAACCCTCAGATGAAATTTACCCTGCCGATACCATCATCTAAGACTTCTAGCCTCCAGAATGCAAGAAAATATTTATGTTGGTTAAAACTAAGTCTGTGGTTCTGGTAGCCCTAATAAACCAATGTACATAATGCTGTACCATAATTTATCTAACTAGTGCCTGCAGACAGATATTTAGGCTATCCTTCATGCCTTTATCCCCAAATACTAATGCAACAGGACTTCTTGTGATTGTTCTTTGGGTGCAGATGTGAGAGTTTCTTTGTGCACATGTATAAGAAATTTCTCTTTGAGAATTTAAGCAGAAGTACTCTGCAGGAGGGAAGAATGCTGTGCTTAGAAGGCATAGCTTGTTACAGGAAAATCCAAGTGCCTGTGGTGGGATACCTCTCAGAGAATTGTTGGTTAGGGAGGTCTGTGAGATCTCCCCAAAACCACACAGGTCATTGCCAGTGCTCTCAGTTGCCTGCCAGAACAAGACAGCAAGACCTTGTTGCTGAAGACACCATATGTGTCAGTTGCAGGATACCGAGAAACCAACCTGGCAAAGAGCTGGAAGCCTCCTCCTTGCTGGCTAGCTGTCATAGTGGTGGACATTGCTGTGCAGGGTGCCACCGAAGAGCAATCATAAACAGGCTTACCCAGCAGTGGACCCTGTGAGCTGTGCAACTGGCCAACCTGGAAAGATGTGCAGTGCAATGATGGCGTAACTTTTATGGGGTTATCCGGCTGCTATCTGATAGGATTTGAGGCCTGCTCTATGGGAGGGAATTCATGCCAGGTACTGAAAATCTAGTCAAAAACTGATAGTTGGGAACATTATGAGCTCTGGGGGAAAGCTACTACTATTGTTTTGTTCAATGGATATATTGTACTTACCATGTGGTTTTTAAAATTTATGTTAATGTCATAGATTAATGTTGCTCTCATGTTCAGTCAGAAAAGATTCTTCTTGTAGATGGCTGTAACTACTAGGGAGACTCAAGGTTGATTGAAGTGTTGAGAAGTGACATTACTATATGAGATATGCTTATCACACCACTAAGGCTCAGGGAATATTGCAGAAGAGTAAGAACCAGAGGGTGGGAGGCATGTGTTGAAACCTTCTCTTTGGGACACAAAGTAGCCATTGCATTCATGACCTCACAGCGGCTGTTATGACTTGCACAGCGCTGGGTCCATCAACATGTACTCAAGCATGACGGAGAAGCAAAGAGGAAAACAAAAGGAAGACTTACAACAAAATAAGAACGAGCTGGAGAAGAAGAAAGGGTTATGTGGAAGGGATGTGGAGGACAGGGAACAAAAGAAAATTATGGAAGATTATGATCAAAATACATTACGTACATTATGAAAATTCTCAATAAAAAGAAGTTTATCTTTGCAATGTTGGGTATAGTGAGTATATACTTCTTTTTAAATTAAAAACATTCTGCAGAAATGTCCAAGAAAATCTCTTTAATACTATTTTCACTAGTCCTATGAAAAGCATTGATTTCTCTACATCTTAATAATGTAAAAATTATTTTTTAATTGTCAAATTGATCATGGAAGGTGATACATGGAAGATAAGTCTATAGTAAATTTGTAATCCTAGGACATCTATCCTATTGTGGGAACAGATTGTTGCTTCTTCAGCTGAGCACAGATGAAGCAGTTGGATTGCATTCCAGGGACATATTGTAGCAAAAATACACATCCTAAAACACTAGTCTCACACTGAGCACAGTGGGCCACTAGGGTTTCAGTTCACATTTTGTCATTACTCATGAGCAGAAATTAAGTAGAGATTACTGGAACGTGAAACCAATACCTGACATCTATTTATCATATATGTATTTTATCTATCTACCATCTATCTACAATATCTTTCTAATGAGAGGAAAATGGCACCAACACATGATGTGTCTGTACAATAAGAAAAAAAAACAAGACGAATTGTTGAGCAGTTTCTCTTCTACTTCCCTAGAAATCATATTAAGTATAAACACTAGTATCTCAGTTGAAAATAAATTATGAAAACAATTCCTAAAGGGAAGACGATGGAATGCTTGATCAATTGGTCACATCCCAAAACATGAGTTAGGGTTGGGGAGAATGCTCAGTGGTTAAAGGTACTTGCTTGAAAGCTTTCAGGCCTGGGCTCTATTCCCAAACATGAGCTAGAGACCACTGCAGCTAAAACTGGGCTGAAGCCAGGCGTGGTGGCGCACGCCTTTAATCCCAGCACTCGGGAGGCAGAGGTAGGAGGATTGCCGTGAGTTCGAGGCCACCCTGAGACTCCATAGTGAATTACAGGTCAGCCTGGGCTAGAGTAAGACCCTACCTTGAAAAACAAAAAAACAAAAACAAACAAACAAAAAAAATTGGGCTGAAGTGCACCTTTACCTTAGATGTGATAGATTGGAAGCTGGAGGGAGTTCCCGAGGAAGGGACCACAGAGTTATTTGTTCTCCTGTTCAGAAGTTCAATTCTTGGCATGCAGAACCCAGTAGTACTTCTTGTTCCTCCTTGATAATCTCTGCAGACAATGACTGGAAAATATACTAAATTCACTATAGGTTAAAAAAAAATCTATAGTCCATCAAATAAGAAAATATTATATAATGAAATAATATACCAAACAGCATCTTTTTGCTAGAAAATTTGGCAGTTACGTGAGATCATGAATGCAATGGGCACTTTGTGTCCAGAGGACAGTATTCCATAGCCCTTCTCCACATCCTCTGGCTCTTACATTCTTTCCATCAACTCTTCTGCAATATTCCCTGGGCCTTGATGGGTATGATAAACATGTCTCATTTGGTGCTGAACACTTAACTGTCACTTCTCAGCCTGTTGATGAGTCTCAAGTCTCCCCAGTAGTAGTCAGCTATTTATAAAAAAAAGAAGCTTTATGTTGTATTTGGCTCCTTTTGGTATATAGTCAGGAGTGGTATAACCAAATTATATGTAGTTCTATTTGGGTTTTTTGAGGACCCTGCATATTTTTTTCCATAGTGGTGGTTTCAGTTTATACCCTGTAGGCAGTTTACAAAAGTTCCTCTTTTCCCACCTGCTCCCTGGCATTCTTTTTTATTTTTAATTTTTTTGTTTATTTCTTATTTATTTGAAAGTGACAGACAGGGAGAGAAAGAGGGAGAGAGAGAGAGAGAGAGAGAGAGAGAGAGAGAGGGAGGGAGGGAGGGAGGGAGGGAGGGAGGGAGAGAGAGAGAGAGAGAGAGAGAGGGAGAGAAAGGGCGTGCCAGGGCTTCCAGCCACTGCAAACGAACTCCAGACGCGTGCGCCCCCTTGTGCATCTGGCTGACGTGGGTCCTGGGGAATCGAGCCTCGAACCGGTGTCCTTAGGTTTCACAGGCAAGCACTAACTGCTATGCCATCTCTCCAGCCCTTTTTTGTTTTCTTGATGAAAAGCATTCTGACTAGGGTAAAATGGAGTCTTAGTGTAGATTTGATGATTATTTCCACGGTGTCTAATAATGTTGAACATTTTTCATGTATTTATCAGCTGTTTATGCTTATTTAGAAAAATGTCCATGCTGTTCATTTGCTCATTTACTGATTAGATTAGTTGTTCCTATGTTATCTAGTTCTTTATTTTGGACATGAATAGTTGGCAAAGACTTTCTAGTTTTTTTTAGGTTGTTTCTCACTTTGGTAAGTCTTTGCTTTGCTGTATTTTAATGTTAAATGCAATGCCATTTGCCAATTCTATTATTTCCTGACATATTGGAGTCCTCTTAAGAAAGTCATTGCTCATGCCTATAGCTTAAGTTGTTTTGCCTTTGTTTTCCTCCAGGAATTTCAGATTCATGTCTTACATTAATGTCTTTGATTAATTTTGCATCAACTTTTGTACAAAGTGAGAGATAGGAAGCTAGTTTCAAATTTTGCACACGTGGCTATTCAGTTTTCCCAGCAGCATTTGGTATAGAGGCTGTCTCTTCTACAACACATTTTTAGCATCTGTGTGGAGAATCAGATGGCTCCAGATGCTTGGGTTACTTTTTTTTTATTGATCTACATATGATCTTTTTTGTGCCAATATCATCTGTCTTTGTTATTGTGGCTTAATTGAATAAATTGAAATTAGATATTTTGATACTTTCAGCTCTGCTCCATTTGCTTGATGGTTGTATGGGCATTGGGGATCTTTTGTGCTTTCACATTAAGTTTTAGATTTTTTTTCTATTTAAAAATTTTTAAAAAATATTTTATTTTCGTTTATTTATTTATTTGACAGAGAAAGAGGGAGGAAGGAAGAGAGAGAGAGAGAGAGAGAGAGAGAGAGAGAGAGTGAGTGAGAGAGTGAGAGAGAGAGTGAGCATGCCAGGGCCTCCAGCCACTGCAAATGAACTCCAGACACGTGTGCCCCCTTGTGCATCTGGCTAATGTGGGTCCTGGGGAATTGAACCTGTGTCCTTTGGCTCTGAAGGCAAATATCTAAACTGTTAAGCCATCCCTCTGGTCCATTTTCTTTTCTATTTTTGTGAAGAATGTTACTGAGGTTTTGATGGAGATCATATTAAATCTATGAAATCTATAAATATTTTCAGTAATATTGTCCAGTAATATTAACAATGAGCATGTGTCTTTTCATTTTATATTGTCTTCTTTAATATCCCAATTCAATGCTTTACAGCTTTCATTGCAGAGAATTTTCCCACTCTTGGTTCAGTTTATTCTTAGATATTTTATTATTTTTGATGCCACTGTGTATGGGATTGCCTCCTGATTTATTTTTCATTTAATTATTGGCATTATTTTTTTATCTTGATAATTTACTAAATTTTTTTAACCAGGTACAAAAATATTTAAGTGAAATCTTTAGGATCTTCTAAAGATAGAATCATATCATTTGCAAAGATGGATAATTTTATTTCCCTTCCTACTTATCTCTTTTGTTTATTTCCCTTGCCTTATGGCTTTGATTAAAATTTTAAGTGCTATATTAAACAAGAGTAGTAAGAGAGGACATTCTTGTCTTATCCCTGATTTCAGAGTAAATGCTTTTAGTTTTTCACCATTCAGTATGATGTTGGCTATAAGGTTGTCATAGATAGCCTTATTATCTTGAGAGATAGTCAATCTATACAGAGTTTCTTCAGTGCTTTTATTTTAATTTATTTTATTTGTTGTTGTTTTTTCGAGGTAGGGTCTCACTCTAACCCAGGCTGACCTGGAATTAACTCTGTCATGTCAGGGTGGCCTTGAACTCATGGCAATCCTCCTACCTCTGCCTCCTGAGTGCTGGGATTAAAGGCATGCACCACCACGCCCGGCCTTCTTCAGTGCTTTTAATATAAAGGAATACTGAATTTTGTCAAATGCCTTTTCCAGCTGTATTGAAAAGATTATGAATTTTTTTCCTTGATTATATTTCTATGCTATATTTTATTTATTGATTAAAATATACTGAACAATTTTTACATCTCTAGGATGAAATCATGGGGCTATAGTATATGATTTTCTAAAGCCATTTTACTTATTTATTTATTTGAGAGAGAAAGATAAATAGAGTGAGAGAAAGAGAGAGGGAGAGAATGGGTACACTGAAGCCTCCAGCCACTGCAAATGAACTCCAGATGCATGCACCACCTTGTGCATCTGGCTTTATGTGGGTACTGAGAAATCAAACCCAAGTCCTTAGGCTTTGCAGGCAAGCACCTTAACTGCTGAGACATCTCTCCAGCCCATAGTATATGACTTTTCAAAACATGTAATTCAATTTGGTTTTTAAGTATTTTTGTGTTTATGTTCACCAAGGACACTGTTCTATATTTTCTTTCTATTGTAGCATATTTATTTGGTTTGGGAGTCAGAGTAATGCTGCCTTAATGAAATGAGTTGGGAAAAGTTTCATCCCTTGTATTTTATGGCATAGTTTGAGCATTGGTCTTTGTTACTTATGACTAATAAAAGTCAAGTCTGTGTAGTTCTGGGTTTTTCTTTGATGGGTGACAGTTTTAAAAAGTATTGCATCAGGGCTGGAGATATGGCTTAGTGGTTAAGTGCTTGCCTGTGAAGCCTAAGGACCCCGGTTCGAGGCTTGGTTCCCCAGGTCCCACGTTAGCCAGATGCACAAGGGGGTGCACGCGTCTGGAGTTCGTTTGCAGAGGCTGGAAGCCCTGGCGCGCCCATTCTCCCTCTCTCCCTCTATCTGTCTTTCTCTCTGTGTCTGTCGCTCTCAAATAAATAAATAAATAAAACAAATTAAAAAAAAATTTTAAAAAAAGTATTGCATCACTCTTATTCTTTCTATTTAGCTGTATAAAATTTTTATGTCTTCTTGGTTCAATTTTGGCAGTCCATCTGTATCTAGAAAGTCATGCATTTCTCCTAGACTTTTAAATGTATTAGAGGACAAGTTTTCAAAATAAGTTCTGATGATTCTCTAGATTTCTGCAATATCTGTTGTAATATTGCATCTTCAGTCTCTAATTCTGTTAATTTGGGTCTTCTTTTTGTTTGTTTGGTTTAGGGTTTGTAAGTCTTGTTAATCTTGTCAAAGCACCAACTCTTTGTTTTATTGATTCTTTGAAATGTTTCTTCAAACCTATTCCATTAACTTTAAACTGATCATAATTATATCTTTCCTTTTGTTGCTATTGAGTATAACTTGTTTCAATTCTAAGGCCTTGAGATATATTTCTTTAATATATACATATACTTTTTGCCATGATGAAGTTTGTTTAAATCTAGGGATGCAAGGCTGGTTCAACATATGCAAACCCATAGTGTAACACAGTACAGAGACTTATGAACAGAAATAACACTGTTATTCTCAACTAATGCAGAAAGACCTTTGACAAAATTCAACATCAGTTCATGATAAAAGTCCTGAAGAAATTTTCAATGGAAGAAACATAGAGGCTATATATGACAAACCTATAGTCAACATTACTGACCTGGAATTCACTATGTAGTCTCAGGATGGCCTCAAACTCACGGTGATCCTCCTACCTCTGCCTCCTGAGTGCTGAGATTAAAGGTGTGCAAACAAAAAAACAAACAAAAGTGTATTGTAGAAGTTCCATGATTATATATTTGTTGATTTCAAGTTTCATTCCATTATGACCTGAAATATAATTATTTCAGTCTTTTTTTTTTGAGGCAAGCCCAATAGACTGGCCTTTTTGTATGCAAGAGACTGAGAGTGAGAGCAAGAGGGAGAGAGAGAGAGAGAGAGAGAAAGAAAGAATTGGCATGCCAGGGCTTCCAGCCACTATAGTCAAACTCAGATGTGTGCACTATCTTGTGCACATATACAACCTCACGTGCTTGTGTCACCTTGTGTGTCTGGCTTATGGGGGATTTGGAGAGTCAAACATGGGTCCTTAGGCTCTGCAGGTAAGCACATTAACCTCTAAGCCATCTCTTCAGTCCTATTTCAATCTTTTAAAAAGTATTTTTATTATTTGTTTGCAAGAAGTGTCAGAGAGAGAGAAAGACACACAGAGAATAAGTACTCCAGGGCCTCTTTCCACTGCAAACAAACTCGAGATGCATGCACAACTTGTGCATCTGGCTTTATGTGGGTACTGGGGAATTGAACCTAGCCCATCAGGTTTTGCAAGTAAGCACTTTTAACCACTGAGCCATCTTTCTAACCCAAGTATTTAGAGCTTATGCATTTATTAAAACTTACCTTGTGGCCTAAGATGTGATCCATTTTGGAGGACACTGCTGTTATTGGATGGAATATTCTGCAGATACCTATTGATTCCATTTGAAATATAGTGTAAATTAACTCTGATTTTGGAGTATGTGAAAGCTCCGGACATCTACCAATGAAATTTCCATCAAGGACATTATTCTCAGAACTATAAGGAAAAAAAAAAAAATCCAACAACTCACATGGAAATACAAAAGGCCATAAAAGACTTACCTATTGGTATGAGTCAAGTATTAAAATTACTCTTTTTTTTTTTTTTTTTTTTTTTTTTACTATTGCTTTCCTCTTCTAATTTCAAGATTCCTGGTTTGACATTGAGGCATTTTTTTGTTGCTTGTTTGTTTGTTTGAAGTAGGGTCAAATTCTAGTCCAGGCTGACCTGGAACTCACTCTGTAAGTCCCATGCTGGCCTTTAACTCACAGTGCTTCTCCTACTCTGCCTCCTTAATGGGGTTAAAGGCATTTGCCATCATGCCTTGCTGGCATTCAGGTCTTTGATTCCTTTGGAATGGATCTTTGTGCAGGGTGAGACATGCAGCCACTTCCTTTGTCTGTAGGTGGGTCTCCAGTTTTGCCAGCATTATTTCTAGAATAAGCCGTCTTTTTCCAGTGCTGGCTTCCATGATGACTTTGTGGATAACTGGGTGATACATGTGTGTGATTTCTGGATCCTCTATTCCTGTCCCACTGGTGCCCATGCTTGTGTGCCAGTTCTGTGCTTTGTCCCTACCACTCTATAGTATGATTTCAGGTCAGAAACTGCCGTCGGTTTCTGGGTCTTGTTTTTTCTGCTTAGAATTCCTTTGGCTATGCATGGCCTTTTGTGTTTCCATGTGAGTTGTTGGATTTTTTTTTTCTTTCTAGTTCTGAGAAGAATGTCCTTGATGGAAATTGCATTGGTAGATGTCTGTAGCTTTCATATCCTCCAAGCATGAGCTTGATGAGAAAATGAGGAATAATGTTCCATTCAAACTTGTGCTAAAAAATTAAAGTGGTTGAAAGACAATGAAAAGAGAAATAAGATACCAGACTAGGGAGGGGCCTTCCATGCTTCTGGGTAGAAAGTATCAATATTGTGAAAATGGCTATACTCCGCAAAGTAAACATCCATTTCCACTGACATGTGATGGAACACAGGTGTGCTTTGCAGCTTAGATTTGCCACAGAAAGCCTTGTGCGAGTGGGGAGCATCCTTACCACCATCACCCCTGCCTTTGGCCTGGGCGCCCCTTGTTAGTAACACGTGCGCACTTTTGTTTGGCAGTGTTGCTGGGCAACCGGAGTTCTGCCAGCGGTTTCTGCAGTTATCCAACAAACACTAAAGCACAGAGCTTTTCTGGGGAGACCTCGGGGCTGGCGAATTTTAGCTTTCATGAAGACCTAATATTGGATTGCGGTGGGGGGGTGGGGGCGGGGAAGCCGAGGAGCAGGAGGGGAGGGGGCGTGAGGCCAGCAGGGGCCTCTGCCATGAAGAAGATCTTTGGCAACAGGAGTGTGAAGAAGACGCCCTTGGGCTTCTGCGATGGCCAGCAGAGGACTCTCGTGGGCTTTTTCGTTGATCCTCAGAAGCGGCAGCCCAGATACCACCACACATACAAGCCTGTGGGAAAGGTTCACCGAGCTGCCGCTTCGGGCGAGATGGACGTGGCCCAGCTGCAGGTCATGGTCACGCTCGAGGAAGGCCTCGTGAACGACAGAGACTACAAGGGAAGGTAATAGACTCACTGGCGAGGCCCGAGGCGCCACCGAGGGGTCGGGTGGCCCCCGTGCGAGGTGAGCTGCCTGCCCTGGCTGGGCCCAGGGCCTGGGGAAGGGAGCCTAGTGGAGAGGCCCTGGATGTGCCTTTCCCCACCCAGGCTGTGAAGTCATGAACACCAACCATGTCAACTTTGTGTCTTAAAAACAGTATTGTAAGTTCTCCTCCCCACCCTTTGACTTTTACATGCTTTCTGCCACCTCGTGGGTAAGGGTCCCTGAGTCTTGGAGGGTGTGACAGAGATACCTCACCTAGTGCTGAACACTCCACTGTCACTTCTTCTCAGCACTTTGGTGAGTTTTGAGTCACCCTAGTGGTCACCACAATCTGAAAACAAGAAACTTCTCTAATCAAGAGTGAGAGTTGCATTTAATATATGGGTATAAACGTAAGTATTTAGAGGGCAGTTTTGTGTGCATAAAATATATATATACTTATCCAGACAGCAACAGTAGTTTCCCTCCTGGGACTTATGACCTCCTCAGCCATACACTTTAACTGGGTTTTCAGTAGCAGGCATATATTTCCTCCTGTGGAGCAGGTCTCAAGTCTAATCAGAAAGCAGTTAGTCTCCCCCATAACCGATATGCCATCATTGCACCACTTGATACATTTGGCTTGGCTTTCCAGCCTTAAAGTTTTCAAGGTCCACTGCTGGTTAAGACCATGAATGAATCTTCTCTCCAAACAGATAACTTTGTAGATCTTTCCAGTACCATGATAGCTAGTCTACAAGGAGGAGGCATCCAGCTCATCTCCAGCTTGATTTCTCACTAAAGCATGTGGTGTCTTCAGCAGTAGGGTCTTATCATCTAGTTCTGGTGGGCAACTAAGAGGCTTGGCAGTGGCCTGTCACTTGGGGGGGGGGTCTTTAGGGAACCTTCCTGACCAACCAACTGGAGGGTATCTCACCCCTGGCACTGAAATTTTTAGTAACAATCTGTGGCTTTGGGGCACAGCATTATCCACCCCAACAGGGCATTTTTGCCCCAAATCTCTCCCTTAACATATATATTATTTATCTAGTAAAGACATAGGCTTACACATGGCATATTCATAACATCTTAAATTTTGTTTGGCCCCCCTCCCACCTCCTCCTTTGCTCCACCCCTCCCCCAACCTCTCTTACACCATTCCACCCCCAGTGTTCTGCCCCTCTACTTACATATCTCCTATACGCTTCTCTTAAGCTCTCCATCGGCTCCCTCCCTCATGGCCCCTTTCTAGCTTCTTGGCCTCTACTACTGACTTTGACTTTAACTCACATACATATAAATCTCAACATTTGAAGCTACAATTCATATATGAGAGGGAACATGTATCATTTGGCTTTCTGAGCTTGGGTTACCTCAGATGGTATAATCTTTTCCAGATCCATTCATTTTCCCTCTAGTCTCATAATTTGATCCTGATTTCATGGATGAGAAAATTGTTGCATAAAAAGGCTAAGAGATACCTAGTTGGTAACCTAGATTACAGCGGATTAAAGCCTAATGTAATGGGGCTGGGGTGATGGCTCAGCTGTTAAAGGTGCTTTCTTGCAAGTCTGCTAGCTAGCACCCTAGCAAATCAGTACACAATCACGGTGGAAAACACCTTTGTAATTCCAACACACCTTCTGCAATGGAAGGAAGAGTGAGGAGAATCTGGAGCCTACAAGCAGCAGGGGTAGAAGAGACCATGTTTCAAAAGAAGTTGGAAGGACAGAAAGAGCACCCTGAGGTTGTCCTCTGACCTCCATCCACATGTGTGCCATGGCCCATGTGTTCACACACACATACATAAACACACAAACAAATAATGAACAGAGAGAAAACCAAGGTCAGTTAGACCTAAACCCACAGGTTATTCTTTTACCATGCAAGCTACTCTGGGCTACCAGCAAACCACTCTCCCAGTGTGAGGGAGGCCATGCATTCCATTCACAAGTACACACAAAGAATTCAGTCAAATATGCTGCCTTTTCTTTTTCTGGAATAAGAGCTCATAAATATTGTCCTATCTTCAGAAGAAAGTTAAGTAGTTGTTTAGAAGGTAGAGGAATGACCTGATATTTAATGTTAAAATTATGTGACTGAGAACTGGAGAGATGGCTTAGCAGTTAAGGTGTTTGCCTGTAAAATCTGAGGACTCACGTTCAACTCTCCAGGTCCCATGTAAGCCAGATGCACAAGGTGATGCAAGCATGCAAGGTAACACATGTACACTAGGTGGCACATGTGTCTGGCATTCGATTGCAGTGGATGGAGGCCCTGGCCCACCAATTCTCTCTTTCTCCCTTGCTCTTGTTCTCTCTCATAAAAACCATTACAAAAAAACATTACATGACTGTGAATCTTGGGCTAGAGCTCTATAATTGAATGAACCCCTCTCATTTCCACAGGACTCCTCTCCATTTTGCCTGTGCTTATGGCTGTGATTCAGCAGTGGCTTTCCTAGTGGAGAGAAACTGTGAGATTGATGCCTGTGACAACAACAATATCACGCCTCTCATGAAGGTTAGATTGCAGCTATTGATTTAAGTGTGAGATGGTTTTGCCTCAAATGCTAATGACAGAAAGAAATTTACCCCGTTTACATGTAACTTCTTGGTGAACTGTGGAATGTTTACCCTGAATTCTTTGAATTGACCTTCTATCTCCTGGTATAATGTTCACAGGCTGTGCAGTGCTATAAAAGGAAGTGTGCGAGGATTCTGTTAGATCACCAAGCTGATACCAACATTAAGGACAACTGTGGCAACACAGCTTTACACTTTGCTATATATAATAGTGATGCACAAATGACTGAACTTCTGCTTCAACACAATGCTGACATTGAACAGAAAACCCAGGTATAGTTCACCCAACTTCTCAAAATATATGGAGTACATATGACTTAGCAGTGGTGGAGGTATGGTAAAAATTTTCAGGTTTAGAAACTCAAGCATTTCCTGAATAAAAATATATGAAGTCAAATATTGACTCTGAAAGAAGTGTTGAAGTACAGATTTCCTCCATTTGTGACAAGTGTTTATGAAAGCATTGAATTTCTTACAGGTAAACTCTCCTCTCCTCTTTTCTCTTCTCTTGCTCAGTGACAGGATCTCATATATCTCAGGCTGGCCTCAGATTTGATGTTGCCAAAGATAACCTTGAATTCCTGATCCTTCTGCTGCCACCTGCCAGGTATTGGGATGACAGGTGTAAACAACCATGTCCAGATTTCTGTGGTGCCAAGGATGGAACCCAAGGTTTTGTACATGCCAGATAAGCACACTACCAACTGAGGTAAAACCACAGTCCCTAAAGCTCTTCTGTTCTATATGCTTTTTCACTATTTTTTAAAAAAAGATTTTATTTTTTATTTATTAGAGAGAGAATGAAAGAGAGAGAGAGAGAAAGAGAGAGAGAGGAAGAGAGAGAGAGAGAATGGGCATGCCAGGGCTTCTAGCCACTGCAAATGAACTCCAGATGCATGTGCCACCATGTGCATCTGGCTTACATGGGACCTGGAGAATTGAATCTGGGTTCTTAGACTTCACAGGCAGGTGCCTTAACTGCTAAGTCATCTCTCCAGCCCCTCTTTTCACTTTTCCCCCCTAAATTTTGTGCATGGCAGGCAAGCACACTACCAAGTTACAATTACCACCCCTAAAATTGTTCTTTTCTATGTACTTTTCCACCGTTTTTTCTAAATTTTGTGCAGAACACAAGTGGGAAAAGATTTCCTTGACAATGAGTGTATCTTAAAACTCAAATATAACAGAAGCTTTTATGTGAAATCCAAATCTTAATGCTGTTGATAAGTTATCCAAGTAATGTAAGGCTGAAAAAGGAAATATATAAAGGGAAATTGATCAGAAATATGCAGGTTCATTATGAAATTAAGCAATTAAGGGCATATACCAAGAGGACATTTAAAAAATAAGTGAGTTGGGCAGGGGAGATGGCTCCACAGTTAAAGGCACTTGCTTGCAAAGCCTATTAGCCCAGGTTTGACTCCCTAGTGCCCATATAATGCCAGATGCACAGTGTGGTGCAGTTTTGGAGTTCATAAGAGGCCCTGGACCACCCATACTCTCTCCATCTCTCAAATAAATAAATGAATGAATGAATGAATAAATAAATAAATAAATAAATAAAATATTTAAAAAACAACATAAAATTTAAAAACATGAGTTAATAAGTGTTGATAGAGTGCTTCTCAGATTTGAAGGTAGCAACTCAAATTTGAGAAAGTTATTTAGTTACAAACATGCCTACAGATAAATTGTAGAAGGACTTTGAGGAAATCAGGTTGGCAGTGACTAAATGGTGACTATGTGGAAAACCAGAGGAAGTATGAAATAATTCTATGGTATATTTTCTGGAAGGAATAGACACTCAAAGCCTAAACTCTTCTCTCAAACCTACACTCTGGGAGGAGGGTGATGTGCAATTTGTATTTTTGTGCATTGAAATCAAGTTGCATTCTGAGGTCTTGTTTCCTGTTCTGGCCCTGATTAGGGAAATCAGAGTTTTCAGTGTTGACCTGATTCCTTCTTCCTTTTAGTGAAATAACGAAATGATGAAGAGAATTAGTGAGGCGGGTAAGAGATGAGACTGAAGTTATTTGTGTGTATTTCTCTAGTTCTCAACTATAACTGTGCAGAATTCCATTCATTTAACAATTCATGGGCATGAATTTTTAAAAAGTATCTCCTTGAGATTCTGAAACAACTCCTAGATTAAGAAATCAGTGAATTGGGCTGGAGAGATGGCTTAGCGGTTAAGCGCTTGCCTGTGAAGCCTAAGGACCCCGGTTCGAGGCTCGGTTCCCCAGGTCCCACGTTAGCCAGATGCACAAGGGGGCACACGCGTCTGAAGTTCGTTTGCAGAGGCTGGAAGCCCTGGCATGCCCATTCTCTCTCTCTCCCTCTATCTGTCTTTCTCTCTGTGTCTGTCGCTCTCAAATAAATAAATAAAATTAAAAAAAAAATCAGTGAATTGATTATGATAGTGATGGTGGTAGTGGTTGATAAATCTCCAGATTGCACAACCCTAAGACACCTTTAAAAGAGCTAGAGTTTAATTAGGTTCCATTTCCTTCCAGTGTGTCTTTTCCAACATCAGCCTAATTTGTCTCCTTTTCTTGCTCTCTTTTTAGGAAAATAAAAGTATTATCATTGATTGCCAGCTTACAGAATAAACCTCTTTCCTTCTAGCAATCTATAATTCACTATTCTTAGAAAGTCTTTGAAAATTTAATTATTGTCATTCTCCATCGTGCCTCCTGATTATTCAGGTCAAGTGATCCAGAAATGACACTTATAAGCACAGCTGTATCCATTAGAAAAGTAGTAAATTATGACTCTGTTTGTCAGTTGAAGCTGTGTTGCAGGAATCTCAGTGTGTACCTATTAAGTTCATAAAGCCTAGGTATCATAAGCATGGCAGCTGTAAACACCAAAAACCACAAAATGTTTAACAACAGTGATGAAAATCATCTTAATAACTTAGCATCAGTAGTTCTATGCAAGGAGAAATTCACCTCATCAACACTCTGGGAGAACTTAACAATTAGGGTACAAATCAACAAGTGCTTACAAAATTCCAAGTGTTATGAGCTTTAAAATTACATTGTGAGGGAATGATGGTTTCTGTAAAATATAAGTAAAAGAATTTCACATGCAAATACTTGCATTGTACTGACACATTGAAACACACAGCCAGAACAAAGATGAAAACACAGGGGTTACGAACTCAATGTGTCCCATGGCTATAGTTTGTTTCCCAGGCCTTCAAGCTGCTGGTAAAAAATTAGGCCCATTCTCCCTGGAGCCCTTTGTGCTCCTTGGTGCCCATGCACAGTGTCAGTGTTGTCTGAGGCCCAAGCAAATCTCAGCTTAAATTCTTGATCCACATATGAAAATGGAACCAATCCATCCAAAAACATATTGAAGTCCTGTTTAAAGCTACTGAGGTAAAGATCTAGCTAGTATAGGTTTGAAGTCAATGTTGGTGGGACTGGGGTTCATGGGACAGTCTTAGGCAAGGGAAGAACATAGAGAGGAGGAGCAGAGCCTCTGAAAATGCAGTGGTGTGAGAAGCAAGACCCTTGACTGTCTATCACATGTTTCTGTTCACAGGGTATAGCAGACAGCTTCAGGTTCACTGAGATGAACTTTCAGTCCAGGCACAGTTATGGAGGAAGGGATATTTATTGAAGCTTGCAGATCCAGGGGAAGTTCCATAATGGCAGAAGAAACTGGCTTGCCTTCACAGGACCAAGCATAGAGAGAGAGGAAGCACCAGCCCCAAAGCCAAAACTCACAGCACACTTTAGGAACTCCTGCTAGGCACACTTTGCATATATTTAGATTGAAACCTGAAACCCACCACCACACCTTAAGATCCACCCAGTGACACTGTCTCCAGTTAGGTGGCTGCAGATGCAAACTATAAACAAATAAAAAAACTGAATATATTGGGGGCCATCTATTCAAACCACCACATTCTGCTCCTGGCCCCCAATAGACTTATAACCATCACACATTGTAAATTGTACTCAGTTTAATTTCAAAAGTTCCCACATTCTTGACCAATTTAAGACATTAAGACCTGCAAAATCAAACAAGTTAAACACTTCTAACATATAAAGGCACAGAGAAAACATTTTCAACTGGTATAATGCATAGCAAGGAGAGATTAAAACAATGCAAACTCAACCACCATCAAACAAACATCAAACTTCTGCAGTTCAAGTTCAATATAACCAGAGACTGACAGCCTCTAGATTTTCCAATCCTGCCCCTCCAGCTAGGCAGAGTAGCCAGGCCAACAATGTGTTCTATGGTACCCCTTGCATAGTCCTGGTTTATCCAAAACATCTTCAGGTCTTCATGCAAACCATGGTCCATCTTCCAAATGCTCTTTCAGCCTATCAGGGCATCATGCCCTGCCTTATGCCACATCTCAGCAGCAGCTTCTGGAACCTTGTGTAATTCACAACCACTCCATGCATTTTTCATGCTTCCGAAACCAATACCAGGTGTGCAGGACACAGCCATATTCTTAATTCACAGATGAAATGAATCATAACCTTGAAAAGCAGGTTCCTTCTCCAGTCAAATCTTTCCAAAAGAGTCTGCATTTCTATGAGACTCCTTCCCCAGGCATCCTTTCCATTGTTTTAATGTAAAGCAGTTGGACCATCTTCCTTAAGATTGCTAATGTGTTTGACAATAGCAGGTTCAGTAACCTAAAACCAGTCTCTGTGCCAGTAAATTTAACTTGCTTAAAGTTTTCCAGCTTAAAAATCTTGAATCTCTCAGTCCAATATCTCTAGCCAAGCACATCAGTCTGTAACAAATGTAACCTTGATCAAACTCTCTGGGCCTGGGCAGCAGGATGCAGCCAGCCCTTATGCCAGTAGCCCAGTTCCAATAAAGTCCTCTTTAGTCTTTCCTTCACCCTAGAAAGCTCATAAGCCAAGCCTTGAAGTTCCATATTGTCTGCACTTAGCATTCTCAAAGTCCCATCAGAATAGTCCATAAAACTTGGCTTACCACTCCAGAAGACATCTTCAGTTGTAAGCACCAAGTCCATGCCCATTCCTTCAAAACAAAAGGTTCCAAAAGATCAACATCCACATGGTCACATTCACCTCACCCACTCCTGGTACCAAGTTATGTAGCAGACAGCTTCAGGTTCACTGAGATGAACTTTCAGACCAGACACAGTTATGAAAGACAGGGTATTTATTGAAGCTTACAGGGGAAGTTCCATAATGTCAGAAGAAACTGGCCTTCCTTCACAGGATTCAGTTGAGAATTATATAATTTTTGAATTGTACATTGATTTTGTTGTTTTGCAGGAGGGTCTCACACCACTTTTACTGGCCCTCAGAGAGAACAGCACAAAGGTGGCAGCACTTTTAATAAATACAGGAGCAAATATTAAAGCAGCAGACGAGTATGAAAGGTAATCATGTAAGTTGCTTTTAAACTTAGTAGCATTTTGGCGTGGTGATAGTCCAGTGAGAAATAGTTAATAGGAAGCAGGGGATTAATTTATAGAGATATAGTGAGAGTATCAACATTAACCATCATGAGTTTTATCTATTATATGAGAAAAGAAGTTACTGGATGTGAGCATGTCCCTTTGTCAGATTCACTGATGTCTATTATTTACAATCTGACTTTGTTGGTTATATGGTCTTATTTAGCTAAGTGGCTTTATAATGATTTCATTTTTAAAAAAATATGAGCTTTTGGTTTAATTTTTAAAAAAACATTTTATATTTATTATGAAAATGAGAGAGAGAGAGAGAGAGAGAGAGAGTGAGAATGGGTGCACTAGGACTTCCAGCCACTGCAAATGAACACCAGACACATGTACCTCCTTGTGCATCTGGCTTATGTGGGTCCTGGGGAATTGAATCTGGGTCTTTTGGATTTGCAGGCAAGTGACTTAGCCACTAAGTCATCTCTCCAGCCCTAGTTTAATTTTTTGTTTTTATTTATTTGAGAGAAAGAGACACACACACAGAGAATGGGTGCATCAGGGCCTGTAGCCACTACAAACTCCAGATGCATGTGCCCCCTTGTGCTTCTAGTTTACGTGGGTACTGAGGAATTGAACCTGGGTCCTCAGGCTTTACAGGCAAGCATCTTAATTGCCAAGCCATCTCTCCAGCCCTAGTTTAATTTTTTAACTTTACTTTTTAATGCAAAATGAAAATAATTTTATAGTACTTTCACTTCTCCTCCTTATATACTTTTTTAAAAAAATGCTGTGTGACTACATCATCAATTCAATTCACATGATTGGAAAATCATATTCTTCCAACAAACAAACTATTAATTGTTATTCTAGATGCTGTTCAGTGTTTTCTGTTGACCCTATGTTATTTGTTTGGAAGTGTTTATATTTGCATGGCAGTGAAAAAAAAAAAAAAAGAAAAATAGCTTCAACTAGGTAAAACCTAATGGGTTTCACATATAGGTAGGTAGTAAAAGGCTTTAGATTCATGCAAGACTGGATTTTTTTCCCCACTTGTTAGGTGTGTCATATCCAGAATGTTACCACTAAATATGTTCCATGATTTTAAAAGGAGGATAATATCCTTGAATGGTGATAAGATTATATGTAGCATTAAATTCACTGCTTTACTGTATGGTTACTGGCATCATTAACAGTAACTACTATAAATTATATTATAGTCATATTTTTGAAAAAATGTTAAATTTTATTTACTTATAAGCAGAGGGGAAGAGAGAGAATATGGATGTTCCAGGGCCTCTAACTACTGCAAATGAACTCCAGATATATGTACCACTTTGTGCATATGACTTTACATAGGTACTGGGGAATTGAACCCAGGTTGTTAGGCATTGCAGGCAAGCTTTAATCACTGAGCAATCTCTCCAGCCCATTGGTCATATTTTAATAATATTATGATTATTGTTTAAATGATATAGTTTGTAATTACTTGATCTTCAGCTGATTAAGAACTAGACTATATTGTATTACGCTAGGGAAGAATAGAGAATTCCTCATGAAGATGTTACCTATTTCAAATGAATGAACTTAGCACAGTTATTTTCTATCAAAGGTCATGAACCTAGGAATTCTGTTACATAATGTACCAGTGGAACAAGAGACTTCCTATTTGTTTTCTCCCTTTGCCCTTGGACATAGTTAACAAAATGAAGCAATGTGTGATACTTATGACTTTAAGTAAATGGTTCATTTTCATAGGCAGACAAGACATTAAATTGGTAAAATGTATTCAAGTTGCTTTTAACTAACTCTATTGATTATACAATAGTGAACCTATCCCTCTGTTATTTTAGAAATGCACTCATGTATGCCGTAAGATGCAATTCACTAGATTTGTTTGAATTACTTATTGAGAAAGGTATTGACTTCTTCTATAAAGATATCTTTGACTGGACTGCGCTACGTTATGCTGTTGAAGGCCATTGTACTTTGTAAGTGTTTACATTGAAGCACCAGTTAAAATTAAACTGTGGTTCAAAATAATTATAACTATGGCATCTTATACATAAGGTGATGTTTCATTGCTTACTTTAGGTAGTTTGAGAATGGAAATGACTTGGTCCAGTTTATCAACCAGGAACCAAACAAGGCACACACTATATAGGTGGCATGGATTTGAGATTCATCATGTCAGGACTTGTTTTGCTAATGCTGAAGACTGAGCCAGCATCTCATAGGAGTCTTCTATCACTGAGACATATCTCCTACTCAAGAAGTTTTACACTATTAACCTTACAGATCCCAGCATTTTCCATTTCAAAGCAAATACAAAACTTACAAATGCAATGTAAATAGTGTCATCCATTTGATTTTCTAAGTAGCTTTGAGTATTGAAATGTCCAGTTGAGTATAAAAATCACATAACTTTCCCTTGGGCACTATCTTACACACCCTACTTCTTGATCTCCAAGAACTGAAGGGGTTCCTTAGTGTTAGGTAAGCCAGTCATCTTTGAAAGGTCAGATGGAACAGAAAGAAGAGAATATTCTGTTCATTCTTTTGTTTGTATTGATTGTGTTGCTTCCATGTTGCTATTCAAACTAATCATGTAGTCTAATAATAAATCATCTTTACTTCTAGGCTGTCCTTACCAAATCAGATCTCTGGTTCCTTATGGCAATGCACACTGAGAATTAAAAGTAACAGTATTTTAAGTACACATGTATATATGTTTTAAGCTTGGACATTAGTCCCAAACAATGCTATCATCCATTCTTTGATGGCTGGGCCTTGAATTTGCATTATCCTCAAGGTTAGCAATGTGACTCCACCTATTTAAAATCTCCTGTGAGCTGGGAGCATTATACATTGTCCTGATCATTTCAATCACTGGGCAGGAAAAATCGCGAGTTTCTTTTATTTATTCATACAAGATTGATACTCAAAGGCTTTTTGTACCCAGTGTATGCTAATTCCTAGGTGTTGGGATGCCCAATATGAGCCTCACAGGGTAAGTGCCAACTTTTGATTGGCCACTCTAGTGATCATTACTTCCTATGGTAACAATCTCTGAAGCTGCTTGAGTCTGTCTCAAGTTTTGGGTGTGATTTTGAATTCTTCCCCACAAGGAGGCCACTAATCCTATTCTTCTGGATCTGAAGAAGAATGGCTAAGTTTAAGAGAACAGAGTCTTATCATGTCCCATCATCATCCAGGTATCAAGAGGGTTTTGCCTCCAAATCAGTTGAAGATGAACATGACAATTGGAAATTATTCTAAACCCACACGCCTGTTGGTTCAGAGTTTGATGGACAGGGAAAACCTAGGAACACACAGAGTAAGGTCTTGTCATTTATAAGTGTTCTGCCTTTGGTGTGATAGATTAGTTCAGTAATAGTGGGCAGTTATATTATTTGATTGAAAGATAAATATTATAAAATATTTAGTTTAGAATTACTAAATAGCTCATTTTCTCTGAATTACAAGCCATAAAAATAAAAAAGCTAATAACCAAAACTAAGTCTTACTGTTTTCTAAATAGCTGTAAGTTTATATATTAGACACAGCAGAGAAATATACATTGGGTTTTATTTAGGAGTGAAAACTAGTTCAGCATAAGGAAGTGAATTTTTTATTGTTTTATTATTTCTCTGTGTATGCTTTTACATTATTTACAACTTCATAGCAACCTACTGACCCAAGCTGTAAAATCCTTATTTATTATTATTTATTTGAAGTTTTTTAGTTGGCACATAGATTAAGGTTTTATTCATTCTGGCATTTTCAAACACTACTTGTTTTAGTTGCTTCTCAATCCCTCTCTTCTTCCCCAGCCTCTCTTCCCCCAACTCTCATTCCTTATGTTTAAAAAAAAAATTAATTTTCAAGCAGAGAGTGGAGAAGAGAATAGGAGCACCAGGGCCTCCAGCTGTGGCAAATGAGCTTCAGATGCATGTGCCACTTTGGGCATGTGGCTTTATTTGGGTACTGGAGAGTCGAACCCAGGTCATTAGGCTCTGTATTCAACTGCTTTAGCCACTGAGCAATCTCTACAGTTCTCCCTTAGGTTATTTTTTTTTTTATAACACCTTGACTTTATGGGAACCAACATATACAATAAGAAGAGCTGTTTCTTGCAAAGCTAAGATTTCTTCTGACATCAGGATACTTTCTAGTATCAAGATAATCTGGTTCATGCACTGAGCTCTTGTTCTCATTTTGTGATCTTTTCACTTCATTTTTCTTCTTTTATTATAAGATTGATAAAAAGAGTTAGAGGAATAGGGAAGATAGCTCAGTGGTTAAGAGTGCCTGCTGCATAGGTGAGAGGGGACTGAGAAGGCCAAGACCACCCCAGTTCCATTCTCCAGCACCTGGACATGGCCATGCATGTCTGCAATCCCAGTCCAAATTAGAGCCCAAATTGTATAACATATAGTAAAAGTTTCTGGTAGTGCTTCTGATATTGTCTGAAATATTCCTATTTTATATTACTTTTCACTTATGGAGAGAGTCTCCTGGATTTGAACACACTGCATAGCCAAATATGACCTTGAACTCCCAGTCTTGCTTCTACCTCCCAAGTGCTGGCATTACAGTTGTGTACCACCATATCTGGTTTTATGAGGTGCTAGAACCTGAGGCTTCATGCTTGCTGAACATGCACTCTGACCACTGAGTTACAACTCCATCCCTTATATTCTTAGTAATCTAATCTAACCAGGGGCTGTTTTTCATATCAGTATTAAAATAGTAATTTTATCACATTTTTGCACTTTGCAGTAAAAGCACAATTTTGGATCATCAAGAAAAATATTTTAAAAGGAATGCAGCTCCCTGTTCAAGTAAGATTTATGATAAGTTACTGTTTATAGTCCTAACCTCCACAAAATGCCAGACCAAGAAAATTGTGATTCCAAAGGTGCAGTTTTAAAAAACTATAAATTCCATTGATATCTTTCCTTATAATTTATAGGTTACACTTTTCAGGTCACACATTTTAGACCTTAATTACATGAAGCATATAATCTGACAGTGTTGTCTGATTAAAAAATAGTTGGTACTTACCTATCTTTTTATACATAAAATGACTTTTAAAATTGATATGTTGTATGATTTTGCAGTTGTCATATTATAGTAATTTGTACTTGTACAATAATAATAAGGAATATATTACATTTATTAAATGAATATTATTACAGTTACATGTGTCAATAAATAATACCACTAAAACAACATAAACTTTATTTTCCTAAGCATGTAATTAAAATAATCTGTCTTATTTAGTTTTTAAAATTATATGTAATCTCAAGTGATTTTTTTTTCTTGCTATAATACATAGCAGTAGTAAGTTCAATACCTTTCTTAATTTTTTAAAAAAATATTTTGTTTACTTAATTTGTGAGAGAGAGAAAAAGAGAGAAAGAGAGAGAGAGATGGGCATGCTAGGACCTCTAGCTACGGCAAATGAACTCTCCAGATGCATGTGCCACCTTGCGCATCTGGTTTATGTGGGTACTGAGCATTGAACCTGGGTCCTTAGACTTCACAGGCAAGCATCATAATCACTAAATCATCTCTCCAGCCCTGCTTTCTTAATTTTTTAAAGACATTGTCTCATACAGCTCAGGCTAGTGTCCAACTCACTGTGTAGCTGAGTCGGACCTTGAGTTGATCCTCCTATACTGAAATCCCAAGTGTTTAGATTATAGACATGTATCCTCAGGGCAAGCTTTCTTACTTAAAATTAATTCTTTTTTCATGGAATTCGGGATTGATCACAGGGTCCCAAGCTTATGTTATTTTATTTTTTAATTTTCTTATTGACAACTTTTATTATAATTACAGACAATAAACCATGATAATTTCCCCCTCCACTTTTCCTGCACAATTCTCTTTTATTTTGATGTCATCATCTTTTTCTCCTTTTATGATGGTCTTGTGTAGGTAGTACCAGGCACTGTGAGGTCATGAATATCCAGGCTATTTTGTGTCTGGAAGAGTGCATTGTAAGGAGTCCTACCCTTTCTTTGGCTCTTACATTCTTTCCACCACCTCTTCTGCAATGGAGGGTATGAGAGAGATGTTACAGTGATGAATACTCCTCTGTCACTTCTTCTCAGCACTATGGTGCCTTTGAGTCATCCCAGAGGTTACTACCATCTGAAAAGAGAAGCTTTTCTAACCACAAGTGAGAGAATAGCATTAAAATATGGGTATGAACATTATGAGAAGTGCTTACCAGGCAGTTTGGTGAGCATAGTATATACATTTAGCCAGACACCAGCAGGTGTTACAACTCTAGGGCTCATGATATCTCCATCGTAGGTTTTCAATACCAGGCATATATTCCCTCCCATGGAGTGGGCCTCCAGTCCAGTTGGTGAGCAGTTGGTTTCCCCATAACAGACCTGCCACTATTGTACTGGTTGGCTCATTCAGTCTGGCTGGCCAACCTTAAGGCTTTCAGTGTCCACTGTAGTTTATCTCCACAGATGACTTCTCTCTCTTCCATAGAACTGCATGAAGCATAGCTTTTTCTAGCTTTCTGTCAGCTGGTCTACATAGAGGAGGTTTTCAGCTCAGCTCTATCATGATTTCTTTTTTTTTTTGTCTTCAAAATATTTTTTATTAACATCTTCCATTATTATATGAAATATCCAATGGTAATGCCCTCCCTTCCCCCACTTTCCCCTTTGGAACTCCATTCTCCATCATACCCCCTCCCTCTCTCAAGCAGTCTCTTTTATTTTGATGTCATTATCTTTCCCTCCTATTAGATGGTCTTTTGTAGGTAGTGTCAGGCACTGTGAGATCATGGATATCCAGGCCATTTTGTGTCTGGGGGCAAAAATAACTCTTAAAAAAAAAAAAAAACCTAATAGGCTGGGGCCGGGTGTGGTGGCTCACGCCTTTAATTCCAGCATTTGAGAGGCAGAGGTAAGAGGATTGCCATGAGTTCAAGGCCACCCTGAGACTACAGTGTGAATTCCAGGTCAGCCTGGGCTAAAGTGAGACCCTACCTTGAAAAAACAAACAAAAAGAGCTAATAGGCTGGGGATGGTGGTCCATACCTTTAATCCCATCACTTGGGAGGCTGAGA
The DNA here is from genome assembly GCF_020740685.1 of Jaculus jaculus. Classification (NCBI taxonomy): domain Eukaryota; kingdom Metazoa; phylum Chordata; class Mammalia; order Rodentia; family Dipodidae; genus Jaculus; species Jaculus jaculus. Next base: position 75,148,811 of record NC_059110.1, on the reverse strand, counting down.
TAGGAGGACCACTGTGAGTTCGAGACCAGCCTGAGACTACATAGTAAATTCTAGGTCAGCCTGGGCTACAGTGAGACCCTACCTCAAAAAGCCTAAAAAAGAAGCCGAGCATGGTGGTACATGCCTTTAATCTCAGCCTTTTGGAGGCAGAGGTAGGAGGATTGCCATGAGTTCAAGGCCATCCTGAGACTACACAGTGAATTCCAAGTCAGCCTGGGCCAGAATGAGACCCTACCTCAAAAAAAAAAAAAAAAAAAAAAAAAAAAAAAAGCCTAAAAAAGGAAGAGGAGAAAGAGATGAAATCTAGGGTCTTGCCATGTAACCCATGCTGGCCTCAGGCCTAGGATCCAGCAAGATTTTTAAGTGACAATCATGTGGAGTATTTTATTTTATTTTGTTTTTACAAATTATTTATTTGGCAGAGAGGAAGAGGGAGACAGAGAGAGAGAATGGGTGCACCAGGGCCTCTCGCCATTGCAGACGAACTCCAGATGTATGTGCTACCTTGTGCATCTGGCTAACATGGGTCCTGGGGAATTGAACCTGTGTCCTTTGGCTTTGCAGGCAAATGCCTTAACCACTATGCCATCCCTCCACCCTGAGTATTTTATTTTTTTAAGCAGTGTTTGGCTCTAGCCCAGGGTTACCTAAAACTCACAGTGATCCTTCTACTTCAGCTTTCTGAGTGTTGAGATTAAAGGTGCACACCATCACTCCTGGCATTTAAGCTTTCTTAAATGAGGATTTTATTTACTTATTTATTTACTTGAGAGAGAGAGACAGAGAGAAAGAATGGGCATGCCAGGGATGGTCCCAAAGGAAGGGCTTCCAACATAGTTGCAGAGTCATATATTTTTGATATTATATTTTTCTTTTGTTTACTTAAAATGAATTTCATATTTTTCTTTCATAAAAGAAAAGCACTCTAAGGACAACTCAATAGCCAGGTAAGATTTTGAAGTTTTTCTAAGCTTGTGTGTTAGAATTAGGGCATGAGTAGATGAGAAACAAGTGTTTGTTTAGTATTCTCCTTGGTTATAGATATAGGCACCATATTTTGTGTTTAAAATTTGTTATTATAATCATGATAACAGATATGCAAAGTATCCACTTGCATGACCTATTTTTAAAAACGTATTAGGTAGCTGTCATTCAGAGCAGCACCCCTGTGACTTGACTGTCAGCGTGCTGGGCTACCCATGCATTCTCTTGCTTGTTTGCATAGGTTGAAGGAGCTCTGTAGTCTTGGGATCCATATGAGAGCCATTTTAAAAGCTAAGTTTATGTGTTAATTTATTTAAAATTTTCTTGAGACGTGCAGCTATAGTCAACAGTTCATTCCTATCATTTTGACAATTGTAAGGTTAATCAGTGCCTTCTTTGTAACATCAATAGTTTTAGGGCTAACCTCACTTAAATGTGACCATAGGACCAATTCCAGGGGAAAAAATAATTCTCTTGTAAGTAAAGAATATTTGAGTGTGAACCATGTGATTTCTATTATATTTTGAGTGGTTATTTTCATGCTCTTCAGGATTCTAACCCATCCTTACATTCAATGTAGTATTTTATTTCATCTAGTTTTTATTTCAGTTTTCTTAGATACAATGTCATTACTGATTTTCTGTTTTCCATCCAATTTCTTCTATTTTTGAAAAGTATATGAGCTAAGTATTTTTTGATTCATTTTTAGGCATCAGGTTTATTTTAGTTAAAGTATACAAGTTATGTAAGACATTTGTTGTAGTTATATTCTTAGGGCTAGGATAAAGTACATAACCAAAAGCAGCTTATGGGTGGAGAGTTGTGTACTTTGGCTTCCAGTCTTGATGGAAAGCTCTATGATGGCAGAGAAAGCATGGCATGAGCAGAGGGTAGATATCACCTCTGCTACAGGAGGTAGAAACAACAGCAGGAGAGTGAGTTCTGGCAAAGGGAAGCTGGCAGTAGAATCTCTAAGCCTGCTCCCAACAACACCCCTCCTTCAGTAATATTCCACCTCTAAAATTGCAACCACCTGGGAACCAAGCATTCAAAACACACAAATTTGTGGGGAACATCTGATTCAAACCACCACACAAGGGAAGATTGAACCAGTGCAATACCCAAAACAAATAGGACAAGCATCAAATGCTATAGCCTCAAGTCCAACATCTGTAACAAGTATCAAAGTCTCTGGGATTTCAGTTCTACCCCTCCAGTGGTCCTGTTCACAGCATGGGAAACATCCATCCTGAGCCAGCATCTCTCCTTGGTGGCTATCCCACAGTCTTGGCATCTTAATAATCCTTGGGTCTCCACAGCAATCCATGATTCATCTTCATGGCTCCATCAGGTCTCTATGTAGGAACTCCAACAACCCTGCCTCACATCTTCCAGTGGCCATTTCTAAAAATAAACTTTATTGCAAATCAATGATCCTTTCTTTCTGGCATTTGTTAATACTCCTATAGTAGCAGGTGGCCTACCAAATTTGTTAGTACAGGTGGGAATAAAGCTGACTTTAGAAAGTAGGAAAATGTCTTCAGCATTCAGACTCCCTACTTTCAAAAGAGTCAGCATTCTTTCAGTCATCCCAGTGCAATCTGCTGGCCCAGTCTCAATGATGGTAATCTCACAACCAATGGCAGCTGAACCAAGCTATTGTCTTTAACCAGAAATGTTCATTTCTTTCTGCTCATACCAGTCCATTTATTCTAAATTCAACTCTGCTTAAGTTGTCATGACTTGGTCAGAATGCAGCTAGCCTATCATACAAACTGCCTCTAGCCTACTCCATGAATTATGCTCTTTCTTCCCTTCATAAGGCAAACCTGAACAGTTCATAGTTCTTAACTATATTTAAGTCTTTAAACTTTGTCTAGAAAAGTCCATCAAACTCTGCTTACAGCACTGCAAAGCATTTCTTAGATAAAAATTTCAAATTCTTTTACATTCCTTCTGCAAATCAGTTCCAAAAGGCCAAGAACCACACAGGTTTCTAGCAGTAATAACCCTACTCATTTGGTACCAATTTTCTGTTTTAGTTACCTTCTCAGTCTGGGACAAATTACCTGACCAAAACCAGCTGATGTGAGGAAAGTGTTTTATTTTGGCTTCAAGATGTAGAGAAAAGCATTGCATTAGCAGAGGCTGGAAATGACCTCTGACACAGGAGGATGAAAACAGCAGCAGGAGAGTGAACCAGCTAAAACTGGCAAGTTAGGAGCTAATAAAACTCAAACTTCACCCCCAGAAACACACTTCCTCCACCAAGGCTCTACCTCCCAAATTTTCAATAGCTGGGGATCAAAACATTCAAAATACATGAGTTTATGGAGGATTCAAACCACCACACCATTAATCATTTTTTAGTGCTTCATTGAGAACATACAATTCATGAGGAACATTTATTGGGCCCTGCCTACATATGGGCTATCACTGCTTGGTATATCACAAAGACTCAGTCTTCAATGAATATTTACCATGAATTAGAGGAAACAAAGAGGTCATTGCAAGCTTTGTAAGATAAGAACACACATACATACATATACATATATATACATATATATCTCTGTGGGCTATATGTAGGCATATATATATATATATATATATATATATATATATATGTATGTATATGTTTCTTTATACATATTATATATGTTAGCTTCTTATCTTACACACACATATCTATCTATATCTGCATTATTTTACATGAAGACATTTGAATTTTTATCATTTTTTTTTACAGAGTTATGCTCATACACGTTTTATGTACTTTTGTTCTGTAGGCCATTCAAAAACCATATTTCTAGGACTACATGGCATGCCAGTAAGAAGAATGAACAACATTTTCAAACCAAGGTAAGAAGGCCCTTTGTGAAATTAATTTTCTGTCTCTGAAATTTGTTTCTGCTTATGTTTCCTTATGTTTTGTATGTGTGTCTGTATATAGTGTATATGTATCTATATGCCCATTAATATGTGTGCTGGTGCCACGTGTATGGGCATATGCATGTGCATGTACTTTTTGCTTGCATCTGGGGACCAGAACACAACCTCTGGTGTCATTTTAAGGAATGTAATACTCCTCTTTTTGAGCTAAGGCTTCTTTTAAAATTTTTTTTGTCTATTTATTTGAGAGTGACAGACAGAGAGAGAGAGAGAGAGAAAGAGAGAGAGAGAGAGAGAGAGAGGGCGGGGGGAGAGAATAGATGTTCCAGGGCCTACAACTGCTGCAAAGGAACTCCAGATGAGTGCACCCCTTGGGCATCTGGCTAACATGGGTCCTGGGGAATTGAGCCTCGAACCAGGGTCCTTAGGCTTCACAGGCAAGTGCTTAACTGCTAAGCCATCTCTCCAGTATTTCCCCCCCTTTTTTTTTTTTGTTTTTTGAGGTAGGGTCTCACTTTAGCCCAGGCTGACCTGGAATTCACTCTGTAGTCTCAGGGTGGCCTCGAACTCACAGCGATCCTCCTACCTCTGCCTCTCAAGTGCTGGGATTAAAGGCGTGTACCACCACGCCCAAAGAGATAAGGCTTCTTATTGACTCAAAGCTTACAAATTCGACTAGACTGACTGGCCAGCAAGCCTTAGGGATTGGCCTGTAACTCCCTTCTCAGACTGAGATTGCAGTCATGAACCATCACACCTAGCAATTATGTGGGTACTCAGGATCAAACTCAGTCTTCATCCTTGCAAGACTAGCACCTTACTACCTGAGCAATCCTTATTGCTCTTATTTCAATTATGTGGTTAAAATGTAGTAGTGCTTTACCTCCCTTCATTGTATGTAGAAATAACTGTGAATAGACAACCATATATCTATTACAGACAGCTATAAACAGCCCAATATGCATGGTGCATGTATTAATTCTGTTGCAGACAGGTTGGCATTGCTAGCAGAAATCACCCAACCAAGAGCAGCTTTTGGGAAAATAAAAAGGCTTATTTTGGCTTATAGGCTTGAGGAAAAGCTCCATGATGGTAGGGGAAAATGTTGGCATGAACAGAGGGTGGACATCACCTCTTGGCCAACATAAGGTGGGCAATAGCAACAAGAGAGTGTGCCAAACACTGGCAAAGGAAAACTGGTTGTAACACCCATAAGCCTGTCCCCAACAGTACACTGCCTCCACAAGGTGTTAATTCCCAAATCTCCATCAGCTGGGAACCTAGCATTCAGAACACCAAGTTTATGGGGGACACTTGAATAAAACCACCACACATTCTATTCAATTTCTAAAAGTATTATTCTCTTTCAATACTTACTATGTATAGGTTTGGAAGAACTAGCTTGAGGAACTATGTTGAAATTAAAAGGGAAAACTAGAGAAATACTATAAGTAGGAAAGGAGAGACACATAGTCTACCTAATGTCTTAGATTTATATATATTTATGTACTAGATTGGATCTTTAGAAAATTAGCCACATTCCAATTTTTTCAGATATATCTTTTCAACCCATGTATTACAATCCTGCCTACCAATATTTTCTATAAATGGAAACTTGAAAGATTGTTTCTTTTACTATGTTTTTTTTTCTTTTTCTTTTTTGGTTTTTTAAGGTGTTGTTTCAGTCCAGTTCAGGCTGACCTGGAATTCACTGTGTAGTCGAAGGGTGGCCTTTAACTCACAGTGATCCTCCTAACTCTGCCTCTCAAGTGCTGGGATTAAAGTCATGAGCCACTATGCCTGGTTTACTATTATTTCTTTCTGCTCTGTTACATCTTTCAATTTATGGTGAATAACTATGGTTATAAATAATTCCTATACAGTGATGAAAATTAAGTTTATTTTAGTAATATTTACAAGATGTAACTTTATTATGATAAACATTAGTATTGTTAAGATATACTATGAACATAAGTGTTACATTCTTTCACATAACTTTTTTTTGCAATATTGTGGATGAAGCCCAATACTTCACTTATGGTAGGCAATGCTCTACCACTGAACAGCATATCAAACCCATAATAACAATCTTCTTTTGTGTGACATTTAATTAAGGCAAAACATCTTAGATAATTAAATGCTTTGAGTATGTTTATGATGTTCATTCTCATAATACATAGAAATTTTGATAAGATCTATCTATCTATCTATCTATCTATCTATCTATATCTATCTATCTATACACATATATACTTTTTTTTGGTTTTTTGAGGTAGGGTCTCACTCAGGCTGACCTGGAATTCACTATGGAGTCTCAGGGTGGCCTTGAACTCATGGCAATCCTCCTACCTCTGCCTCCCAACTGTTGAGATTAATGGTGTGCACCACCATGCCTGGTTTTGATAAGATATTTAAGGAGTAACTATGTAAAGAAATAGAGGGGGCTTGATTTCTTAGATTTTTTTTTTTTTTTTGGAGGAAGGGATATTTATTGAAGCTTACAGATTCAAGGGAAGTTCCATCATGGCAGCAGAAGCTGGCCTGCCTTCACAGGTCCAAGCAGAGAGAGAAGCACAAGCCAAAAAGCCACACAGAACAGCGCACTTCAGGAACTCCAGGTGGAACTAGGCATATCTTTAGATATGCACCACATCTTGAGATCCACCCAGTGACACCTCCTCTAGCCAGGTGGCTACAGATCCAAACTACAAACTAATAAAATACTGAATATATTGGGGGCCATCTATTCAAACTACCACAGTGTTCTTAAAGTGTTCTCTTTCTTTGGAATACCCTCCTCACTACACCAACTGGCAAACTCCTCCTCAGCTCTCAAGATTCAGCCTAAGCCAAACCTGTCAAGCCTTCTTGGCCATTTCCTGCACTCTCCTGGAAGATGAGCAAACCTGTGACACTCTGTATTAGACATCTCCTCTCTGCACTGTATTCTTTTTTTTTTCTTTAGAAACTTGATTTTTTTTTTAAATTTTTATTAGCATTTTCCATGATTATAAAAAAATATCCCATGGTAGTTCCCTCCCTCCCTTGATTTCTTAGATTTAAGGAGTTGTTGAATAGTCATGGGAGAACAGTAGTTGAAGATAGAAGACCTACTAGAATCTTAAATCTGTCACTTAGGACCCACTGTATCATAGGAAAACCAAATAAGGCTGTGTAAAGCTGATTTGAATGTCAATACAATTATTGTGACTTCAAGATGCTACCATATACATTTTCCATGAATGTAATGAAAAATGTGGCAGGAAATAACAAAAATACCTTATGGATAGTAAAATACATTTATTATATAAGAATAAAGGCCTGGGTTGGAGAGGTAGCTTAGTAGTTAAGGCACTTGCCTGCTAAGCCTAAGGATCAGAGTCAGATTGTCCAGTACCCATGTAAAGCCAGATGCAAAACATGGCACATGTGTCTGGAGTTCATTTGCACTGGCAGGAGACCCTGGCACACCCATTTTTTCTCTCTCTTTCTCTTCCTCTCTCTTACAAATAAATAAATAAAAATATTTTCTAAGGGTTGGAGAGATGGCTTAGCAGTTAAGATGCTTTCCTGCAAAGCCTAAGAACTCATGTTCAAATCTCCAGGTCCCATGTAGCCAGATGCACAGGAATGCAAGCACACAATGCCGCACATGAGCCACATCTGGAGTTCATTTGCTGCAGGCTGAAGGTCCTGCTTACTCTCTCTCTCTCTCTCAAAAAAAGAAAAATAATAAAAATAAATCTTAAAAAAAAAAGCAAAGAGGCTTGTTTCAAGACTCAATAAGTTGAAGACATTTTCTGTAACCTGAGGACAGTAAAATCTTACTAGTGTCAAGAATGTAATAGAATAATCACAGGGCACATAAATGTCTGTCTTGGATTGTGACAACCCTCAGTGATTCATTCATGATCTGTCCTGTAGGAATGTGGTCATTTGGTGCTTGAATTCTTCCTGGTGAGGTTCTGAGTTCACCTTGTTATCAGTGTCTACCCTTGGGCTTTGCACAGAGTGACAGTGGCAGATTAGGACATGTTATAGTTTTGGACAGAAACACAAGTGAATGGGAAACCCTGAGAAAGCACTGCACATGTTTCATCTAAACAAAGCTGCTCAGCAGGTCCTGTTTTGACTAAATGTAAAAGCTTCTAGAATGTTCTGTTTGCACTCAACATAGTAGACTCCAAAATCTCTTTTTAAGCCACATATCCTATTTTAACACCACAACAATTTTAGTCATCAGAAGTATTTTAAATGTCTAGGCTAATAGTTTAATATAAGAAGCATACTTATAGTAATTTATTTACTCATGTACACTTTTTATTTGATTTTTCAAGGTAGGGTCTCACTAGCTCAGGCTGACCTGGAATTCACCATGTAGTCTCAGGGTGGCCTAGAAGTCACAGCAATCCTACCTCTGCCTCCCAAGTGCTGGGATTAATGGTGTGTGCCACCACCCCTGGCTTATTTACTCATGTATGCTTTGAAAAGCCTCTTATTTTGATGTGGAGTATGTTAGATAATCTGAAATGAGTTCCATTTATAGAATACAAACATGAGTAAGGATCTTGTCTATGACTAGGTTTCCTGGAGATAAAAGATAGGCTTGAGATGTATATATATATATGGCTTGGTGTAGAAATACTATGATTCAAAAAAAGAAATATTATGATTCAAAGTGTATATTTCTTTTTTATACAATTGTTTTAAAATATATAATTCATGTATCTTGAAATGAATAAGATAACGTCATGCATCTCACATTAACGTTAACTTTGACAGAATGTTTATGAGAGTAGTGACACTAAGTTTGTTGGTGATTCATCCGGGACTCCAGAAAGCAGAGATAACTGTAGAAAACATGATACGGAAGAAGGTAAGACCCTTATACTTTTTTAATATCATATTAAGTTTTGATAATTTCATAATGTATATAATGTATGTTAATCATATTTCCCTCCATTTCAAATATGAGAGACAATTTGGTTTGTCTTATTTCGTTTTTTCTGCTGTTACCCTTTTTCTTCTTAATCTAGAGCCCTCATAATTTTATGTGTTCACTGAATTTAAACGAAAGTTGCTTAATAATTGGAGGTTACTTACTGAAGCATAGGCTATTCACTACTGTCTACACCACTAAAGAACATGATTCCCCCTTTCTCAGCAACCATTAACTGCTGATATCTTTTGGGGGAGGGGCATAGCTCCATGATGGAGTTTGAAAGGTCCTGTATTGTGTAGGTCTTGTGCAGGTAAACTAGCTGGTTTGAGTGAGTGTAGCTACTATGTCCTGTCCATAAACCAGCACTTCACATACTTCTCCATATTTTCCAGGTCTTAATGTTTTTCTGCCCTCCCTCATCTATGAGCCTTTTTATTTTATAAAAATGTTTTATAAAAACAGAATGTCTGCTTATAACATGAGCAATGACAAATTTAAAAAGCTGAAGTAAGTTTCCCTTTTAATGGGTTGTAATGTAGGAGAGAAGTAAAATGCCCAAACGTTGTATATCACATCAAATTTCAATAACAGTTTAACCTGAGAATTTTAGGTAAGAAGCTAAACTATGATTACCATTTCCACATTTGCTTATTCCCAGGGAACATCAGGAATGAGGAAGAGGACATGAACACGGAGAGTGAGTAATAACAAAGGAAGAAATAAAGAATAAGGAGTAAATGAAGGACAAATAGTCAAGTGTATATTTTGGGGAGTGGAAAAGAAGTAACAACAGAGAAAGGAAGGACAGGATATTTGGAGTGTGGAGAAATATATTGATATTACCTACCATAACAAAACTTGTTTGAGAAGTAGAGAACAATCTTTACTCCCTTCCTTTCTTATTTTGTTACAAAGCCATAAATAAGTTGTACCTTATCATGCAGAGATATGTTTAATTTACTATAGATAAATACAAATATATGTGGTCTGTCATACATGTATAGAATTCAATGTCATGTCCTTTAGTGGATAGTAACATATATATAGGACAAAAGAAAAGAAGAAAAGCTGAGTCAGCATGAAAAGATCAGGAAAAGCACTGAAGACCTAATAGGGAAGAACTATAGGCTAGACTCAAACATAGGTTGTGAGGTAAAGGGATGTGCATGTAAGTAGACTTCATAAAAAAACAGTGGTTCTTCAAATTTACAGAATATGAGAATGGTTTAAAAATAACACACTTTTCTGATAGAGACTCTACATTTTCTATAACTCCTAAGGTAATAACAATGCTTCATCCAGTCTCTGAGTAGCAGCATCAAATTTTAGAGATATACAGAGAAAAAGCTATTGGGTCATTGGTCATGACACAAAAAGATCAAGAAAAGAAATATATTTGTTTTTATTTCTGAGCATGATAGTAGGAAACATGGAAGAAATAGAGAGGAATAGATAGAAATCACAATTCTGATACATAACATGATAAATAAGAGTTAACTTATGATTGGAAGTCAATGTAAGATGGAAAGTATAAAGACAACAGGTATGGAAATTACATTTGAAAAGATTGAATTTTTTATTGGAAAGAAGGAAGAAAAAGTCTAGGAAGGTAATATTGGAATAAATGATGTGGAACTTTACAGATTCAGTTCAGATGACTTTAATATATTTACCTTCAAATCAAAGGCACACTTAACACTGCTCTTGGGATTAGTGGTAGGAGGAAGGAATTCTAGAATTGGGGTAAACTGCAGCCACTCATTTCACCTCTACGTAAGTATCAGGCATCTACCATGTAGGTTGAATTGATATTACATATTCATAAGAGATTAATTTCAATTCAGAAACACTCTTTTAAAACATTTAAGTGATTTTTAAGGTGTAAAATTTAATGGGTTTAAATATGATATTTTTGTATATACAAGTTGTAGTTTGTTCACATTTATCATCCATTAAACTGTATTGTTCTTCTTTAATCTTCCAACTTGTACCATTCCCCTAGGTCCCTTGTATACTTTTATAACTTTTATACATATAAATCTAGATTTCAAATATGAGAGACAATTTGGTTTGTCTTTGTAAGCCTGGCTTATTTCATTATGCATTAGCTGTTTATATAAAGATAGTTCATATTTTCATAAGATATTAGTGAAAATCTTTCAAAGAATAAGGTGATTTATCAAAAAATTTAATTTGGGAGCTGGAGAGATGGCTTAGCAGTTAAGCGCTTGCCTGTGAAGCCTAAGGACCCCAGTTGGAGGCTCGTTTCCCCAGGACCAATGTTAGCCAGATTCACAAGGGGGCACATGCAACTGGAGTTCCTTTGCTGTGGCTGGAGGCCCTGGCGCACCCATTCTCTCTCTCTCTGCCTCTTTTTCTCTCTGTCACTTTCAAATAAATAAATAAAAATAAATATTTAAAAAATTTTTAATTTATGAAAGAGTAAACTTTAGTTCATTTGTGGTATGCCAACATTGTTATTTATTTATTTATTTTATTTATTTGACAGAGAGAGAAAGGGAGGGAGAGAGAGAGAGAGAGAATGGGCACGCCAGGGCCTCCAGCCACTGCAAATGAACTCCAGATGCGTGCACCCTCTTGTGCACCTGACTAATGTGGGTCCTGGGGAATTGAGCCTCGAACCAGGGTCCTTAGGCTTCACAGCAAGCGCTTAACTGCTAACCCATCTCTCCAGTCCCCAGATTTTTATTTTTATTAAATGCTGCATAAGTGTTTACATACTTTTTGATTAGTATATTTTTGTCATTTTGGTGTCCAGACCTGTAATAAAACCACAAAAGACCTCAAGACAACTCAATCATTTAGAAACATAAGAGTGAGCATTTAATTCCATCCCAACTCTTTGTAAGTATGATTGGAATTGTATTTATACACAAATGATTGTACTCCATTTTTCTTTTTAGCATTGAATGAGACTGTTCCTCTTTTAAAGGTAATCAATCATTTTTGTTTTCTATCTTGAATACAAGCTAAGTGTGTGTTGTGGGAAGCATACAACAGTTAAATATCCTTCTTTAAAACCCTCCAGTTTGACACTGAAGCAAAAGAATCTGTTTTGAAAGAACCAGGAGAAGAAGAGTTACCACTCATCATGTCAGGTAAGTTTTGTAATAGAAATTATTTTCAATAGAAGTACTTTAAAGTATTTGAAATACATGCAGTCTTCCCACTTCTGTTTTTGAAAATTTTATTTATTTGTCTGAGAAAGAAAGAGAAAAAGAGAGAGAGCAAAAGTGAGCGAGCTAGTAAGAAAGAGGGGAGGTATAATACCAGAGCCTTCTGCCACTGTAAACCAACTCCAGACACATGCACCACTTTGTATATTTTGATTTACATGGGTCCTGGGGAAATCAAAGCTAGGTCAGCAGGCTTTGCAAGCGTCTTGTCCATTGAGCCATTTCCCCAGGCCCCATATCTGTTGGTTTATTTTTTCCCAAGTTGATGGCAGGTTTTGACATAAAACATGCACATGTCATTGCTAGCCTCTGTAAAACATGTATTTTACAAGTACTAGATAAAAATTTAAAAAATGGACTATGTATAGTAATATTATTCTAATAAACATGGTTTCAAATACTGTAAAAAAAAATAAATAAAATAAAAAAATAAAATAAAAAATGGACTATGGGTTGGGCTGGAGAGATGGCTCAGCAGTTAAATGCTTGCCTATGAAGCCTAAGGACCCTGATTCAAGCCTTGATTCTCCAGGACCCACGTAAGCCAGATGTAACAGGTGACACATGCATCTGGAGTTCGTTTGCAGTGGTTGGAGGTTCTGGTGCACCCATTCTCAATCTCTCTCTAACTGCCTCTTTCTTTCTCTGTCTGTCTGTTGCTCTCAAATAAATAAATACAAATAAACAAAAAATTTTAAAAAAATGGACTATGGGGGACAAACAAGTTTGTTAGGGCATGAATCCCGTCCTGCCCCTGAGTGCACACTCACTAGCAGCCATTGCATGAGACCTCTCAAACCCACCCCTTCACCTGTGTGCTTCCTCACCACCTGCCATAGTGGAGAGACAGACAGGTTTGTGAAGGGCATGAATACTGTCCCCAGCTTCTGCACCTGAATGTACCCTCATCACTGGCTATTGTAGAGAGACACACATTGTGATATGGTTATACTGTGAGTGGGATCTGTGCAAATCTTCTTCCCCTCACCTGTGAAGGCGCACATAATGCAACATTACAATTGTGTTCTGCACTTAGAATCTCTGCAGGAATCTTAGCTCTACCATGGAACACCACTGAGGCTGGGACCTGTGCTGAGTTTCAGGATCAGATGCTCTTCAGCAATTGCCATCCCACTGTCAATCATCCCAATTGTGCAAGGACCCAGATGCATGTTCATGCACAACAGTAACTGAATTGAGACCATTTCAACTACTTGGGCCATGAAGTAGAACCAAGTCCTACCAAAATGGAACCCTAAGTACAAGGCAGGGCAGAGAACAATGAAGACAGAAAAATCAAGTAAGGTTCCAACACAGAAAGACCTGACCAACACACTTTCTCCAAATGGGCAAGGCTCAATGTGACATGAGAGTCCAAGGCAATACATCTGCCCAAGAAATACCAGTACCATAGCAGAGGATATCCATGAGAGCTACCAAGAGGAAATTCTAGACAAAAGCTCAAAAGTGATTATAAATATGTACAAAGAACTCAAAGGAGACTTGAATAAAAACATGAATGAAATTATGAATAAACTCAAAGAGGATACAAATAAAAACTAGATAAAATGAGGAAGTCTAACTGTGGTTATTCACATCTGATGTTCCCATAAACTCATGTGTTCTGAATGCTTGGTTCTCAGGTGATGGCAGTTCAGAAGGTGGAGGCTTCGTGGGCAAGGTGTGTTGTTAGGGGTAGGCTTAGGGGCTTTATAGCTAGTTACCCTTTGCTCAGCTCACTCTCTTGCTGCTGTTGTCCACTTGCTGTGGCAAGGAGGTTATGTCCAGCCTCTGATCTTCCATGTTTTCCTTGCTGTCATGAAGCTTTCCCTTGAGA